>NC_069118.1:22679065-23049065 GCF_025612915.1 Magallana angulata | reverse complement strand
GAAGACAAAACTAAACCTTGATGTCCATAATATCGTGATATATAAATTCATCTTCTTTTGAATGGATCGAAAATATCCCTTCGGTGTCAGTCATGCGAGGAATGTTTGTTTTTGAAATTTGGCCGTCATTAGATATTCTGAAAAAAATAAATTGAAATCAAAGAATTAATTTGTTGTACAAAAAAATCAATGATATACAAGTAACTACATCGTAGAAAATGCAGCAAAAGGGGGAAAAAAAGAAAGAGAAATATATTTTTTACAGTAACGATCCTACTTATTTGACTTTATTTTGAATTAAAGAACAATAACAAATACCTGCTTTGATTATGCTTGTAAATACGAATGCATACAAATGATGTTTACACCACTCCGAAGATGAGCCCTACACATCCTACCACTATTGCTTGATTTAAAACTATCTGGGCTGATCCTTTGTCTGTGTCCGGGTAAAAAGTATCTGAAAAAATAATTTTTGACTAAAGAAAAATACTCACTGGTCATTGAAAAACCGAGTTTAGTTATTTTTTCTTCTTAACAAGAAGCCCACGTGCCTTCACGTTCACCTGAATACAATAACAAGTAGATGGACCTGCCAGAGAGTCCATTGATTCACTTCTAGCTTTATATCGGTGTCTATATCAAAATCCGAGGTTCCCGCGACAATTAAAACCGGTGTAATTCTTTTTTAATGTTTCATAAATCAGTTCATTAAAGAGGGAGTCAAGAGTCTGAAGAAACTAGGACCATTCATTTTTAGTTTCAGAGGCCAAATATTGTAAACTTTTGATATAAAGAGACCCTTAGGGCTCAATTTGCAATTAGTAAAATGAATGTTTTCACTCGAAAATGTTGAGATATTACATAGTATCGGCACATTTGTGATTGAAGTTACACTCTCTGATCCTCTTCACATACCAAAGTATTGTTAAGGCAAAGGATTTCAATGCATTAACTATGGATTACTGTGAGCAATAACGTACACAATCTTAATTTAAGATGTGGTCATATTTGTCCCACCAAAGAGTCTAAAGCCTTGATTCAGAGTTAATGAATTTACAATTTAGGTAGAGGGCTTCATGAACATCATAACCATATATCAGTTTATATGTGTTTTGAAAGTAGAGATGTTGATTTTCTAAGATTATATACGTTTTTAATATATGGCGATATTTGCCCCTCCCCAGGGCCTGAAAACCTTACCCAAAGGCTACGATTTACAATATAGATTCCTCTGAACATAGAGGTGATACAAGCAAAACGGTAACAATTGGCTTTGTAATTTCAATAAGAAAGGTAAAAATTTTAACAGACGGCGGACGACGCACAATCTTAAACAATTCATCATGTTTTAAAAGGGCACATTAATGTCTTATTTGTTAATGTATATTATTGACAAGCAAGCCGAATACCTTTAGAGGGTAAAATCCCCAATTCTTTCACTTTGTTTGCGTTCCTCAATTCACACTCTTTCATGTTACAATGAGCTGTTGGAATTTTGTATGTATGTCCTAGTTCAGTCATTTTTGGTTTTGGAAACGCCGAAATAATAATTGCTCCAGATTCTGTGAACATTCAAGAGACTTTTAGCATTTCTTTCGAGAACTAAATATAGGTTTTCATATTTTTATTGATTATCTTATCTAATTACCTGTGATTGTTTCATTATTTTCAAGGAAACTTGCAACCATACAATCTGTAAACACATATCCAAGTCGTTAAGTTGTTTTAATACACAAATTATAAATATTGATTCGAGCTAAGCAATTAATTTATCATCATTAGAGAACCTTACCTTGAAAGAAAATCGCTGACATTTTGTTTAGATTATGGCACATAAACTCCAAGTTCTCGATGGCTTTTTCACAATTCCTGCTGTTGATAGACACAGTTAATTTGGTTCTACAAAGTTGTCGCTGGTGCTTGTCATGAATTATATATTTCTGAACCTCTTTTAACCCAATGTTCTCAGGTTCGCATGACGAATTGTTATTGATGAAAATTGATATAGCTGAAATCCACAATTTTTTCACGCATCAAATATGATATTTTTATATTCTTTGGTAATAGACTCTAAATTGAAGATATATTAATAGTAAAAAGACCATTTAGGGTAACCTAAATACATATTGTTTACTGAAGCTTGATCGATGTCAAAACAGGTATCCTCTATTTTCATCGGGCTAGTTTTTCCAGTGTATACAAACGAGACGATACTGCAACACAAAATTATAGATTCGTATTTTATATAAAAAAAAAAGATTTGTAATCCTGTTGATTTCACCATACAGACTTAACTCTGAACCTTTTAGTTTCTTCTGTTCTGACATTATCTGGTTTATCAAGCACCAAAATAAAAAGGATAATGAATTCTGTAAAAAAAAAAAAAAAGAAAACAAATAATTTAAAAAAGGCAGGAAACAAAAAAGTATAAAGCACAAACATAATCAATTTTCTTAAGCATTGAAATATTCGAAAAAACATAGAATCGGGCTATTCAACTCAGCAAGCAACATCATAAAAGTACGGGTTAAAAGTGACCTGAAACAAGAAAACACAAATTCTAACTCAATATTCTTTAAATTTTAAACAGTGCTAACTTACGGAGACAAGACATTGTCATCCAAAAGATCAGAGGTCCTCAGCGTCACAGGAATTTGGTTTTGCTTGAAGGTATTATTTTAGAAGAAAATCTAGTGACTGGTTAAACCTTAAAAAATAAGTAAAAAATTATTATATCTCATTATATTTCATTTGTCTTTGTAATTGTACATCTTATAGTTAATTAATATGAGTTAATTTATCAATCAATACGTACGATAGTAAGATTTAATTTATAGTTCCTGTAAAAAAAAAATTGTCTGTAATGTTATGTTTAAAACATATCGAGCTTCATATGTTTATTTTGAAGATTTTTGTCAAACCAATTTTCATTAGTGATTTTGAGAGAGTATTTAATCTTAAAGTGTGGTCTGTTAATAAGTAAAAACAGAACATATATCGTGTTTTTCTTTCATAGCATATTTATATTGATAATGACTTTTTGAATATTTTATATTGTTATGAACATTTTTTTACCTTGCGTGTTAGAGAGACGGAGAGAGACGGAGAGAGAGAGACAGAGAGAGACAGAGAGACAGAGAGACAGAGAGACAGACAGACAGACACAGAAAAAAGGACAGACAAACAGACAGAGGGAGAAAAAAGCTCAAGCAAGTATAATTATGTCCTTTTAGTTAATCTTAAAATCTCAGAAATTGTCTTGATATTAGATATCGTTTCAGACTTTATTATGTTTACTCACCCTACATTGCAAACTTCTTTAAAATGTTTCCTCCATACGTAAACATAGAGACTGCAACGTTAAATATGAAGAAAAATCCATTCGTGTGAAAATTTCAGCAATTAGATTGTGTATTCGTATTATTTTTTTTTAATCTAAAAATGGTTTCCCAAAAGTTTATTAAGTTCAACAATAGTGCACTTATAAAGGTTCCATAGGCTACGCAGGTTATTTATATGACATTAAAAAAAGTAATCACGTGTTTTGTGCTTTTGGTTCGATAGGTTTCCGCTCAATTGCTTTGTTCGGGTCAAATAATGTCGTCCGTCAAA
This sequence comes from Magallana angulata, assembly GCF_025612915.1. Classification (NCBI taxonomy): domain Eukaryota; kingdom Metazoa; phylum Mollusca; class Bivalvia; order Ostreida; family Ostreidae; genus Magallana; species Magallana angulata. The sequence goes on along the minus strand of NC_069118.1, from coordinate 23,045,450 downwards.
TCCAATTTTATCAATATTCTCACTGTCAATTTCAACGTTAAACAATCTATATTTGTTTTAATTATCTATAAGTTCAATTTTAACATGCACACAATACCATGCATCACTGAGAGTTGTAATCACTTTATTTCTATAAAACAATTATAGATTTAGCGTTTCATCAGGTTGATATTAGCATGTGCTTCTGTTATTTTGGTTCTAAGCAGTGCAGCTCGGTATCATGTATATTGAATTCAGTAATGGCTTGTAAGGATTGAGTGTTTGCCAAAAATCATAAAAGTAACAAATTATAAACAAAATGATTTCCAAAAAGGCGGACATTTCATGTTCCCTCTGTATACTTGTACTTAATATCAAAACAATTGAAATATTAACCGTTTTGATAAAACACGAGTTAAAAAAGATTGAATCATTAAATCTAGAACTGCATTTTTTCTGCAGTTTTTAAGTCATTATAATTATATCATGAAAGAGTAGTTGAAGTTCATGGACGTAGAAAAAAGACAACATATTGTAGATTGAAATACGATATGGGCCAGAAGTCGAGCAAACTGGTCTGTCTTATGTAAAAGTACCTGCGTACTTGAAAAATAATTGATATTTTTAAAATTTATGTTTGACAAGCTATATCAATATTAGTTTTCTGCATAAGATTATTATTCAAACGTTTCATCAATAATAGAGGTGTTAGCATTAGAACAAATACATTGGTATCATACCGGTTAAATATCATTCCAGAAAAAAAATATTGTATTGATCTTATAAGCATACATAAATTGAAGGTTTAGGTAATTTTTTAGTAGTGTAAAATATAGATTTAAGTATCACGTTATCTGAGAATGTTGATATTAAGAATTATATATATTTAAAAAATGGTTACATTTTACACACAATGTATTTGTTTACTTATTCCCATGGTACAGTTTTATTTTTTTAATTTATTGTCACAAGTGGTTCTTATTGTAATATTCTTGAAACATAATTGAAAAGGCTTGCATCGAGGAAAATCAAAGAAATGTATCAAAAGAATTAATATCTAACATCATATTTCAACATCCGTGTTTTAGGTTTCTATATATAAAGTTTTTTGATTTCATTTTATGACGTATACGGAAGTTAATTTTTTTTTAGGCTTTCTATGTAAACCAAATTTGTTTAATGGTTTATGGTACAAAATTCCCCCAATTCTTCCTGTATACACATTGAATTATACCTATATGTAAACAATTAAAACAAAAACAGTTAAATGTTTAAACAATTTAATGTTTGTTAAAGACATTATTAATCACAAGATTTGAGACAAATTTTGCACAATAGCTATATGAACTTCAGTCATAAAAAAATTAGGCCAGAACAAATAATATATGTAATAGAAAAAAGATACATTCAGTTTTTTAAGTGGATTATTTTGTTTTAAAAATTGACTCTTCGGTCATTTTCTAACAAAATGTATAGGTATAAATTAGTGATATCTTCTTCTTATAATTGCATTTGTATCAATCGACTGTCGTTTCTTAGATTAGAGTGTTAGCAAAGTATAAAAAGAATTGCTATGGCCCTGCAAGGCTGAATGGCGTGTTTTATACATTTTTCAGTAAATGTATCATACTTTTCCAGGATTTTCGTTTTCTAATTTAAATAACCAATCTACGGTTTGTTGTGTTACATGTAAATAGATCCCATAAAAGCACATATGAAATGTATATTTGCCTAATCAAATAATTTGTAAATAAACGTTTACTTTTTTAAAGGAAGACACCCTTTTTCTATTGCCGCTGTAGCAAAGGCAACTATTCCCCAATCAAATAGAAGTTGTTTAAGTTACTATGCATGACCTTTAGATTTCCGCTTGATTTTGAAAGAACTTTTGAAAAGCACGTTCTTATAAAACATTTGAAGTAATATTTTTGCTTCTTTAAGGACTTAATATTTTATACACAACGTTGATAGGTCATTAACAGATTATTTGACCAAATTATACATGCAAATCAGTATTTTATTTGATTTTCAAATCACCTTGAATATCAAGTAATGCATTAATATTTATATAATATATATATTACCTATTCACTAAATATGAGTATTATTAGATAAATGGAAGATTGTATATAAGATATATGCGAAGCAACACGGTATGACAAAAAAAATTCCCATTTAAAGTTGTATATTGTTATGTTGTTGATAAAACTTACGTAAACATTTAGTAGAAATTGCAATAACATGAGACGTAAAGATGAAAGAGAAGCAAGTTATTTTAAAATATTTTCGATGCATGTTTTAATTGAAATCATAGTACATATATATCAACATAAGTCTTAAACTTTACAAAACCAAACTCAGACATCACTCTGCTAGTTACACTGCAAATTTTGTACGTTTAATTTCCAGAAAACTCATAATTACACGTACCTAGCTGTTTGCATTACCTTTCAAATGTAAAACTAGTTGTGCTACTAAGCATAAAGGCAATCTGTGGACAAAGCGCATACCATTTTTACAGAAAATCTCTAATAAATATTTGACTGAACACACATATAGGTATCATAGATAAGAATTGTTTTATCAACACAGACATTAGATCAATGTGACGACAATGTGACTATAATGAACAATTAAAATACGCCATACTTTCCTTATTTCAAACTCTATGTCTAGACACATTTCCAAAATTATTGTAAAATTCTATTAAAGTTATTGTCGTTATCAAACAAAAACGCGGATATGATTATATAATGGTAAACCTCGACCGTCATCAATAAATTACCAGATCTGAAAATCTCGAATATGCACTGAACATGATCCATAATTCTAGAACATAAGACTGCCAGAATCTAATGTCGATTATTATTAATTAGTTCTAGCCAGATGTGTACTGCCTGAAACGTTTCCTCTGAAGAGATCGATGCACTTTTCCGAAAACCTTCCTCATCTTTATACATTTTTTGAGAAACAAGTGAAGTATTTTTACAACTGCACGAAACATCTGTCGTCTGCATGTCATTTTGATCAACAACCTGAGAAAGATACACGTGTATTTCTAAGAAACCACTTCTCAGAAATACAAGTATAACTGTTAACAGACATTCAGATATCTTTTTTTTCTTGCAAGAGACATTATTTAAGAACAAAGTAAATATTCGTACCATTGATTGAATCTAGGTACACTCTAAGCATCGATAACTTCAAAAATGAATGTCAAATGTTATATAACCAGATCAGTTCTAAAAGACTTTACAGTGACCGGGCAGCGGTGGTTGGACGGTTGGTGGTTGGTTATTGTGCGTTGGGGACCTAATATTGTTATATTTTAGGAGGAATTATTTCGTGTTTCTTTTACTTTGCCAAATGCATTGTTTAAATAACCAAAATTATTAAGCGGAACCTTTAAAGACTAACGCTTGGCGATGAGAATGACTCTTACGTGAGATATCATCAAATGAATGCTATTAGATGTCTTTGGGCCAAGCAAGCCACTACGAAGTTTTGATTACACCTGTTAATTCCAGTAGCATGCAAATTGATGTTGCGTTGTTTATTTCATTTCATTCAGTAATTCATTACACAATTACAAAATACATATATGATATATCTTTTAATACCATTTGCAAATATACAGTTTGTCATGTCAATAATATCTCTATGACATAAAAAACTCAAAAAACTGAATATGTTTGGATTTTACACAATTTAACTTAGTGCTTGTCAGGTATGTATTTAAGAGGGATATTTACAAACCACTGTGGTATTTAGCGTTTCCAAGTGATGTAACAAAAATGTATCTAATAGTAAACCCAGTACAGATCACATTTCATAAGAAATAGGAGGTAACTCTATCTTTCATTTATCTATTTACGTGTACGACACCTTGATCGACCAAAAAACAATGAAATTAATATAACAATTAAAGTTTAATAATAAAAGAATATTATTGTTATAAATAAAACATTGAAAATTGTTTAACAGTAGTGAAGGGTAAAGTAAAATTCTGATATGCCAGAAAAACTTCCGCGAGTTCAGCAATATGTACCTAAATAATAGATCGTTGTTATTGTAAATGTATTTATAACGTGGATAAAGAATTAACCTTATTGAATTTAATATTGCTGTACATACATTGACATAACCCGAATAGTTAAATATTTGGATCAACCATTTTTTTTCTTTTTTCAATTACTTAAGGTTTCTTTTTTCATTTTTTTTGATAATGTGAAATATGTTTAATGTTTTCTATAGCAATTATTATTATAATATTTGATTATTCCTACATTCTATACTATTCTTTATCAAAACATACTGTTTTACGTAAACATTGAATGCTTATCTTTGGATATCGTCATATAACTGGGTCGATACATGTGTTCTCTTATAAACAATATAAACAACATTGGTATGAATTATACGGATAAGTACTGGCTAACATTAGCATGGTTTTAATATTTACCCTCCCTATCACAATTTGTCGCTTCAGTTAAGAGGCTGACCGTAAGACAATGTATAGTCGCTGGATGCTTTCCTACCATTCTCTAGTTAGATATGGTAATTATAATATTTTAGGTTTTCAGAATCACCGTTGAAGGCCAACGCAGCATTGGTATCCGGCTTAACGTCTCGAACACTTTTGGCTTTCGACCGACTAACAGGTTCTTCATACGTAGCTAGTTGCTGTTTGTTTTCTGTTTGTAATGATCTAGCCATTGTCTTACCCGTGGCAGCGTCTTGGATGTCAACAGTAACTGTTTCACTTTTCAAACGATTCTTATCTGTTGTGCTTGTCGAAGCAGATTTGTCCTCTTTTGAAAACTCTTCGTACATGTCCGATGGTTCATTTCTTGTTTTATATTCTTTTGATGATATAAGAATTTTATCAAATAGGACTGTGTCAATTTCATTTTCATAGGTACTTGTACTTTCAGTATAATGCAAGTCTTGAAAGTCGTTGTGATTAATAACGTTGCTTTTACTGTGTAGTATTTCTTTATTTTTGGAAGGATCCTAAGACGAAATTACAATTATATAGTCAATTATATCAAATATAAATATATCTATATATGCAGTTTTATCCACCCTTTAACATTATATATGCCGAAAGCCTTTTTAACAGTCATTCGTTAACCTTACTATTATTTCAATGTAATCTGATTTATGTTGGTAGAAATCATCTCAAATTGATGTGTAACAACAAATATATTCACTGTAAATTGAAATGAAAGCACAAACAAACCTGGATGTCTAAAATATCATTATATACGATTTCATCATCCTTTGAATGTATAAAAAACATTCGTGTGGTTCCAGTCATGTGATGAATCTTTGATTTTGAAATTAAACCATTATTTATTATTCTGCAAGATGAAATGAAAACAAAGAATTGATAAGTAGTCGACAAAAAATCAATAATTAACAATACTCCATTAGCAACGAGTGAGAGAGAGAGAGAGAGAGAGAGAGAGAGAGAGAGAGAGAGAGAGAGAGAGAGAGAGAGAGAGAGAGAGAGAGAGAGAGACAAATTGTCCTTATCATTATCGTTAGAACAATTTGTCTTTGAAAAGTCTGTTTCACGGCCTGACGAGCCATAAGCAACCCACTAACAACCACTTGGTCTTTGATTCTTGGTTGTATGATTAAACTTATTAGGGTTTAATTAGAGGGAAATGTGTTCAGATTAGCAGTTACACCGCTCTGAGATATAGTCACTCGTCACTTTGCTCAATACTTGAGACTGAAGATAAAACTTGCAGATCAAAAAGCTGTGACAAATAAAAAATGCTATAAAGAACACCAAGTGGAGTATTGATTCCAGGGATAAGTTGACTTGTGCAAGGAACAGAGTTGCGCAATATTTTTCTAAATGGCGTACTGCCCTGTGACGTCATGTCTTTTTGTTTCTTGCAAGGTGCGCGGTTAATTAACCTTTCCGATTCAAAAATACCCGTTTAGACATCATTGATGTACCACGGACAATTAAATGGAAATTTTGCAGTCATTAGAGTGGAACTATGCGACATATGTTGATTAAAAAGACAGCTTTGAAAACAAATACCTGCTTTGATAATGCTTGTAGATACAAACGCATCCAAATGTTGTTGACAAAATTCCCACGATAAGCCCAACACAGCCTCCCACTATTCCTTGGACAAACACTTTCTGCGTTGATAGTTCGTCTGAGTCCAGGTAAAGGAAGAATCAAGAATTACATTTACAAAAAATAATAGCGAACGATATTATCTAATTAACCATGCTTTAATTAACACACTTCATCTATTACTTTGTAAAATGTTTGGTTTGATTGAAAAAAGAGTAAAAAGACACGGGAAATCTGTTATCACCAGCGAAGGTTATTTAACAGATGAAATAATATAGAAATTTGAAAGAAAAAAAATTCTTGTCTGTACCTGTAGAGGGCAGAGTACTAATTTCTCGCATTTTGTTTGCTAAACATCTTTTCACTTCCCATTCTTTCATGTTGCACTGAGCTCTCAAAATTTCGAATGTATGTCCTTGGTCACCTAGTTTTGGTGTAGGAAACGTTAAAATAGTAATAGCTCCAGCCCCTGTATGAATTTAAAAAGTGAGAAGGTTAAAACAAATGAAAACAAAAATCGTGCTTTAATATTTTTAATATTTTAATATCTTACCACCTGTGGTTGTGTTAAAATGTTCAGGGAAACTGTTGACATAACAATCTGAAAAAAAAAAAACAAAAAAACATTTCTCTGTTCTTGATTTTTTTTATTTCAAAACACGACTGATTTTTATTAATTCAACCCGAACAAAAGAAAATCTTACATTGAAAGAAAATCGTTGAATTTCCATCTAGATGTTGGCAACCATATTTCAGGTCCTCAATGACTTTTTCACCTTTTCTGCTTTTGATAGACACAGTTATTTTAGTTCTACAGAGTTGTCGCTGATGCTTGTCAAGGATGATGTATTTTTGTACCTCTCTTAACAAAAGATTTTCTGGTTTGCATGAGGTATTCTTATTTACAAATGATGATATACCTAAAAATCAATTAATTTCACAAATCATTACATGTTATAAAACTTGATAAAATATGCGCAGGGGTGGAAAGGAAGCTTATGGTATCTGAGTTAAGTGTAATTCTGCGAGTTACAAATCGCTGTTATGTTGTATCTATTTAAAACAAAAAAATGCCAAAGACAATGTTTTTTGTAAATAAGATTGTTTTGCGTACATATGGAGTACACATTGATGACGTCATGACTGAAAGTGGAATATCGTGTTTTGAATGGCGTTTTGTAAACATATTAAAATTACAAGGAATCTTAAAACTTTATATTAAAGTATTTTGATATGATTGTTAAGAATTGAACCATAGAAAAATGGAATATATGTTAATATTATCGAATATTGTCATAAAACCTACATAAATTTTATGAATATCATGCTTTTATTTCTCGATGGGCTTTCCTCTGTCGTCGTCTATTATAAAATAATCTGACTCGAACAACAGTACACCGTATATTTTGAGTTTCCATTTAAGTATCAATACTTAATTTGAAAGGTCTTGCTGGTATATATCCTTTGCATTGTGTTGGTTTGATGCAATAAACCCTTTCCGGTCAAACTGTGTAAAAATTATAAGGACTTTTTTACTAACCGGACGTATAACTATATAATCAATAAGAATAAAGAATTTTAGCAGCATATTTTGTAAAATATACGATTATAGCAGCATGCAATTATTTAATGCTTGAGCAATCAATTGACCAGAATATTTTTCCAGAGGTGCAGGGAACAGCTCAGTATGATCTATTGCACGAGGCCAACGGCCGAGGGCAATAGATCATACTGAGCTGTTCCCTGCACCAAGGGAAAAAATTCTGGTCTATCGACTGTTCAAGCATGAAATAATTGTTTTATTACCTAATTCCTTTTTTAGTTTTCGAGGTTTACAATTTGCATATTGCAGATGGTTTTCGTGCTATTATGCAATACGCTCAGATTTTCTTTTCATCGTTTGCATGCACAAAACCTGTTGCATGCATTACAACATCTCAATTTAATATTAGTTTACACAAAGAAGGGGGAGTCTTTAACCCATTAGATTTTAAATAGTCGTTTACCTTATATAAACTTTAGATTATATAATACTCCATTTTTGATAACATTGAATTTGGTTTCACTAAGTATTAAAAACAGCGTCTATATAAAGGAATATACATTCCTTGAGAACTATCGAAAGGATGTAACATTAACATTCCTGCGTTCTGAAATACGTTGCCGGTCCAATAGATCGTAGTCTATTGACCGGCGGTCCAATAGATCACAGTGTATTGACCGGCGGTCCAATAGATCGCAGTCTATTGACCGGCAGTTCAAAATAGACGCAAATATTTAATGTGTAATAAAACATCAAAATTCCTTTGATTAGGTAATAATAGTTTTTATAAAAATGAGAGGGTTTGTCTTCACTTGATATGTTTAGTGGAAACTGCAGGGTGGTGTTGTTCTACATGTATCTGATTTTATATTAAAATATATACGTTAACTATTTATAGTCATCGTGTGATAATGCACCGAGGTGGCAGTAATGTACTACCCGATTTATTGCTTTGCCATCTATTTAAACGGACAATACCAAGAATTTGGTCTGGTTCAAGGCAGTACTGTAATTCAATGTTTTGTATATTACGGTTATAAAAAGACGCGCATTTGCCAATATGCTTTATTAACCTATCCACGTGGCAATTTTTCGTGGAAGATAATTAACTACATTCAATCAATTTGACATCATCTATTCTAAATTTTGTTCACGCATTGTAATAAAGTATTAAAATAAAATTGAGATTAACTGACAACAGACATATTTTAAGCATATTTTGCCTTTATTATAAATTGCCTGGATTAACGTATTGGCTAAATTCTAATTTTATCCTTTTCTTCCATACTCAAAATAAACGTACATAGACATTATACATGTCTGAATCTATAGAAAATTTATCTACCATCTACCTAAATACATTGTGTTTACTGATGCTTTATTGATGTCAAAACAGGAATCCTCTATATTCAACGGGCTGGCTTTTTCAGTGTATAAAGATGTGAAATCACTGCAACACAAAAATACATATATTGATTATATTCTTAGAATATTACACTTCGATTTGTATTAATGATGAATTAATCTTGTTAATGTAATTTCTAACCTTGTATTTTCTTCTGTTATGACATAATCTGGTATATCACTCACAATTCGAAAAAGGATTATAAATTCTATAAAATGAATAGGAAATGAAAAATATCAAAAAGTAGTAAACAAATGCATAGCAAAACAAAAAATTGATGTCCGCATAAAATTGACTGTATTTTTTTTTAAACTTAAGCCTTAACACACCAAGCGACACCAAGTTAACATGTGTATAATTCTTTAACTTTAAGGGTTTTAAAACAATTCTAACTTACGGAAAGAAGACATTGTCATCCAATAGATAGCATTTCCATGTCAAAGACAACTTGTTTTGGCTGAAGTTGATACTGTAATAGGAAAATCTCCAATATATTATATATATATATATATATATATATATATATATATATATATATATATATATATATATATATATATATATATATATATATATATATATATATATATATATATATATATATATATATATATATATATATATATATGTATATGTATTTGTATATATATATAACAAAATAGTATCGTTTAATTTAATAAATCAACCCAATATAAGGTCTAATGTCAGACGTTATCAATTATACTCACCCGACGTGTTGAAACCTTTAATACATAATTATTCCATATGTAGACCAAGAAACAGCAACTATGATTAATTGTCCATTAGTGTCAACATTTCAATTATTTCATAGTATATTTATATTGTCTATGTTTTCTACAAAAATATGTCAAACAGTTTATTTTAGTACATACCAGTGCACATCGAACGGTTCCCTATATTAAGCAGTTTATTCTTATTACTTAAAAAACCCAGGTGTCACGTGACATTGCTAAGTAGCTGTGGTGTAATTGGTTTTCTCTAATCTGCTTTGTTCGGGTCAAAAAGTATCGTTCGTCAAAAAAATAAAAATTACAGTTTGATTGCCAATTTCAACATTATAAAATCCATGTCTTTTTTTTAAATATTCAATTCTTTTCTAATCCATAAGTACATTTTAAACAATTACGTATATAAAACAAAATTTTTAAAATGATGCAATACTCACAACTACAATCAACGTAGCCTTTTTTTCAAATAATTATCAATTTAAAGAATCATGTAAAATGTATCATGTAAAATGTGTCATGTAAAATCTACATGTGCATCTTTTGTATAGTTCCTTAGCAGTATATGTGGAAGCTATGCATAATGAGTTAAATTATGGTTTGCAACTTTTGAAATAAAGTTTTATGCCCCCTCTATGTATTTGTGAAATTCAACTTAAAACAAAAAAGAAATATAGCCGCTTTAAAGTTTAAAGATTTGTCGTAATAAATAGACGTTAAATTTGATACAGATCTTGAATCGTACTACTACATAATGCGTGTGCCTTCAGTGCTAGAATTCATATTTCGTGTACACCGCTCAGCTTTTCAGACAAAACGTGCAAAGTGTTTAGAGCAAAATATGTGGGAACCGTTTACAACGTTTCATCAGATCTCGTTCCGAATCTCAATTCAACTTTATTAATTGATTTAAAATGGCGTCCAAGTTTACACTTCCTGTAATGATTACGATAACATTGATAAAACACTTAAAAATGTATTATCATGAAAATAAATCTCGAAAACAATATAACTATCTTTTAATCACATTTTTATTTTTTATAACAAACAAAATAATATGTCAGTGTTATGCAGTCTGCTATTAGAAAATCTTTATACACTCTGTTTCCGTGTACCTACCGGGACCATGACGATATTTTATTACACCATGTAATTACATGTTAAACTGTTTGATTTTGTTAACAAAATATGGTTACCATGGAAACAATCTATGAATCAAATCTAACTGATAATGTTATGAACTAAACATGATTTTTTTTTCAATCGATAACTTAAGCCACTTTCACAATTGGCGCAAGAACACTTTAAAACACTTTGCGATTTTCACACGAGCTCTCTCATGCGTTGCACAAGCTCTCGTATACGTTGCACAAGCTCTCGCATTCGTTATATGCGTTTTAGTGCTTGCATCAAGTCTCCTCAAAATAGTGGATATGCACACCATTCAGACGCAACCAAATCCGATCCAAATTATCACAGTGCAACGCACGAACATTAGTACGAATGTTTTACACGTTTTGTGTAATCGCAGGAGTGATGCACGATTTTTAAAGGTCGTAAGATGAATCGCAGTTGTTTATGCGCACATTGTGCTACCATGAGACTGTTTCATGTTCTCTTGCAACCTTTATAATTACTATCATTGCACGACTTATCAATAATATGCCATGCTTTGCCACTAGCATAACTATATACCCTGTATAAACATCTCTTTTTCAGACCACATTTCAACAATATACATTTATTCCATGAAGGTGAAAGGAATATGAAGATTTATTTCTCCAAGAAAAATCATATTTCCCGAGGGCATCGCCCAAGGGAAATTTTTTTCTTGGGGAATAAATCTTCGTAGTCATAATCCTTGAACATTAATGTAATAAACGTTATTATTATACATGTATACACAATACGTTGATTTCTAAAAACTGTTTGACTTTTCAAAAGCAATAACGTCGTGATTGTTTTATTTCCTCTGTTACTGTCTCTCTTTTCTTTCATAATTTCGAATCATAGACAGTTTAGTTGATTTTGTGATATATAGAGAATCATAATGATTAAATATTTTTGATTTTAAATACTTGGCTTTTTCATTCCTATGAAATCGCTCTGTCGCCTGACTTTCTCGAACAATCCAATATTGTGGAATAATCATATTGAGGTATGATAATATATGCTACTACATCTTTGTTTCTTCTTGTGCAGCATGTTCTCTCGCTTTCAACTTTGTGTACTAAAGCGTCGGAAATGGGCAGTATATATACCCCCTCTGACTCTCACGAGCATTCGTACCATGGAACGTATGATCGCAAGTCCAATCCAATCACCTGGTCTCTGGCGCGATCCTATCGCATTAACTTTCAACAGTCGCTTTCATTGTACAACAGTCGCATATAGACGAAAGATATATCGCAAGATTTAATGCGTTTACATCGCTCAACGCTCGCTCAGATCGTGCAAATTTCGTACGAATACTTTTTTTAACGCTTGCTTTTCCGATTAATATTTTAGGGACTAGACAGCACTCAAACAACAAGCTACTTAGCAATCCGCATCAGTATAAAATAGTCAGCATTATAACAGTATAACAATAAATTTAGAGCAATAAGCCTAAATAGTAGCATGAATTTCAAACAAGGTACACGAGCCGGAGGCATTGTACAATCATAACACAATTCTATTATATAAATATATTTTTTGAGATCAGACACGATACATTTCGAAAATTATGTATTTTATCACAATGTATTGGTGTATATATCCCTACGGTATAGTTTCCACTTAAATCCTAATTGTAACAGGACATTTTGATCGCCAAAGGAAACAAAATATACATAAAAAACCAACGGTTTTGGTAAATCCCGGAAGTATATTAAATATAAAATTATCTAACATTTAATTATTTCAGCATCCGTGTTTTATGTTACAATACACAGATTCATTTTATTCTATTTTGGTGCATTCAAAAGTTCAACATGTAGGCTCTTTGTATGCATCAACATTTTCTTTTAGATTCACATCTAGATTATATTAAAGATATCAATTAACTATTTGCATTAGTTGCTAAGGATATCACAAGGGATTTAGTTTGCCAGATTAAAAACCAGGACAGGTTGGATTTTAGACTCGTATGAAACATATATACGGCCAAAAAATAAGTCTATGGGGTCACATAACGACACGGTCAAAGCCAAAGCATTTGTGTTTTGGTACCTATAAGTTTTACTTTCTTTTTAAATAAAACCCCCCCCCCCTTCTATAAAAAAAAGGATTTGGAGTTTTCTTATCAAATATTAAGATCTAAGCTAACTTTTAATAATATTTCCGGGTGTTTCCAACTGGATAGACGGATTATCTTTCCCTTACTGGTATAGGATAGAAATCGGACACAGCGCTTGGGGTATCTATTTTAACCTGCCAGCGAGAATGGTGTGCAAGGACTGCAGTGGCACCACGTCGAAGAAACTATTGCAGCTTTGGTAAGTATAGTGTATCCTCCTGATTGACTAATTTTTCTTGTAAGGTCAAATGGTCCAACTTCTAACGATATAACCTCCAAATACGTTACACGGCACAATTCATCTCGTACAGATACCGTGAATTTTGGTCAAACACAATACTGGTCTGGTCATGTTTGCTGTTCAGACGATTTTGGGATTATGCACTTTTGGGGATGAACCAAAACTCAATAAGATAGGGTTAGAATAAACAAAATTATGAAAAAGTTCTTGGGTGGTCAAGTGGAGGAATACTCCAAAGATCTTAACCATGATAATTTAGACAATTGAATTGAATTGAATTATTTTCGTCCTGACGGTAACCACATGTCTCGCTTTGGGAACCAACTAATTTTCAAAAACCTGCAACCTTTTTCTACAAAACAGCCAAACTTGCTACCCTCCAAAAGAGTTACTAGGCCTGTAATGCAAAAAATACTGCTTTAACCTGAGCTTATTGTTACACATTTTTCATGTTCTCATTTCATTTTGAGCAGAAAAGCTTTAAAGAGTTATCATAGATCCCCCTTCTCGGTTTAAATTCATCGTTGAGTATAGGAGAAAGGAAAACTTTGGGGGATATTTCCCAATGTCAATGGCTTGATTGGGGAGTTCACCAGTGTTTATAATTTGTAAAGTTCAACCCATTCACTTATATATTAGCCTACTAAATAGCTCTCAGTTGCAAGTTAATAGAGCAAACTCAAATTATAAAGTATCAAATAGTACAAAATTAACTAGAGCAGAGCTCGTGGCAAAGCCACGAGTAGGTCTTCCGTTGTTTGCTGCGAGTTGAAAATGTATGTGATATGGTGTCAATAATTTATAATGACTAAACTTTCAGTTCTGCTTTTGTTATAAAAATGTGTTGTGATTGAAAGCCTGCATATAAAACGTGTTTTGAAAAAGAAAGAAAGAAAATGTTTTAGGAAAACTATCTGTCGAACACAGCTTATGTAATTGTTTCAAACATTCTTTAAAAAATAAGATGTTTAATGGCGAGTTAAATTTTCAGAGGGTAGCAAGCATTGTTACATGTACTCATGATTCATGTGAGGAATTGTGTTTTTTTGGAGTTGATTTTAATCAACTCTCCTATGCAGTTACTCTAGCATACCGAAACTGAAACTGTGTTTGCACCTTAGCACAAATCATCGCCGCTGACAAGACTTAGTTCTTGAAAATAATGAAGCATTTTTTTAAAGGAAACATATAGTCTCGTTCAACCATCGGCTGTCTCCTTACATCTCCGGCAAGTAGAGAGTCAGTCTATATTTAGAGGTCGCATCATCAAGCTATCACGTGACCTGGTATCTCTTAATTACTTGTCGGAGATTAACGGAGACAGCCAAGCATCTGGTTGAACGAGACTAGAGTTCATTATTGGTCGGATCCATACAATTTTTGAAATATTTGGAATACCAAAACATAGTTTGATGAAATCAATTCTATTTAAAATATTACACAACATGATTCATTAGAGGTTTTCTCGAAATTCTAGTCGGAAAAGTCAGAGAATTCATATTATAAAAAGGTGCATAATTCAAATGCAGATTATAAACTACTTGCCAAGCAAACAAGCATATCGTTGGTTTTAAAATAAATAATATTCGATAAAATCAACTCTCGTCAGTACATCAGTACTTTGATTTAAAATCCGAACCCGCCTACAAAACACGTAACCTTTTCTCTAAGATAACTTCTTTATTTAAAAATATTTTTAATTTTTTGAAAACTATGTGCAAGTTTAGAATTGTTGCGTGATGACAAAATTTACAGACCCTGCAACGTACTACTACACCTTACTTACGTGCGAGAAACGTTTCGTGCAAACCGTTTAGCGTTTCGTGTGATTGTGAACCGTTTTGTGTAAACCGTTTAGCGTTTCGGGCAAAGCGTGTAAATCGTTTCGGGCAAAGCGTGCGAGAACCGCGTGAAACATTCATCAGATTTCATTCGGAACTCACTGACACTTCAATTCACTTTCAATTGATGAAAGGGAATATATCCAAGATATCTTCATTGAACAATTTTCACTCATAAAATTTCACAGGAACGAAAACAATTTTCTTACGGAGATTTATAATGGGAAATGTTTACATCTTTTCTCCATTCGGAAGTACTCGGGATACCTCGCGCAATTTTTAAACGTTATCATCCGGGCTTATTAATGGCTGATGCAATGCAAAATCCCCGTAGACTTTCAATATTGGGATGTGTATTGAAACCTGAAGCGGTAGAGGGGGCGTTTCAACACATATAATCTGGACATTTTTCATATAAGTGGATGAACGTAGTTTGAGCACAAAGGTATTTACTATTATTGAAATATCAAGCAAAAAGTGGTGGAAGAAAATACTCGGGACATAGTATATCTTATAAATTTATGAAACTTTGAAGTGTTTTGAAATTCTTTAACCAGGGAACAACGATGTCTATATCTAGATCAGTAATATGATAGGGTAATGTCAAACATCGAAGACTGTACGAATATTTAAGAAACTGTTTTTATTACAAGTGTTACCGTTAATAACTAAATCAAAGTTTGCCGAATATTCCTGGAATTAAACATAGGTTGTAAATTTACTTTGTATAAAAACTTTCTTCATGGTTACTCAGTGTGAAACATTCTTTACCTTAGACGTTTTACTTTTCCACTAAGCATCCGCCTTCGTTGCCTTTCCTTTACACTACATCTAAATCCATCATGTTCATAAGTGATTATTCGTTCGCATTTTAAAATATTTAATGTCCGTATTCTCGGACTCCATGCTAGGAAATTTAGTTTAATATAAGCTACGTCATTCTTATCCATGTGCATGTTGTCGACGGCGCGCGGCCAAAGCAATTTTCAGCTTTACAGTTATACAATATAGGATATACATATAATTTTTATATACATACCTTAATTAATTTGTTTGCAAGTTTATAACTAATGATTATTCCTTTATCGGCACTACATATAATTTACTCAACTCTCTCTCTCTCTTTCTCTCTCTTTTCTTTCTCTCATTCAAGTCACGAGCGGCAATGTCTTTACTCCGCCCAGCTACGATCTGATTGGACAAAGGTCAGTGAAAACATTAGGTAGAAACTTTTCTGGAGTAAACCCCTATTAAACGCTTCAATGTACTTCGCTGTAACTTAAACGATCATGTTTTGATAAGAATAAACTCTTACTGAGACCATTCGACTTTGTACAAGCAGCACACATAACCTCGGACATCGGGTGTCTCCTGCACCTGGCTGAACCTGTCAATCAACCTCTGTGTATTTGTTTTCATTGGATGGTCAAGCGTCTCTTTTTTTTGTCAATAGCCAATGGAAAATTAATGACTTCAAGGTAATCGGAATCGGTATTTGATGAAGCATACAATTCAAATGACAAAATTTTTTTTAATTATCTGAAAATTATTTAAACCACTGTTAATGGAAAACAAAGAGTCTTAGAAGTAATTAACACATAGGGATTTGTCTACAATGTACACAGTCATGCAATTACTAGTAATTATTATGGGAATCTTTACGCATGGTACTTAATTCGAACAGATTATAATAATCTATACACTGTACGCCGTTACACATGTACGAAGCGCCGGTAATATATACGAATATTGAGTCAAAAATTTAAATCATTTTTATTTCTTGTTCTTTTCAATACAATGTGAAATTACTTTCAGAAAAAAATTCCGAAATACTAATCTCAACTTTCTGTTTTGTTTAATCATTTGAATTTTTTCTGGGTTCATGTATATATATGTACAGAACATACTTATTTACGCGCGAATAATACGACATAGGAAAAAAATAATCGGTTGTTCGTAGAATATTTTTATCTTACGAATGTGACTAATTTAATTTTAAATATTTTTCAACATTATCAATGTAAATAATATCACCTATCTCCGAGCTGTGTGCGCTGAAGCGACACAAGATTCTCGGTCGCATGTGGCGTTTGAATTTACACAGACTGACCGAATAAACAAACGGGTGGGAAAGTGAAACAAAACGTTACACATGAGAAAAAGCCACCAAAAATGATTTTCGATAGATCTTGATATCGTTTTGACAATTAAAAAAGTGCAGCGCGAGCTCCTGTCAGCGGGGCGGAAGGGGGCAGCAATGAGTTCGCTTCTACAAAGAAACGAACGACCATGTAGAAAAACTACAGGAAGTGATTAATATGTGACCGATAAAATCTGATCTATAGTTGTTTAAAATTCATGTGAATTTTTTTTTTAATCATCCAATGCCTCAATTCAGGACATTTTTTATCGTGCTAGCACCTACTGCAAACATGTTACATGGAACTTTGATTATAATTTGATTTTTAAACTACCTTGTATGCTATCTATAAATCAATGCTTAATCAACTGTACAAGTTTAATGAATTTATCTTTTCATCTTAAACGAATATAATAGTTGAAAACATAATAAAATATAGTTGTGTCCGTGCGAAATATGAACGCGCGATAAGGTACATGTAGAAGAACACGAACCGACCCCGGATTACTTGTCCACTCGCGCCGGTTTTCCTCAGCCATGTGCGAGGGATGATCATCATTTAAAGGTTTACTATTTGTGTGTGTGTGTGGGGGGGGGGGGGGGGGGGGAGTGGGGTTGATTTAAAACATTATTTGTGCAGTTTCTAAAATATTTTACATAAACAAACTAACCATTAATTTATGTCTTACATATACGATGTTTACGATTTGGAGTAATATCGCTCATTAATATTCATTAACACTCAAATGTTCAATTGAATAAATACAAGATGGACAAACTTTTATAGGATTAAATTAAAACAGTTCCTGTTTTTACGGCTATATTAACTCGAACACGTTCATATGCATGTAAGTGTGCGTCGCGGTGTGCGAATCTTGTGTATTAAATACCCGCTTAATTGCCGCTAGGTAGTGCAGCCGTGGCTGATCTCATCGGCCGTTGGCGAAGGATATATTACGTAAAGGTACATGTACAACGCACAGACAGGCACAGTTCAGAACCCAGGAAGATTTGAAAAGTTTGCAGTATAATGACCATATTCTATCAAATAGAAGTTATTTATTTTAAACTTAAAACCCACAATTGATCTGTGTCTATTATTGCTTTAGATTGAGAATGACATTGCTTTTATTAATTAACTGAACGATTTCTTAATTGACACCCAATCGTTTAATCCATAAAAAAATTATGTGTAACCAAAACGAAACCAATTATCGAGTTCGCGGCTAAATAAACTCATACATGTATATGAGAGACACAGCTCTCGTGTATTAGATAACCGCTGACCGCTACAGCCGCGAGCATGGTGACCGATTTTCTCGGCCGCGGGCGAGGGAGAGCTTACGTAATGGTACACACACACACACACACACACACAGCTCTGATTCAAGGTAGATTTTAAATGCATGGAGTTAATAAATAAAATGTAATGCATAGAGTTTTTTAATTAATTCCATATTTTGTGGTTAAATAGAAAAGAAAAATAATGTTTTGTTTTCCAATTGCCGTTTTTAATGATTGTGCACTATAAGAACTTAACAACAATGACTTAAACTCCTAAAAAAAAGCATGTACTCCAACAACAAAAAAATTCTTATAAATTAATGTCTCCTGTATAAACCAGCATACTTTCTGCGGCAACTTTATGCCAGTTGTACGCACAAAGACTTTCGTTAACTTGTCAAATAAAAACAGGTACATGTCAACATGTAAAGCTTTTTACACTCATACTACACAAATCACTTACAAAATAATATTGTTACGACCTTTATGAGATCCCAACAAACAACTTTTTTAGCAACATCCATATCAAAATCCTAACCGTTTTTGAGTTATTAAGCAAAAACTTTCAGGGGCTATTGGCCCTTAATTTAAGGGACCAGCCCTTTTTTATTGGTGTCAAATGAAAGCGCTTGATATTTTGCACAACTTTTATTCTACATGTCTTAACAAAATATTTTTTGTTAAAAAGATATAAAGGAAAATATGTCAAAATTTTTGCACTTTTTGGAATCCTGTTTTTTGACCCCCTACCTTTTCCTAAATAAGGAACGTAATCCAAAAACAAAAACCGATGTATACAACTTCAATGTCTTTGCTAATCAAATTCGTTGGATTCTCATTCCCTGCTATCATAGTCACGGAGCCTTTGTCTGGAAACCAAAGGCCCTAAAACATTTTAAAAGGGGAATAAGTCGTTAACGGAAAGGGAATTCTAACTTTTATGAATTGATGAAGATAGTGTTTTGTAAAGTCCATTAGCCCTGAAAATTTGAGCAAAAACCGTTCAGAAATGAGCACGATATGAAGCCTCAAAGTTCGCGTCTAGGAAGAAAAAAAAAAAAGAATAATCTTAACCCGCACAATAATAGAAAGGTCTTCCGTTGGAAACGGAAGACCTTAATTAAGTTTGGCGTTATGTTAATTACCAAGCCACAGTCGTACAAGTTTACTCCTTGGCGTTCAAGTAAATTTGAAACGTGCTAAACATTATAAAAAACCGGACCAACACCAATTTCATCTCTCCAGGGCGAATAACACCCACCCACCCACCCCCCCCCCCGCCCCAATATTGAGTAGTATTGTTGCTGTGGAGTTCATGTTTTATTGTAGTCTATATGATTAATGCTGCTGTTTCTTCTTTTTCTTTTAAAGAGTCCCTTACAAACATCCTCAGTCCTTTACTATTATTACTCAGTAGATATTCAGCTGCAGTCCCGAATCATTCGCATCAACCACAAAACAGTTCAAATCCTTACCACATGTGCAATATCAATGGGTTAAGTTACATGTATATAAATTGTCGCATAAAATAGGGAGTTTGGTATGGGAGAGTTAACAGTAGTAGTTGATCACTTATCCTGATTCAAAACTTGTTGTTTCCTACCATTTGCTACTAGAGCAGGGTGTAGACTTTATATATACCCTCAATTTGTTCAGTAAAAATATATTAGGTCAGGGGTCAGCATTTACTATATATGTAGAAAAAGTAATCTGGAGGGGGTGGGGGTGTGATAGGGTTGAATAGCTAGGTAATTGCTGGTGCTACGGTGCCACATCCACCTCCTAACTAAGTGAAGGATGATACATGCTGGTGCCTGTATCTTGAGCAACGAAAGGCTGTCTACATATTGGTCCTGGTCATGCTTTTATACCAGATAGCCTTCGAGAGACGGGCAAGAAAATTACATTACTACCCGCCTTAGAACATGGTAATTCCTTCAGTCTTCGGTCACCTATGCTCACATATGGCTCCTTTGGCCAGTGGGTTCCCTACAGTGGGTAGTTAAATTAGAATACTGGTTCCTCTCTAGTTCCCTACAAAGTTTATTGATATAATACGCGACCTAATCCACTATTCAAGTTGTTTATGTTGCATAGTTTATGTTCTGCTCAGCTATCATAGCTATTTGGGGTCTTAAAAGGCTATGTATATC
This sequence comes from Magallana angulata, assembly GCF_025612915.1. Taxonomy (NCBI): domain Eukaryota; kingdom Metazoa; phylum Mollusca; class Bivalvia; order Ostreida; family Ostreidae; genus Magallana; species Magallana angulata. The sequence continues at coordinate 23,024,738 of NC_069118.1, read as the reverse complement.
AGTATATGCACGGGTCAACACATTCAAATACAAAATTATCTACTAAAAAGCTCTCAGGTTAAAACGCGTAGTCTATAATTAATGGAAATTATTGAAAAGTAGTGTAGCGTTATACATTTTGATATGTATGCAGGAAGAAGCTACACGATTTTAACAATATGTAAATGCATATTTATTTTGGTTTTATTTTCAAATCTCGTTTAAAATGTTAAATGCGTATTATTGTTTGTTATAACAATGTTTCATTCAACCTAACAAGTTTATCTTTTTCTTACCAATTAGTACACATCCACATATTGATTAAATAATGTATAGTGCAAAAAAGTTATTGTGTCATGCTAAAATGAACTAATCCGTTGCTCAAAATAGCGTGTATTATCAGGTGTTTTACGTGATTTAAAATGAAATATGATTTATAATTGACATCAGACCATACTTATTTATTATTTTGTGAAATTTACATGATTGTAGGCGTTTGTTTCAGAATGATGATGTACAGGGACCAGACCAGTAACAGCTTTGGGTTGAACATGATACGTGTAGTATTTAAAAGAGCCTACCAATAAATTTGATAGAAATAAACACAACTAAATTATAATTATTGGAATAAAAATATATTTTACAACTGCAATATGAATATTAATAATGCAGGAAATAATCGAAACAATATAGACAACTTCGATCCTAACGTTGTTAAGCTTGTGCGCATATGCAATTATGCAAACTTTTTACTGATGTGCAAGAATGTTATCGGATTTTGATATGAGATACATGTACCATTTTGTACTTTTATTTATGTGGATTATTTGTGTTTCTTGCAGTTGCTACAAACAGTATGTTGATATTTAAATTTCTTGCAACTGTCTTTAACAGCATTTAGATTTCTAGTAATCTTTAATATCAAGTTAATAATATGAATCTCATATTGATATTTTTATTATTCATCATTTAACAGATACCATAAAAATGTTTCTGACGATTGCATTTATAATTTCTTTTTGAATGGAACTGTTTGTCAAGGTATTTACTTTAAACTTAAAGCTTTTTTCCTGATTTAATTATTGATATTGTCATTAGTGTTACTGTATATTTTTTGAAATTTAAATAGTGGGTATTCTAATAACTTTTTTATGATATATACTGCATCTGTAGAATGTCCAGCTGGGTATTTTGGAAAAAACTGTTCAATGCAGTGCATCCCTCCTGATTATGGATGTTCGTGTACTCAGCAATGTAGCTGCCCAGTATGCCATCATATTCTTGGATGTATTTTTACTACGAAGTCCGCGAGTACTGATCTAGGTAATAATTAAACGAATTATTATCATTTATCAATGCCATTATTAATACTTGATAATGCTTATATAAGTAAGATTGATTATTTGACATCTGTTAAATTAAAATGTACCATAACAGGAAAAATTTGTTCCAAGTAGTAAATTTTGATCAATTTTAAAACGTTACTAATATGACATATCTTTGTTTGTTTTGCGTAAAACTATGAGTAGCATTTGAAATTTATTGTAGCGATAGTAATACCAAGAATGCTCATCAAATTTTAATTACATGAAAAAATAACAATAACAAACCATCAACCATCTTAAAAATCCATTAAAACGAAATACAAATTCAGAGCAGAGCAACTCGGACCTCTTAAAGATAGAGGTAGGATCTGGTAGGAGGAGCAAGCATCATCTGCTGACTGCTTACTCCCGCCGTGCGCCCAATGGCATATCGGTAAAAATGACGTAATCAGAAAAAATGTCGTCATTCAGGGAAAATATTATGATCGGGAAAAACGGAGAAAAATCCGTGGATAATTCGGTCTTTCATAGACCTCCGGAAAACCCCAAAATACAGTACATGTAGCAAGATTTCATTTCTGAGTAAAGATAACACTGCTTATAAATGTACATGCATAATCATTTGTAAAATAAAGATGTTTAAAATAAAATATCAATATAGTATACATTGTTATTACATATATGTATACAAACATTAAAATCTGTAACTTTTTTTTTTCATTGTTGAGCCAATTGTGTAAAAAGGTTTATCTATGTCAATCTATTTTATTGAGTCTGAATATGGTTCTACAATTCAGTTATTCTTAATTTTCTTATAAAATAGGAGTATAGTATCACATGACATATTTTTTTTGATAAAAGTGACAACTGAGCGTAAATAAATCTATATTAATTTTATAGAATACAAAAAAGAGGGAAATGCAGAACCACAAGGAACTTCATGTATGAACTCTCAAACTGTTTCCACCAACTTGATTATCATTTTAACTGGAGTTGTGATTACACTTTCAATATTTTCTCAATACTAGATGTTTTACGCAAACATTGTTCGTCAGAATATGTCAATGGAATATGTAACAAAAATGTCGAGGACGATTTCCCAGAAATTGAGTCTGTTTATCATGAAATGGATTAGATCTGCATTCCAAAAGGCTCCTCAGTATGATATTTTCTGAACTACACTCAGTATACCTGAGTTTGACACCACCTGCGCCATATGTGTACTAAAAATATTATTTTAGTTTGAGATATTTATAATTTTGAAATGACAAAAATTGTATATTATAATGCAACAAATTACCAATATATATATATATCACCCCGTTAGTGCTTCTTTGCAAAACATTTAGCTTATTAGATAAAATATTTTAATGTTGAAAAGGGAATAGTGTTATTCTGATATTGAAAAATTACGTCTCAATGGCGTTAAATTGTTAATTCAAACAGAACCTAACAATACTGCTCCGGAAAATAATGTCCGCCGGTTTTGCGTCGGGAATTTGATAATCCCTTAGCTCAAGGAAATATTTAATTGTGAATTAAAAAGGAAACTTTTTTTTTTTATTGATTAACAGTGCTTTTCACAGATATTTAAACTTTTTATTTCCTTTTTGAAATTTCGGAAATTTGAAAACCTTGACGAAAAACATTCACTTTTAATGCCTGAGTCTGTATTACTTAACCTTTTTTTTAATTATTTTCCTCTTCTTTTTGAAGTAGGTAAAAGTACAATATTAACCAAATTTGAAGACTTGATCATATTGTAACTGTATTGAGGAGCAAATTCACACTTATTCATTTGCCTTTTGGTATACTATAAGTTACATAAAATGAACGATTTAAAAAAAAAAATTGTATTAACAAATGTTCTAAGTCTCTTAACGTTGTATTTTTAGAAATATTTGTTGTGCAACTTTGATCTTTTGATTCATGTAGTGATTTTTCGTGCAATTTGTCGATTTTAAATAAAAGCTTTAGACCAACATAGCAGCACTCTTCTGTGAAGGAGGCTAGGTAGTCAACAAATTAGCCATCAAACTTTCTGTAAGTTTTAGATACATTTATGATTTATTTAGCTATTAACTATTTTTTAGTAAGAGAAACATCATATGCTTTATCATTCAAATCTGAGTGATTTTCAACTGTTTATACATGTATAGAGCTCTTCTTTAAAAGAAAATCAATAGAGTCTAAAATGGTCACGAAAAATTAGTCCTCTAAATTTGAAAAAAAGGCGTAAATTGTAAAGAGATTTCTCCTTAATTTGTTTTGCACTGCGGCTATTTCCTCATTCAAACACGCGCATTTCTTGATAATCGTATTATGGATGGACGTTATCCATAACCTTGTTCGCATTCATATTTTGGGTAAAGAAAACCTTTGCATTAATATATGTCATTTCAAATAAGCATTTATCCGATTTATTCCTAATTTTCCAAATCTAGCATTTAGTAGATTTACACTTCCAATTTTCTGTGTTGCTCTGAATTGCTTTATGTGTTAGTTGATATATCGAAATATAATCTCTTATAGAATATTTTGTACATAAAAACAATACTTTCGAAGTTTTCTTTCCAAGAATACGTGTTTATGCACTCTAATACATATCGATGAATCAATTTAAGACATTTTGTTATTATCAAAAGATGTAACGGTTGTCTAATAAAACAGACTGCACACCTGTCAGGAAAAGGGATCAGTTATACTTGTAGTGGTATGGTAATTATTCCTTACATACGTAAGTTTATTTGACTGGTTCCCGGTTTGTTACCCAAATAACCAATAATATATGTTTAAACTACTGCATATAGAAAATTGCTCAAAATTATATCGATCGTATTTACGCATATCCGTTAAAAAACCATTATTCACCTAATATCACCTCTTCATTAAAAGAATTCAATGAAGAATTATGGATTTTTTCTCCTTGTGTAAGCATCATAATTTTTTGACCCATTGAAAAGTTACAGTAAAGGACATATCGCATGTTTTTATAATTTAGGAATTTTTCAAATTAAATCTATACTCATTAAAAGTTACGTTTATTATTGTTTTCATAAAATAATCTGGCTGATTTGTTAGTTTGAAAGCGATTAAATTTAAATGTCTTGATATGCATATGTTCTCTCTCGATCAAGCCGCCATTATGTGTGACGTCATATGCGACCTCGAGCGAGAAGCTGCTATTAGCCATCTTTGTAACTGGATTAGATTTAAACAATTAAACTAATTATCACCTGTCAGATTGTCGATAACGGGATATGATGGGGTTTTATGCCTCCTGCGGGTGTTCTAGCCGTCAAATATGTGGATTTGGACTGGTTTTTTTTTTAAAGTTTCCCATACGAAAGGATGCGGAAATTTTAAAACAGAGAGCACGTTTTTTTTTATGTTTTTTTTTTTTTGGGGGGGGGGTAATCTGTCGACGAGAGGGTTTATAAATAAAACATTGAATACATTACATGTTATTAAATATGTGGTTTCATAAACAAATCTTTTTTATTTTTCAAAGAGAAAAATAAAAGTTTATACACAGAGGATCTGTGTACAAAATACAAGTTCATCGGAGAAAAATAACAAGAGAGGGCGCAATTTTGGATACCGCCTGGCTTTATTAGCTTTTTTATTGATATTGTTAAACTAAACATACATGTATGCGCCGTTTTTGATTAATGATTTCTTTATTCATAGCTGACCTCTTCAGCATTCATAAGTACGCTATGTGAGATTTCGCTCATTCGATATTGAATGTGTACGTGAGGGATAGACAAAGTTTTTTGATTTTCGTTGATACGTAAACAGATTTTTAAAAACCTGTGATGGGATCTTACCGAAAAATTATAGTTAAGGAACACGTTTTTACAGTGTATTATCAAGTAAAGAACCTTTAAATGTTGTGTCCAATTATGTGAACAGAACGCATAAAAACAAGATTATTGTAGATTTTGATAAGATAAACACCGGTAACCGTTTTGTTTTTAGCTAAAATCCTTACTAAGTTGTGTTTGCCATGTTTACACTTCGATCAATTTGATTATTATTGCCGACTACGTCGTCGGCGGCTATAGTATCGTTTTTTATCAATAATGGTGGCTCAAAGTTGTAAGACTGAATTGGAAGATTCTTTTAATTACGTCTGCATGTACCAAACAATATTAATATACATTAGTGAACGAATGTCAAAGATAAAAATAAGATGATGATTATCCTACTATTTGTTTACAATCAGCTGTTCGAAGAAGTCGCATGTGACGTCGCTGTACCACTTGATACGCTATCTAACAAACGAGTTTTTATACGATCGGGGCTATGATTTAGATTAGTATTATGGCTATTTTTCACTTTTATACAGCTAACAAACTGTTAGAAGTAATCTATATATACATTAGGAAGGCGAAAAATGTAAAATATCTCATACTTTAGAAACATGCGATATTGAAAAGTATTTTTAATAATACCCGAATGCAGCTGTACATGGCACAATATGTACTTTTTGTGAATTGTTGATGTCCACCAATAAGGGTTTTTTTTTTTAGATATATGATCAAATGCACGACAATGTTAATTATGTTTAGAAGGATAAACATGTCCTCCCTAGGGGGCTAATATAATCAATGTTGCTCTTAACCCCTGGCAATATTTTTATAATGTTAAAAAGCGATTTATCTGCTAGAGATCTAGATACCAATTTCATGAGAATGAATCAGTAACAAAAGGGGTATGGATGAAAATTCCTCGTTTAAAATGTAAAATAAATGTAAGTCATGTTAATCAGAAATAAACATTTTATGTGAATATTTATATAAACTTGGTTTTCTTAACTGTCTCAAATATGTTTAAAATGCGCCTGTCTTTTAATGCTCGAAAAGTATTATCATAGGAAAATTATATGTGATTATTATGTATCTTTGCACGTATAAGATGTTATTGCTTGTAGCAGTGAGTTACATTAGCAGCATAATTATTAATTAACGTTGATTCAAAAAATAATACACCAATAGGAATTAAAATGAAAACTTACTTTAATACCCAACGTGCACATGTAATTATTAAGTTTTTATGCACATATTGGCCGCTAAACAATATTTTTCCACTCGCAAAGACCGATTTGAGGGACTCAAGTGAGCTAAATATTATGATCAGTTATGAATAATAATTTGGTATTTGGTATCCATTGTTTCATTATATCATTCAATTCAGTGAAACATTTTTTTTCTTTATATTTGCTAAAAAGGAGTACAAATATGAATAATAAATAAAGGTTTACAATTCGTCAAATTGTTTTAATTTTGGTTTTACACTCACCGAGAATTTCCTTGCATTTCAGAAGACTTCATTTACCTCATAAACATCATCTACCATGCATTCAGATTTTTCCTCACATGTGGTTTTCAAAACCTCTTTGTATTTCTATATGAATATCCCAATGGATAAATATCATGTCCAATTTTGGACGTTTGAAATTAGCGCGCGTTTTTTTGTGCCTTAAATTGCATGTTTTATTTGTATGGTATGAACTATTGCTCTTCAGCATGCCAACCCTTATTTTTCCGTACAAACACAGATTTTAATCTAAACTATGTTTATTTCAGAACTGTAAATTTGTTAGTGAAAAACATTTGGATTTCTTAAGAAAAAAACTGCATAATTACTTAGTTTTTATACATATGAGTTACTGAACGTCACATACATTCCCACGATACTCTTGTAAAATACCTGTATGACTATGAAGAATACTTTTAGGCTTTCTGAATATTTAGACTGAGTAGCAAAGCTTTATATTTTTTTTATATGTGAATCTGTTACGAACAACTTAAATTTGAACTCAAGTTCTTCTCCACTTTACATAACTTCGAAAAAAATGACTTGTATTACATGTTTAACTGATTAAGTCACATTTGACCCACAATCGTGCATTGATAATTCTATATCGCTTTCGATCTTGATACAAACATCAAGTTAAAAGGTTAACACGATTTCCATCTATTCACCATTACAACCATAACAGTATCAAATATTGGGTTAAATATGATAGCTAAAAGGACACGGTTTTGATATTATCTCCTGTCTATCTTAACTGGTTTTTCCCATACCAATTCCCTCGTTACATCTATTTTCAATTGGAATCATAGCAGGAAATAAAGGCTATTGTTTTATTACATCAACACATAGGGTAAAAATTGTGTTCAGGAAATATTCAAAATGCATTTTATATTTAGAGGTCGTTACATCAGGCTAACTTATCTGAGGGTCATGTGACCTGGTGTACACATTGTTTTAAATGTAATGAGATTTTAACTTGAGTATTTTAAGCCAACCTTTAAGGTACACTGTAACCAGCCAATGAGACACATAAAAAGCAAAATGGTTCCTACGCACGTATGAAGTATGTTTAAAGTTTATTCCGTATCAAAAATTACAATAAGCAATTCAATATATGAAATAAAGCTTATGAATATTGTGTACACAATTTTTTTCATATTTGGATTATTATTATTTTCAATGTCATGAGTAAAATATGTTCTTAACCCAATACACGGAATTATGGAATACTTCTATATAATATAACTAGTTTAGATTTTCTCCATTTTTAGAACAAGATATAAATGAAACACTTATAACCTCAAAGCAGAAAAAAAACAAATGAAAACACGTATATTGAAATTTCTAAAAGCTACATTTCAAGATTTGCAAGCTAGCCATCTATCAACGAAGCGAGTGTAGCTTGGGTTTCTTTTGTAGCAAAACAAAAATAACATATGTTCATCAATAGCACTTTTCTTTTATTATATAACAGCAAAAGTATACTCGAGTTTACAATTTTTAATATATTTAAACGTGTTTAAGTAACGAAAGTTTGATATTACGTCAGACGTAAAATTTCAATACTTTTATTGGAAATCTTACATTTCAAGCAAAATAATATTGTTAAATATATAAACATATCACACAGTGCATTACAGCATAGTATAAGAATTTTAGATATTAATTCGAAAGTGAATTATAAATGAAAAAAACACATGAAAACCATGTGTTTTGTTTTCATAGACCTAGTCAGATCATCAATATTGCATAATTGTCTTTAATAACTGTTAATACTTTTCTGTTATAGTATAAATGTATGTATCAAGTATGATTCCAATCGATACATGTGTTTCCCTTTTGATTCAAACAGCATTTGCATGAATAACACGGTGACATACACAAAGCAAAGAATTTGATGAACACGCCATGCTTTTTTATATGCAAGTCTTCACCTTAATCATTATCCAATTAATCGAAAACATTAGTTTTGTTTTTCTCATTTTAAATAAGTGGCTGACGTTGAAGAATAACCAGGTCGCTGGATGCTTTTCCTATTTCTTTTCTAACACATAGTAGACAGTAGTTGATAAGTCTTTATTAGCAGTGTTTTCAATATCTACATTTTTACTTTCAAAAAGATTCTCATTTTCTGTGCTTGTCAAAGTAAATTTGTTCTCGTTTAACAATTTATGGTACATGCCCGATAGTTCTTTTCTTGATGTATGTTCTGTTGATGATTTTGTGGCTTTATTCATTGAAAGTTGGGACGTGCCAAATTCGTTTTCATATGTACTAGTACTGCTCTTTGGACTTCCGCTATACCGCTGCCCCGGAGGGTCATAATGATAGTAAACGTCGTTCGTACTATGTTGTATATCCTTATTATTAGCCAGGTCCTACAATGATGTACATTATAAATTGAGACTAAACTTTTTTAATAATTACCCAATATGTATATGGCTGATGCAACTTCGAACATAATATGCATATGTTGACAATTTATTCAGTTAATTAATGTTTACTTTACTATTATCATGTATTCCATTTGATTAATTTGGGGAGAAAATTTCTTTAAATGTTGATAGCTAAGGACAATTATCTGAATGTACGACAGGAATAAAGACGAAGCCAAACCTCGATGTCAATAATATCGTGATATATAAATTCATCTTCTATTGGATGGATCGAAAATATTCCGTCGGTGTCACTCATGCGAGGAATGTTTGATTTTGAAATAAGGCCGTCATTTGATATTCTGAAAAATCAAATTGAAATCAAAGAATTAATTTGTTGTACAAAAAAAATCAATGATATACAAGTAACTACATCGCAGAAAATGCACCGAAAGGGGAAAAGAGAAACATATTTTTCACAGTAATGATCAGAATTATTTGACTTTAACAACTAAATAACTATTTAAATTTCAATAGCAAATATCTGCTTTGATTATGCTTGTAAATACAAATGCATACAATTGATGTTAACACAACACCCAAGATAAGCCCTACACAGCCGGTCACTATTCCATGATTAAAAACTATCTGCGCTGATCCTTTGTCTGCGTCCGGGTATGAAGTATCTAGCTGAAAAAATAATTTTTTGACGAAAGAAAAATATTCACTGGTCATTAAAAAAAAAGAGTTTAGCTATTTTTTTGTCTATTATTAACAAGAGGCCTACATACCTTCACGTTGACCTAAATACCATAACACGTAGATGGACCAGCGGTGTCTATATCAACATCCGAGGATCCCGCGACCATTAAAACCGCATTTATTCTTTTTTAATGTTTAATAAATCAATTCATTAAAGAGGGAGTCAAGAGTCTGAAAAATCTAGAATCATTAATTTCTAGTTTCGGATGCCAAATATTGTAAACTTTTGATATAAAGAGACCGTTAATGGTCACTTGCAATTAGTAAAATGAAAGTTTTCACTAGAAAATGTTGAGATATTAAATAGTATCGGGACATTTTGTGATTGAAGTTACACTCTCTGATCCTCTTTACCTATCAAAAAATTGTGAAGGCAAAGGAATTCAATGCATTAACTATGGATAACTGTGAGCAATAACGTAAAAAATCTTAATTTAAGATGTGGTCATATTTGTCCTACCAAAGAATCGAAACCCTGGATTCAGAGGTAATGAATTTACAATTTAGGTAGAGAGCTTCATGAACATCATAGCCATACATCAGTTTATCTGTGATTTGAAAGTAGAGAAGATGATTTTCTAAGCTTAATATATACATTTTTAATATATGGCCATATTTGCCCCTCCCAAGGGCCTAAAAATCTTACCTAAAGGCTATGATTTGAAATATAGATTCCTCTGAACATAGAGGTAATACAAGCAAAACGGTAACAATTGGCTTTGTAATTTCAATAATAAAAGTAAAATTTTTAACAAACGGCGGACGACGCACAATCTTCAAAAATTCATCATGTTTTAAAAGGGCACACTAATGTCTTATTTGTTAATGTATATCATTGACGAGCAAGCCGAATACCTTTAGAGGGTAAAATCCCCACTTCTTTCACTTTGTTTGCGTTCTTCAATTCACACTCTTTCATGTTACAATGAGCTGTTGGAATTTCGTGTGTATGTCCTAGTTCAGTCATTTTTGGTTTTGGAAACGCCGAAATAACAATTGCTCCAGATTCTGTGAACATTCAAGAGACTTTTAGCTTTTCTTTCGAGAACTAAATATAGGTTTTCATATTTTTATTGATTATTTTATCCAATTACCTGTGATTATTTCATTATTTTCAAGGAAACTTGTAACCATACAATCTGTAAACAAATCTCCGAGTCGTTAAGTTGTTTGAATACACAAATTATAAATATCGATTCAAGCTACGCAATTAATTTATCATCATTAGAGAACCTTACCTTGAAAGAAAATCGTTGACCTTTTGTCTAGATGTTGGCACATAAACTCCAAGTTCTCGATGGCTTTTTCACAATTTCTGCTGTTGATAGACACAGTTATTTTGGTTCTACAAAGTTGTCGCTGATACATGTCATGAATTATATATTTCTGAACCTCTTTTAACCCAATGTTTTCAGGTTTGCATGGCGTATTCTTATTGATGAACATTGATATACCTGAAATCCACAATTTTTTCAAGCATCAAATATAATTTCTTTATATTCTTTGGTAATATACTCTAAATTGAAGATATATTAATAGTATATAAACCATTTAGGGTTACCTAAATACATATTGTTCACTGAAACTTGATCGATGTCAAAACAGGTATCCTCTATATGCTTCGGGCTAGTTTTTCCAGTGTATAAAAATGAGACGAAACTACAACAAAAAATTATAGATTCGTATTTTATTTTTTAAAAAATGATTTGTAATCCTGTTGAGTTCACCATACGGAATTAACTCTTAACCTTTTAGTTTCTTCTGTTCTGACATTATCTGGTTTATCAAGCAGCAAAATAAAAAGGAGAATGAATTCTGTAAAAAAGAGAAAAAAATAATTTTAAAAAAGCAGGAAACAAAATAGTATAAACCACATACATAATCAATTTTCTAAAGCATTGACACAATCGACAACAAATAGAATCGGAATATTCAACTCAGCAAGCGACATCATAAAAGAACGGGTTAAATATGACCTCAGACAGGAAAACAGAAACTCGAATTCAATATTCTTTAATTTTTAAACAATGCTAACTTACGGAGACAAGACATTGTCATCCAACAGATCATAGGTCCTCAGCGTCAAAGAAAATTGGCTTTGCTTGAAGGTATTATTTTAGAAGAAAATCTAGTGACTGGTTAAACCTTTAAAAAATAAGTGATAATTTATTATATCTGATTATATTTCATTTTTCTTTGTAATTTCACATCTTCTAGTTAATTAATAGGAGTTAATTTATAAAATCAATACGTTCATTCGTAAGATTTAATTTCTTGTATCCTGTTAGAAAAAATTCTGTCTGTCTTATATTTTAAACATATCGAGCTTCTTATTTTAATTTAAAGATTTTTGTCAAACCAATTTTCATTCGTGATATTGAGAGAGTAGTTATTCTTAAAGTGTATTCTGTTGGTGAGTAAAAATAGAACTATTATTGTTTTTTCTTTCATAGCATATTTATATTGATAATGACTTTTTGAATATTTTATGCGCATATTTTTACCTTGTGTGTTAGAGAGAGAGAGAGAGAGAGAGAGAGAGAGAGAGAGAGAGAGAGAGAGAGAGAGAGAGAGAGAGAGAGAGAGAGAGAGAGAGAGAGAGTAAGAGAGAGACAGAGACAGAGACAGAGACAGGGAGAGAGAGAAGCTCAAACATGTATAATTATGTTCTTTTATTAAAAAAAAATCTTATAATCTAATAATAGTCTTGATATTCGGTATCGTTTCAGACTTGATTATATGTACTCACCCTACATCAAAAACTTTAAAATGTTTGCTCCATACGTAAACAAAGAAACAGCAACGTTAGTCCATTCGTGTGAAAATTTCAGCAGTTAGATTGTGAATTCGTATTATTTTTATAATATAAAAATGGTATCCCAAAAGTTAATTAAATTCCACAATAGTGCACTTACAAGGTTCCGTAGGCTACGCAGCTTATTTATATTTTTAGAAAAAGCTGTCACGTGTTTTGTGTTTGTGGTTCAATAGGTTTACTCTCATCTGGTTTGTTCGGGTCAAATAATGTCGTTCGTCAAATACAAATTTATCAATATACTCACTGTCAATTTTAACGTTAAACAACCTCAATTTGTTTTAATTATCTATAAGTGCATTTTTAACATGCGCAAAAATACCATGCATCACTGAGAGCTGTAATCACTTTCATTCTAATAAATAATTATAGATTTAGCGTTTCATCAGGTTAATACTAGCATGTGCTTCTTTAATTTTGGTTTTAAGCAGTGCAGCTCGGTATCATGTATATTGAATTCAGTAATGGCTTGTAAGGATTGCATGTTTGCCAGAAATCATAAAAGTAACAAATTATAAACAAAATGATTTCTAAAAAGGCGGACATTTCATTTTCCCTCTGTATACTTGTAAATGTAAAAACAATTGAAATATTAACCGTTTTAATATAACACGAGCAAAACAAGATTGCATCATTGAATCTAGAACTGCATTTTGTCTGCAATTTTTAAGTCATTATATATCATGAAAGAGTAGTTGAAGTTCATGGACGTAGAAAAAAAGACAGCATATTGTAGATTGAAATACGATATGGGCCAGCAGTCGAACAAACTTGTCAGTTTTATGTAAAAGTACCTGCGTACTTGAAAAATAATTGATATTTTTAAAAAATATGTTTGACAAGCTATATCAATGTTAGTTTTCTGCGTAAGATTATTATTCAAACGTTTCATTAATAATAGAGGTGTGAGCATTAGAACAAATACATTGGTATTATACCGGTTAAATATCATTCCAGAAGAAAAATAGTATTGTATTGATCTTATAAGCATGTATAAATTGAAGGTTTAGGTAATATTTTAGTAGTGTAAAACATAGATTTAAGTATCACATTATCTGAGAATGTTGATATTAAGAATTATATACATTTAAACAATTGTTACATTTTACACACAATGTATTTGTTTACTTATTCCTATGGTACAGTTTTATTTTTTTAATTTACTGTGATTCTTATTGTAATATTCTTGAAACAAAATGAAAAGGCTTGCATCGAGGAAAATCAAGTAAATATATCAAAAAAATTAATATCTAACATCCTATTTCAACATACGTGTTTTAGGTTACTATATATAAAGTTTTTTTATTTAATTATATGACGCATACGAAAGTTAATTTTTTAGGCTTTCTATGTAAATCAAATTTTGTTTAATGGTTTATGGTACAACAATCCCCCCAATTCTTCATGCATACATATTGAATTATTCCTATATGTAAACAATTAAAAACAGAAAAACAGTTAAATGTTTTAACAATTTAATATTTGTTAAAGATATTATTTATCACAAGATTTAAGGCAAATATTTCACAATTATAGCTACATGTACTTCAATCATACATGTAAAAGAATTAGGCCAGAACAAATAATATATGTAATAGAAAAAAGATACATTCAGTTTTTTAAGTGGATTATTTTGTTTTAAAAATTGACTCTTCGGTCATTTCTTAACAAAATGTATAGCTATACATCAGTGATATGTTCTCCTTATAATAACAATTGTATCAGTCGACTGTCTTTTCTTAGATAAGAGTGTTAGCAAAGTATAAAAAAAAATTGCTATGGCCCTGCAAGGCTGAAGGGCGTATTTTAGACATTTTCCAGAATATGCATTATACTTTGCCTTTGTTTAAAAAACAAAATCTTGCAAACCTTCAAAAGCGATCTATTGAATCATTATTACACTCTTTTCTGGTGATGAAAACACGAGACAAGGTAAATTATTGAACTCTCTGGAAAACACTCCTTATTTTGCTGAAATTCGGTGTTGATAAATGATCTATTAAAGTGGGAGTCACATTTGTTTTTTTCATCAAATTACCTCATCATAGAGGTTTACATTTATTATTGAATTGCTTCTTCACAAGATCAATACAGTTTTTCCTTGCTTTTTTGTCTTATTACATGTTTCATGTATATTATTTTCGCTGCAAAGCAAAACACATGTAAGTTGTAATTTTTAGTTCCAGGATTTTCGTTTTCTAATTTGAATAAACAATCTAGGGTTTGTTGTGTTACATGTTAATAGATTCCAATAAAGCACATATGATATATTTGCCTAATCATTTAATTTGTAATTAAACGTTTACTTTTTTAAAGGAAGACATCCTTTTTTAATTGCCGCTGTAGCAAAGGCGACTATTCCCCAAACAAATAGAAGTTGTTAGATTTCAGCTTGATTTTTAAAGAACTTTTGAAAAGCACCTTTTTATAAAACATTTGAAGTAATGCTTCGAGCTTTTTGCTTTTTAAAGGACTTAATATTTTATACACAACGTTGATATATCATTAACATATTATTTGACCAAATAAAACATGCGAATCAGTATTTTATTTGATATTCATATCACCTTGCATATCAAGTATTGCATTTATATTTCTATAACATATATATTTCCTATTAACAAAAAATGAGTATTATTAGATAAACGGAAGATTGTATAAGATATATGCGAAGCAACACAGTATGAGAAAAAAAACCCTTAACATTTAAAGGTGTATATGGTAATGTTGTTGATAAAACTTACGTAAACATTTAGTAGAAATTGCAATAAAATGAGAGAGAAGCAAATATTCTAAAATATTTGATGCATGTTTTAATTGAAATCGTAGTACATATATATCAACATATGTCTTAAACTTTACTAAACCAAACTCAGACTTCACTCTTCTATTTACACTGCAAATTTTGTACGTTTACTGTCCAGAAAACTCATAATTACACACCTAGCTGTTTGCATTACCTTTCAAATGTCAAACTAGTTGTGCTACTAAGCATAAAGGCAATTTGTGGACAAAGCGCATACCATTTTTACAGAAAATTTCTAATAAATATTTGACTGAAAACACATATAGATATCATAGATTAGAATTGTTTTATCAACACACACATAAGATCAATGTGACGGCATGTTTGTTCAAGTTGCTAGAGTGAACAATGAAAGTACGCCATACTTGCCTTATTTCAAACTTTTTGTCTAGACACATTTCCGAATTTATAGTAAAATTCTATTACGTACAGTTATTGTCGTTATCAAACAAAAACGCGGATATGATTATCTAATGATTAACCTCGACCGTCATCAATTAAGTACAAGATCTGACAATTAGCAATCTCGAATATGCACTAAACATGATCCATACTTTTTGAACATAAAACTGCGAGAATCTAATAACGATTATTATTAATTAGGTCTAGCCAGATGTGTACTGCCTGAAACGTTTCTTCTGAAGATCTCGATGTACTTTTCCGAGAACATTCCTCACCTTTATACATTTTCTGAGAAACAAGTGAAGTATATTTACAAATCAACGACACATCTGTCGTCTGCATGTCATTTTGATCAACAATCTGTGAAAGATACACATGTATTACTAACAAATCACTTCTCAGAAATACAAGTATAACTGTTAACAGACATTCAGATATTTTTTTTTCTTTCAAGAGATATTATTTAAGAACAAAGTAACTATACGTACCATTGAATGAATCTAGGTACGCTCTAAGCATCGATATCTTCAAAAATGAATGTCAAATGTTATACAACA
The DNA here is from genome assembly GCF_025612915.1 of Magallana angulata. Taxonomy (NCBI): domain Eukaryota; kingdom Metazoa; phylum Mollusca; class Bivalvia; order Ostreida; family Ostreidae; genus Magallana; species Magallana angulata. The sequence continues at coordinate 23,008,395 of NC_069118.1, read as the reverse complement.
AGATCAGTTCTAAAAGACTTTACAGTGACCGGGCAGCGGTAGTTGGACGGTTGGCGGTTGTTTTTTTTGCGTTCGGGACCTAATATTTTTGTGATCGGCTTCGGCCGATCATTGTTGTGTCCAAATGAGGCATCCGGCAAATGCTTCCACGTGCGCACACTTTTCACTTGCATATTAAGTAGTTCTTGAAGCTTTGGTTTAGTATTTATATTACATTTTACTAAGTTTTATTTCAATTCATTTACATTAAAAGATGCAACATACATTACATACAGTTTGACCTGTTAATTCAAGAATGCACATTTTGTCTCTCGCGTAAGAATTTCGATCGAAAGATTCATTCAGAAATGCAGTTGACCTCGATGAACTGACCTCGATCATAAGAAAATGCTCAATGAACTGACCTCGATTTATTGATGTTGCATAATAGTAGCTAGGAAGACGACTTGATTTATAAACAAGGTTACGTTATAATGCGACCTCAATAGCAAGTTACAATGGCATTCAATGTTTTTCAGTCGCATGTATTATTTTAAATCAACTCTTTCTTTGTATACGTGTTAATGCTCTTTGAAGAGCCCTACCTAGTAATCTGAAGACGAAGAAAAAGGTATATTAACATTCAATAAATACGTTAAAACTATAAAACTAGGCAATGAGTTTTCGAACGGCTTTCCCCAATTTATTTCAAAATTGAATTTGTTGACAGTTTAAAATGATGAAATTATGGTGTACAGATTCAAAATATTCTATATTTTGTAAACATACAGTACTTTCTTTATTATTTTACATCAAAATAATCATGTTGATTGCTTCTAGGTATCCATATATCATTATTGCCGATCATTCATTTAAAAGGAATACTTGTTATCTTTTAGGAGGAATTACTTCGTATATCTTTTACTTTGCCAAATGCATTGTTTAAATAACCATAATTATTAAGCGGAACCTTTAAAAACCAACGCTTGGAGATGAGAAAGACTCTTACGTGAGATATTATCAAATGAATGTTATTAGATTCCCTTGGGTCAAGCAAGCCACTACAAAGTGGTTACACCTTTTAATTCCAGTAACATGCAAAATGATGTTGCGCTGTTTATTTCATTTCATTCAGTAATTCATTACACAAACACAAAATACATATATGATGTGTCTTATGATACCATTTGCGAATATACGGTTTGTCATTTTAATAATACATGTATCTCTATGACATAAAAAAACCCCAAAAACTGAGTATGTTTGGATTTTACACAAATTAACTTTAGTGCTTGTCAGGTATGTATTTAAGAGGGATATTTACAAACCACTGTGGTATTTCGCGTTTCCAAATGATGTAATAAAAATGTATCTAATAGTAAACCAGTACAGATCAAATTTCATAAGAAATAGGAGGTAACTCTATCTTTCATTTATCTATTTACGTGTATGACACCTTCATCAAACAAAAAAGAATGAAATTAATATAACAATTGAAGTTTAAGAATAAAAGAATATTATTGTTATAAATAAAACATTGGAAATTATTTAACAGTAGTGTAGGGTAAAGTAAAATTCTGATATGCCAGAAAAACCTTCGCGAGTTTAGCAATATGTACATTAATAATAGATCGTTTTTATTGTAAATGTATTTATAACGTGGATAAAGAATTATACCTTTAAATTATTGAACCCGAGTATTTAATTTATTGGATCAACCATTTTTTTTCTTTTTTCAATTAATTAACGTTTCTTTTTTCATTCTTTTTTTAATTATATGAAATATGTTTAATGTTTGATATAGCAATTATTATATTTGATTTTTCCTACATTCTATACTATTCTTTATCAAATCATACTGTTTACGTAAACATCGAATGCTTATCTTTGGACATCGTCATATAACTGCGTCGATACACGTGTTCCCTTATAAATAATATAAACAGCATTTGTATGAATTATACGGATAAGTACAAAAAATAGGCTAAGATCAGCATGGTTTTAATATATACCCTCCCTATCACAATATCTCGCTATAGGAGAGGCTGACCTTAAGACAATGTATAGTCGCTGGATGCTTTCTTACCATCTCTAGTGAAATATGGTTATTATAATATTTTAGGTTTTCAGAATCACCGTTGAAGGCCTACGCAGCATTGGTATCCGGCTTAACGTCTAGAAAGCTTTTGGCTTTCGACCAACTAGCAGGTTCTTCATACGTAGCAAGTTGCTGATTGTTTTCTGTTTGTAATGTTCTAGCCATTGTCATACCCGTGGCATGGTCTTGGATGTCAACCGTAACTGTTTCACTTTTCAAACGATTCTCATCTGTTGTGCTTGTCGAAGCACAATTGTCCTCTTTTGAAAAATCTTCGTACATGTACATTTCCGATGGTTCATTTCTTGTTTCATATTCTTTTGATGATATAAGAATTTTATCAAATAGGACTGTGTCAATTTCATTTTCATAGGTACTTGTACTTTCAGTATATTGCAAGTCTTGAAAGTCGTTGTGATTAATAACGTTGATCTCACTGTGTAGTATTTCTTTATTTTTGGAAGGATCCTAAGACGAAATTACAATTATATAGTCAGTTATATCAAATATAAATATATCTATATATGCGGTTTTATCCACCCTTTAACATTATATATGCCGAAAGCCTTTTTTAACAGTCCTTCGTAAACCTTACTATTATTTCAATGTAAGCTGATTTATTTTGGTAGAAATCATTTCAAATTGATCCGTAACAACAAATGTATACACTGTAAATTGAAATGAAAGCACAAACAAACCTGGATGTCCAAAATATCATCATGTACAATTTCATCATCCTTTGAATGAATAAAAAACATTTGTTTGGTTCCAGTCATGCGATGAATCTTTGATTTTGAAATTAAACCATTATTTATTATTCTGCAAGATAAAATGAAAACAAAGATTAACAATACTGCATTAGCAACGAGAGAGAGAGAGAGAGAGAGAGAGAGAGAGAGAGAGACAGACAGACAGACAGACAGACAGACAGACAGACCGAGACAGAGACAGAGACAGACATACAAGTTGTCCTTATCATTATCATTAGAACAATTTGTCTTTGAAAAGTTTGTTTCACGGCCTGACGCGCCATAAGCAACCCTGTAACAACCACTTGGTCTTTGATTCTTGGTTGTATGATTAAACTTATCAGGGTTTAATTGGAGGGAAATGTGTTCAGATAAGCAGTTACACCGCTCTGAGATATAGTCACTCGTCACCCTGCTCAATACTTGAGGTTGAAGATAAAACTTGCAGATCAAAAAGCTGTGACAAATAAATAAAAAATGCTTTAAAGATCACCAAGTGGAGTATTGATTCCAGGGATAAGTTGACTTGTGCAAGGAACAGAGTTGCGCAATATATTTCTAAATGGCGTACTGCTCTGTGACGTCATGCCTTTTTGTTTCCTGCAAGGTGCGCGGTTAATCAATTGACCTTTCCGATTCAAAAATACCCGTTTAGAATTCAGTGATGTACCACGGACAATTAAATTGAAATTTTGCAGTCCTTAGAGTGGATCTATGCGACAAATGTTTATTAAAAAGACAGCTTTGAAAACAAATACCTGCTTTGATAATGCTTGTAGATACAAACGCATACAAATGTTGTTGACAAAATTCCCACGATAAGCCCAACACAGCCTCCCACTATTACTTGGACAAACACTTTCTGCGTTGATAGTTCGTCTGAGTCCAGGTAAAGGAAGAAACAATAATTACATTTACAAAAAAATAATAGCGAACGATATTATCTAACCATGATTTAATTAACACACTTCATCTATTACTTTGTAAAATGTTTGGTTTGATTGAAAAAAGAGTAAAAAGACACCGACAATCTGTTATCACCAGCGAAGGTTATTTAACAGATGACATAATATAGAAATTTGAAAGAAAAAAAATTCTTTTCTGTACCTGTAGAGGGCAGAGTACTAATTTCTCGCATTTTGTTTGCTAAACATCTTTTCACTTCCCATTCTTTCATGTTGCACTGAGCTCTCAAAATTTCGAATGTATGTCCTTGGTCACCTAGTTTTCGTGTAGGAAACGTTAAAATAGTAATAGCTCCAGCCCCTGTATGAATTTAAAAAGTTAGAAGGTTAGTTAAGGAGGCCGACTTTAGTTTGCATTGCGCATGTTTTTGCGCAATCTAATATAATACAGTTGATTTATACTTCTTATGAATTTTTTTCGATATCATTTATAAAATTGAACACAATAAACAAAATACAGATAAGAATATTTAGATTTTTAAAGGAAATTTTATTTTTAACACGATTTTTACTTTGTGTGGTAGGGGAACATTACCACTGCGCTTTTATGACGTTATGATAAAATGAAGCTTTGTAGGAGTACGTTATAAGAAATAACATAAAAGAAAAAGTAAAAATTGTACGCTGTTGAAATTTTATATACAGAATGATGCTATCCTCGAGGACATTTTCCTTATTTTTGGAATGAATCCATTACACCAATCATCATTCGTGATGATCCAAATATATGGCAAATTTTGGTGCACTTTAACATTTTGAGATGGCCCCCACTAAAAACCAGACGGTAGAATTTTGTGTTTTTTACATATAAGGTAGGAAATGATATTACTAATCATATATAACAATTTCAGAAAAAAAGCTATTGTAGTATTTTTTAAAACTGCTTTGATGTGCGGAAAATGACAAGTTTACTATATATTCCTATAGTAAATGTACCTCTATTTTGAGATGGTCCCTTAAAAGAACCAGACGGTCGATTTTCATGAACCTTCGCATATAAACTAGAGTTGGTTTAAATTACATATGGTTAAAAAATAAAGAGTTATGCTATTGTAGTTTTTTCGCAAAAAAACCCAAATCGGCCTCCTTAAAACAAATAAAAACAAAAACCCTGCTTTAATATTTTTAATATTTTAATATCTTACCACCTGTGGTTGTGTTAAAATTTTCAGGGAAACTATTGACATAACAATCTGAAAAAAAAACCCATTTCTCTGTTGTTGATTTTTTTTATTTCAAAACACGACTGATTTTTATTAATTCAAACCGAACAAAAGAAAATCTTACATTGAAAGAAAATCGTTGAATTTCCATCTAGATGTTGGCAAGCATATTTCAGGTCCTCAATGACTTTTTCACCTTTTCTGCTTTTGATAGACACAGTTATTTTAGTTCTACAGAGTTGTCGCTGATGCTTGTCAAGGATGATGTATTTTTGTACCTCTCTTAACAAAATATTTTCTGGTTTGCATGACGTATTCTTATTTACAAATGATGATATACCTAAAAATCAATTAATTTTAAAATCATTACATGTTATAAAACTTGATAAAATATGCGCAGGGGTGGCAAGGAAGCATATGGTATCTGAGTTAAGTGTAATTCTGCTAGTTACACATCGTTGTTATGTTGTATCTATTTAAAACAAAAAAATGCCAAAGACGATGTTTTTTGTAAATAAGATTGTATTGCGTACATACGGAGAACCCATTGATGACGTCATGACTGAAAGTGGAATATCGTGTTTTGAATGGCGTTTTGTAAACATATTAAAATTACAAGGAATCTTAAAACTTTATATTAAAGTATTTTGATATGATTGTTAAGAATTGAACCATAGAAAAATATATGTTAATATTATCGAATATTGTCATAAACCTACATAAATTTTATGAATATCATGCTTTGATTTCTCGATGGGCTTTCCTCTGTCGTCGTCTATTATAAAATAATCTGACTAGAACAACAGTACAGCGTATATTTTGAGCTTCCATTTAAGTATCAATACTTAATTTGAAAGGTCTTGCTGGTACATGTATATATCCTTTGCATTGTGTTGGTTTGATGCAACAAACCCTTTGCCGGTCAAACTGTGTAAAAATTATAAGGACTTTTTTTATTAACCGGACGTATAACTATATAATCAATAAGAATACAGAATTTTAGCAGTATATTTTGTAAAATATACGATTATAGCAGTATACAATTATTCAATGCTTGAGCAGTCAATTGACCAGAATATTTTTCCAGGGGTGCAGGGAACAGCTCAGTATGATCTATTGCCCGAGGCCAACGGCCGAGGGCAATAGATCATACTGAGCTGTTCCCTGCACCAAGGGAAAAAATTCTGGTCTATTGACTGTTCAAGCATGAAATAATTGTTTTATTACCTAATTCCTTTTTTAGTTTTCGAGGTTTACAATTTGCATATTGCAGATGGTTTTCGTGCCATTATGCAATACGCTCAGATTTTCTTTTCATCGTTTGCATGCACAAAACCTGTTGCATGCATTATAACATCTCGTTTTAATATTAGTTTACACAAAGAAGGGGGAGTCTTCAACCCATTAGATTTTAAATAGTCGTTTACCTTATATCAACTTTAGATTATATGATACTCCATTTTTGATAACATTGAATTTGGTGTCACTAAGTATTAAAAACAGCGTCTATATAAAGGAATATACATTCCCTGAGAACTATCGAAAGGATGTAACATTAACATTCCCGCGTTCTGAAATACGTTGCCGGTCCAATAGATCACAGTATATTGACCGGCGGTCCAATAGATCACAGTATATTGACCGGCGGTCTAATAGATCGCAGTCTATTGACCGGCAGTTCAAAATAGAAGCAAATATTTAATGTGTAATAAAACAACAAAATTCCTTTGATTAGGTAATAATAGTTTTTATAAAAATGAGATGGTTTGTCTTCACTTGATATGTTTAGTGGAAACTGCAGGGTGGTGTTGTTCTACATGTATCTGATTTTATATTAAAATCTATACGTTAACTATTAATAGTCCTCGTGTGATAATGCACCGAGGTTGCAGTAATGTACTACCCGATTTATTGCTTTGCCATCTATTTAAACGGACAATACAAAGAATTTGGTCTGGTTCAAGGCAGTACTTAAATTTAATGATTTTGTATATTACGGTTATAAAAAGACGCGCATTTGCCAATATGCTTTATTAACCTATCCACGTGGCAATTTTTCGTGGAAGAAAATTAACTAAATTCAATCAATTTGACATCATCTATTCTAAATTTTGTTCACGCATTGTAATAAAGTATTAAAATAAAATTGAGATTAACTGACAACACACAGATTTTAAGCATATTTTGCCTTTATTATAAATTGCCTGGATTAACGTATTGGCTAAATTTTAATTTTATCCTTTTCTTCCATACTTGAAGCTTGCATTTTCAAAATAAACGTACATAAACATTATACATGTCTGAATCTATAGAAAATTTATCTACCACCTACCTAAATACATTGTGTTTACCGACGCTTTATTGATGTCAAAACAGGAATCCTCTATATTCAACGGGCTTGCTTTTTCAGTGTGTAAAAATGTGAAATCACTGCAACACAAAAATACATATATTGATTATATTCTTAGAATAATTACACTTTGATTTGTATTAATGATGAATTAATCTTGTTAATGTAATTTCTAACCTTGTATTTTCTTCTGTTTTGACATAATCTGGTATATCACTCACAATTAGAAAAAGGATTATAAATTCTATAAAATGAATAGGAAATGAAAAATATCAAAAAGTAGTAAACAAATCTTTAGCAAAACAAAAAATTGATGTCCGCATAAAATTCACTGTATTTTTTTTAAACTTAAGCCTTAACACACCAAGCGACACCAAGTTAACATGTGTATAATTCTTTAACTTTAATGATTTTAAAACAATTCTAACTTACGGAAAGACGACATTGTCATCCAATAGATAACATTTCCATGTCAAAGACAACTTGTCTTGGCTGAAGTTGATACTGTAATAGGAAAATCTACAATATATATATATATATATATATATATATATATATATATATATATATATATATATATATATATATATATATAATAAAATAGTATCGTTTAATTTCATAAATCAACCCAATATAAGGTCTAATGTAAGACGTTATCAATTATACTCACCCGACGTGTTGAAACCTTTAATATATAATTATTCCATATGTAGACCAAGAAACAGCAACTATGAATAATTGTCCATTAGTGTCAACATTTCAATTATTTCATAGTATATTTATATTGTCTATATTTTCTACAAAAATATGTTTATTTTAGTACAAAACAGTGCACATCGAACGGTTCCCTATATTAAGCAGTTTATTCTTATTACTTAAAAAACCCAGGTGTCACGTGACATTGCTAAGTAGTTGTGGTGTAATTGGTTTTCTCTTATCTGCTTTGTTCGGGTCAAAAAGTATCGTTCGTCAAAAAAAAAAGAAAAAAAGATTTACAGTTTGATAACCAATTTCAACATTATACAATCCATGATGCAATACTCACAACTACAATCAACGTACCCTTTTTTCAAATAATTATCAATTTTAAGAATCATGTAAAATGTATCATGTAAAATGTGTCATGTAAAATCTACATGTGCATCTTTTGTATAGTTCCTTAGCAGTCTATGTGGAAGCTATGCATAATGAGTTAAATTATGGTTTGCAACGTTTGAAATAAAGTTTCATGCTCCCTCTATATATTTATGAAGTTCAACTTAAAACAAAAAAGAAATATAGCCGCTTTAAAGTTTAAAGATTTGTCATAATAAATAGACGTTAAATTTGATACAGATCTTGAAGCGCACTACTACATAATGCGTGTGCCTTCAGTGCTAGAATTCATATTTCGAGTACATTGCTCAGCTTTTCAGACAAAACGTGCAAAGTGTTTAGAGCAAAATATGTGGGAACCGTTTACAACGTTTCATCAGATCTCGTTCCGAATCTCAATTCAATTTTATCAATTGATTTAAAATGGCGTACAAGTTTACACTTCCTGTAATGATTACGATACCATTGATAAAACAATTAAATGTATTCTCATGAAAATAAATCTCGAGAACAATATACCTATCTTTTAATCACATTTGTATTTTTCATAACAAACAAAACAATATATCAGTTTTATACAGTCTGCTATTAGTAAATCTTTATACACTCTGTTTCCGTGTACCTACCGGAACCATGACGATATTTTATACACCATGTAATTACATGTTAAACTGTTTGATTTTGTTAACAAAATATGGTTACAACAGAAACAATCCATGAATCAAATCTAACTGATAATGTTATGAACTAAACATGATTTTTTTTTTCAATCGATAACTTAAGCCACTTTCACAATTGGCGCACAAACACTTTACAACACTTTGCGATCGGAATTTTCACACGAGCTCTCTCATGCGTTGCACAAGCTCTCGCATACGCTGCACGAACTCTCGCATTCCTTGTATGCGTTTAAGTGCTTGCATCAAGTCTCCTCAAAATAGTGGATATGCACACCATTCAGACGCAACCAAATCCGATCCAAATCATCACAGTGCAACGCACGAACATTAGTACGAATGTTTTACACGTTTTGTGTAATCGCAGGAGTGATGCACGATTTTTAAAGGTTGTAAGATGAATCGCAGATGTTTATGCGCACATTGTGCAACCATGAGACTGTCTCATGTTCTCTTGCAACCTTTTACTATCATTGCACGACTTATCAATAATATGCCATGCTTTGCCACTAGCATAACTATATACCCTGTATAAACATCTCTCTTTCAGACCACAATTCAACAATATACATTAATTCCATGAAGGTGAGGGGAATATGAAGATTTATTTCTCCAAGAAAAATCATATTTCCCGAGGGTATCGCCCAATGAAAATTTTTTTTTTCTGGGGGAATAAATCTTCGTAGTTTTAATCCCTGAACATTAATGCAATAAACGTTTTATTATACCGAACAACATATGATTATACACAATACGTTGATTTCTAAAAACTGTTTGACTTTTCCAAAGCAATAACGTCGTGATTGTTTTATTGACTCTGTTACTGTCTCTCTTTTCTTTCATAATTTCGAATCATAGATAGTTTAGTTGATTTTGTGATATATAGAGAATCATAATGATTAAATATTTTTGATTTAATAATACCTGGCTTTTTCATTCCTATGAAATCGCCCTGTCAACTGACTTTCTAGACCAATCCAATATTGTGGAATAGTCATATTGAGGTATGATAATATATGCTACTACATCGTTGTTTTATTCTTGTGCAGCATGTTCTCTCGCTTTCAACTATGTGTACTAAAGCGTCGGAAATGGGCAGTATATATCCCCCCTCTGACTCTCACGAGCATTCGTACCATGGAACGTATGATCGCAAGTCCAATCGCATTGGCGCACGTTCAATCGTCCGATCACCTGGTCTCTCGCGCGATCCTATCGCATTAACTTTCAACAGTCGCTTTCATTGCACAACAGTCGCATGTAGACGGAAGATATATCGCAAGATTTATTGCGTTTACATCACTCAACGCTCGCTTAGATCGTGCGAATTTCGTACATATACTTTTTTCAAATGCGATTATTTTGGCAACAGTTTACGATTCATATCTAATTTTATCGTTTGCACGAATACTCAGTCGCTTCTGCTCGTGCACCAATTGTGAAAAGGGCTTTACACTGTTTAAATGTGTACAACCTCGAACACCGGGTAACACCTGCACTGCAGCTGATAGCTGAATCTTACAAACTCTCTGTATTTATATTCTTTTGATGGTTGCTTTTCGTCAACGGTCAATAGAAACCAATAGACATAAAAGCAGTCAATTGTATGGTCGTGTTTCAATTTTGGGGAACGAACGGATGTTGGTTGATTTAATTTTTTGTAATGGTACTGAATTTAATGAACTTATGTCATGAATAGACAATCAAATTAACTAGCTGAAAGAGCAAACGCTTGCTTTTCCGATTAATATTTTAGGGACTAGACAGCACTCAAACAACAAGCTACTTAGCAATCTACATCAGTATAAAATAGTCAGCATTATAACAGTATAACAATAAATTTAGAGCACTAAGCCTAAATAGTAGCATGAATTTCAAACAAGGTGCTCGAGCCAGAGGCATAGTACAATCATAACACAATTCTATTATATAAATATAATTTTTGAGATCAGACACGATACATTTTGAAAATTATGTATTTTATCACAATGTATTGGTGTATATATTCCCACGGTATAGTTTCCACTTAAATCTTAATTGTAACAGGACGTTTTGATCGCCAAAGGAAACAAAATATACATAAAAAACCAACGGTTTTGGTAAATCCCGGAAGTGTATTAAATATAAAATTATCTAACATTTAATTATTTCAGCATCCGTGTTTTATGTTACAATACACAGATTCATTTTATTTTATTTTGGCGCATTCAAAAGTTCAACATGTAGGCTCTTTGTATGCTTAAACATTTTCTTTTAGATTTACATTTAGATTATATTAAAGAAATCAATAAACTATTTGCATTATATGCTAAGGAAATCACAAGGGATTAAGTTTGCCAGATAAAAACCAGGACAGGTTGGATTTTAGACTCGTATGAAACATATATTCGGCCAAAAAAATAGGTCTATGGGGTCACATAACGAAACAATCAAAGCATTTGTGTTTTGGTACCTATAAGTTTTACTTTCTTTTTAAATAAAACCTCTCCCCTTATATAAAGAGAATGATTTGGAGTTTTCTTATCAAATATTAAGATCTAAGCTAACTCTTAATTATATTTCCGGGTGTTTCCAACTGGATAGTCGGATTATCTTTCCCTTACTGGTATAGGATAGAAATCGGACACAACGCTTGGGGTATCTATTTTAACCTGCCAGCGAGAATGGTGTGCAAGGACTGCAGTGGCACCACGTCCAAGAAACTATTGCAGCTTTGGTAAATATAGTGTATCCTCCTGATTGACTAGTTTTTTTTGTAGGGTCAAATGGTCCAACTTCTAACGGTATAACCTCCAAATACGTTATACGGCACAATTCACCTCGTACAGATACCGTGAATTTTGGTAAAACACAATACTGGTCTGGTCATGTTTGCTGTTCAGACGATTTTGGGATTATGCACTTTTGGGGATGAACCAAAACTCAATAAGATAGGGTTAAAATAAACAAAACTATGAAAAAGTTCTTGGATGGTCAAGTGGAGGAATACTCCAAAGATCTTAACCATGATAATATAGTCAAATGAATTGAATTTAATTATTTTTGTCCTGACGGTAACCACATGTCTCGCTTTGGGAACCAACCAATTCTCAAAAACCTGCAACCTTTTTCTACAAAACAGCCAAACTTGCTACCCTCCAAAAGAGTTACTAGGCCTGCAATGCAAAAAAGACTGCTTTAACCTGAGCTTATTGTTACACATTTTTCATGTTCTCATTTCATTTTGAGCAAAAAAGCTTTAAAGAGTTATCATAGATCCCCCTTCTTGGTTTAAATTCATCGTTGAGTATAGGAGAAAGGAAAACTTTGGGGGATATTTCCCAATGTCAATGGCTTGATTGGGGAGTTCACCAGTGTTTATAATTTGTAAAGTTCAACCCATTCACTTATATATTAGCCTACTAAATAGCTCTCAGTTGCAAGTTAATAGAACAAACTCATATTATTAAGTATCAAATAGTACAAAATTAATTAAGTTTGGCGTTATGTTAATTACCAAGCCACAGTCGTACAAGTTTACTCCTTGGCGTTCAAGTAAATTTGGAACGTGCTAAACATTATAAAAAACCGGACCAACACCAATTTCATCTCTCCAGGGCGAATAACCCCCCCCCCCCAATATTGAGTAGTATTGTTGCTGTGGATTTCATGTTTTTATTGTAGTCTATATGATTAATGCTGCTGTTTCTTCTTTTTCTTTTAAAGAGTCCCTTACAAACATCCTAAGTCCTTTACTAGTATTACTCAGTAGATCTTCAGCTGCAGCCCAGAATCATTCGCATCAACCACAAAACAGTTCAAATCCTTACCATATGTGCAATGACAATGGGTTAAATTATATAAATTGTCGCATAAAATAGGGAGTTCGGGACGAGTGAGTTAACAGTGGTAGTTGATCACTTATCCTGATTCAAAACCTGTTGTTTCCTACCATTTGCTACTAAAGCAGGGTGTAGACTTTATATATACCCTCAATTTGTTCAGTTAAAAGATATTAGGTCAGGGGTCAGCATTTACTATATATGCAGAAAAAGTAATCGGGAGGGTTTGGGTGTGGTATGGTTAAACAGCTAGGTAATTGCTGGTGCTACGGTGCCACATCCACCTCCTAACCAAGTGAAGGATGCTTCAGGCTGGTGCCTGTATCTTGAGCAACGAAAAGGTTGTCTACATGTTGGTGCTGGTCATGCTTTTATACCAGATAGCCGTCGAGAGACGGGCGAGAAAAGCAGACATTACTACCCGCCTTAGAACTTGGTAATTCCTTCAGTTTTCGGGCACCTATGCTCACATATGTCTCCTTTGGCCAGTGGGTTCCCTACAGTGGGTAGTTAAATTAGAATACTGGTTCTTCTTTAGTTCCCCACAAAGTATATTGATATAATACGCGACCCAATCCACTATTCAAGTTGTATATGTTGTATTGTTTATGTTCCGCTCAGCTATCATAGCTATTTGGGGTCTTAAAAGGATATATATATATATATATATATATATATATATATATATATATATATATATATATATATATATATATATATATATATATATATATATATATATATATATATATATATATATATATATAAAGCACTAAAAATAACCAACGACACGAACAATAAAGTAAAATATTGTCAAATTTTCGGGACAACCCGTCCCTTCTTCCGGACAACAAAATAAAAATTACATAAGAAAGAAGAAAAACATCTACAAAACTAGCACTAAACTAAACTAAATAATATATAAAAACTAGATAATGTTTAAACACCGGATCAAAACGTGGCAGCTACATCTTTATATTTAAGAATTCGAGCCCGAGAAAGAAAAATCCCGTCCGACGCAGCGGACGGTCTGTGAAGAAGTGCTGAAAGATAACGCGAACGAATTAACTTGCTAATTGGGGGTTGCTGTTAATTAAGTTGTACTAGTAAGATAATTCGTAGTGAAAGTTTGTAGGGAAGATTGGCCCTGTAAAAGACCACATAAATAATCATGAATGTAAAAACTAATGGAAGTGAAATAAAGCAAAAGAACAAAACCGATTAAGGAAATAGCTAATAATTTGAATAAATAACATGATTAATAGTTTGTACATGGACCGAAAAAGATGAAGATGGTGATATTGCTACGAAAACAAATCAGTACTTAGTTGATGTTCATTTTGGTGAAGTCACTTAATTTGTTAATGCCGTCAGGGCGGACTGACTTCAGTCTATGCATCCAAAATTTTTCTTTGTTTTTTCTCTCCGCATCTGTCCAGTTAGGGTTGTGATCAATGACCAAAACCATCATGTCCTCCCATTTGTGATCATCTAAATTAAAATGTTCCCCGACGGGTTCTTTAATTTTCTTAGTTTTGATGGTGGAACGATGATTATTGATGCGCCTGCGGAGGTCTCCTGTTTCCCCTACGTATTGTTTCTGACAAAATTTACAATTGATGAGATATACACAATTGTCCGTACGACAAGAAGTATTTGCGAAAATTTTGTAAGTACGGCCAGTAATGGGGCTAGAGAAGTCGTCTGCATCAGAGCTGTGTTTGCACAACAGACATCTGGTGTCAGAACAAGTTCTAAAGCCACCATTAGGCAGACCCTTAGGTACACCCTCTGCCTAATTGTGGCTTTAGAACTTGTTCTAAAAATTAAAGAACCCGTCGGGGAACATTTTAATTTAGATGATCACAAATGGGAGGACATGATGGTTTTGGTCATTGATCACAACCCTAACTGGACAGATGCGGAGAGAAAAAACAAAGAAAAATTTTGGATGCATAGACTGAAGTCATTCCGCCCTGACGGCATTAACAAATTAAGTGACTTCACCAAAATGAACATCAACTAAGTACTGATTTGTTTTCGTAGCAATATCACCATCTTCATCTTTTTCGGTCCATGTACAAACTATTAATCATGTTATTTATTCAAATTATTAGCTATTTCCTTAATCGGTTTTGTTCTTTTGCTTTATTTCACTTCCATTAGTTTTTACATTCATGATTATTTATGTGGTCTTTTACAGGGCCAATCTTCCCTACAAACTTTCACTACGAATTATCTTACTAGTACAACTTAATTAACAGCAACCCCCAATTAGCAAGTTAATTCGTTCGCGTTATCTTTTAGCACTTCTTCACAGACCGTCCGCTGCGTCGGACGGGATTTTTCTTTCTCGGGCTCGAATTCTTAAATATAAAGATGTAGCTGCCACGTTTTGATCCGGTGTTTAAACATTATCTAGTTTTTATATATTATTTAGTTTAGTTTAGTGCTAGTTTTGTAGATGTTTTTCTTCTATCTTATGTAGTTTTTATTTTGTTGTCCTGAAGAAGGGACGGGTTGTCCCGAAAATTTGACAATATTTTACTTTATTGTTCGTGTCGTTGGTTATTTTTAGTGCTTTTTTATATCTCATCTTATAACCTTGTATCTTTTGATCCGACACTTTAGATAACGAGTGTTGTTGGTTTGCTAGTGCTTCTTATATATATATATATATATATATATATATATATATATATATATATATATATATATATATATATATATATATATATATATATATATATATATATATATATATCAGTATATGCACGGGTCCACACATTCCAATATGAAGTTGTCTACTAAAAAGCTCTCAGGTTAAAACGCCAAGTCTATAATTAAAGAAAATTATTAAAAAGTAGTGTAGCGTTATACATTTTGATATGTATGCAGGAAAAAGCTACACAATTTTAACAATATGTAAATGCATAATTATAATTTAATTGTGATTGTATTGTATGATGTGTAATGTTAATTATGTTTAGATCGACCATTTAAATTTTTTTTCAATTCATTTTGGTTTCCTTTTCATATCTTGTTTATAATGTTAAATGCGTATTATTGTTTGTTATACATGTAACAACGTTTCATTCAACCTAACAATTTTATCTTTTTCTTACCAATTAGTACACATCAACATATTGATTAAATAATGTATCAGCGCAAACTAATTATTGTGTCATGCTAAAATGAACTGATTTGTTGCTAAAAAAAAAAAAAAAAGCGTGTATAATAAGGTGTTTTACGTGATTTAAAATGAAATTTGATTTATAATTGACTGCAGACCATACTTATTTATTTTTTGTGTGAAATTTACATTTAGGCATTTGTATCAGAATGATGATACACTGTATATAGGGACCATACCAGTAATAGCTTTGGGTTGAACATGATACGTGTAGTATTTAAAAGAGCCTACCAATAAGTTTGATAAAAAAAAAAACACAACTAAATTATAATTATTGGAAACAAAATATATTTTACAACTGCAATATGAATATCAATAATGCAGGAAATAATTGAAACAATGGACAACTACGATCCTAAAGTTGTTAAACTTGTGCGCTTATGCAATTATGCAAACTTTTGACTGATGTACAAGAATGTTATCGGATTTTGATATCAGATACCAATTTGTACTTTTATTTACTTGGATTATTTGTGTTTCTTGCAGTTGCCACAAACAGTATGTAAATATGTAAATTTTTTGCATGTTTCTTACAACATTTAGATTTCTAGTACGCTTTAATATCAAGTTAACAATGTGAATCTCATTTTGATATTTTTTTATTATTTATCATTTAACAGATACCATAAAAATGTTTCTGACGATTGCATTTATAATTTCTTTTTGAATGGAACTGTTTGTCAAGGTATTTATTTTAAACTTAAAGCTTTTTTTCCTGATTAAATTTATTGATATTATCATTATTGTTAGTGTATTTGTTTTATATTTAAATATTGGATATTCTAATTACTTTTTTATTATATATACTGCATCTGTAGAATGTCCAGCTGGGTATTTTGGAAAAAACTGTTCAATACCATGCATCCCTCCTGATTATGAATGTTCGTGTAATAAGCAATGTAGCTGCCCAGTATGCCATTATATTGTAGGATGTTTTTTTACTACGATGTCTGCGAGTACTGATCTAGCTAATAAATAAGTGGACATTTCTTAAATTTCACAATGTTTACACATTTAGGTTAAATTTAGTAAATGTATATAAAATATGATAAATCGACCTTATATTTACCTTCGGTAAGATCTAATTGTAGTAAATTATTAAATGTTACTTCTATCAGTACGATTTATCTGAGAATACGTTTGCTGCTCTTGATGATAAACTATGGTAATGTTATGTTTAAGATATATCGTGGTGCTAAGAAACACAACGCAAATTTTTGTAACACGTAGCATAACTTCATTCATGAATTAAGATTAATAAAGCATGCTTTTCACAAAACTAACAATACGTAAATGTGTAAAATCATTTGTAGAATAAAAGTTGTCATAAAATAATAAAACAGTAAATAGAAAATGCATCTGACTAAACTTCAAAATGTGTTGTTCATATCTTTAAGAGTGGGTTTTGTTATGTTTTGTCAGTTCATGAATATGTTTTTTTTGTTGGATAAAGGAAGTTAAGTAGGAAAGGTAATATAACCAAGCTTGTGTGCAGAAAACTTTATCGTCAGTGAACTTGTAAATCAAATACTCTGGAAAACATAAATACCATTTATCTTTGATTTATTCGAGTCATTTGAATAATGAAGTTAATTTAAACCAATTTATTTCATAGACAAGCGTATATGATCCTACATCTCAGTTATTTAAAGTTTTTGTTAAATTAAAAGAAATACATTATTAGATGAAATATCTTTTTTAATGTATTTTCACAAAATAATAGTTAAGTTAGAATAAAAATGACTCCACTTCGTATATTCATTTATATTTACAGAATATACACCAGGAGGAAATTCAAAGCCACGAGGAACGATGAACTCTCAAAGTGTTCCAACCCACTTAATAACCACTTTGATTGGAGTTGTGATCACACTGGTCTTACTCATCTCAATATTATATGCAATACGCAGACATTTTTCTTTGGAATGATTCAACGGTTTATGTAATAGAAATGTTGAAGAAAATGGGGATGTTTATCATGAAATGGATGAAATAGTAACCATTAGATAAGTTTTTTGACAGCTTATTGGTTTGTTAGTCAAAAAACCGAAAATATATGATGACAAATCTGCACGCAAATCTGCATATAAAAACTGTTTCAAATGATATACATCGTAGTTACGCTAATTGGTTATGAGAAATCATTACGCACTTATTAATGTTTATTAAAGCATTAAACAATTTCAATGTATAAATTCAGTAAAGATCATAAACAGGCACACGTTAAGATATTCTCCCCTTGTATTAACAGTTAAGTTACAGGTACATGTAATTGGTAGGTAAACGTTATAGCAATCATATATACATGTACATTATGTAATTCATTAAAACGTATTTTTTCTTAAGAGTTAAGCAATAAGAAATTTCCTAATATATGATATCCCTTAGTCTTTTTATCGGTCTAAACCAGTGCGTTCATGACTATCATTGTTCACATAATACTTTTATAGATATTTCTTTACATAATCAGAAACACTTCTGATTTTCAAAAAAAAAAAAAAATTAGTAATACGTGATATGCTTGACTCTCATTAGTCAGAGAGGTATCTTCATTTAAAGTGTACTGGTCATAAACAGAACAATAATTAAACTATGAGCTAGTATGTTACTCATTATGTAGCATAGCAGTAAGCAAACAAAAAGTGTTGTGTTTGGTTAAAATATGGAATATTCTGAATGCAATTATAAATATTACATATGAATACGAAGATAAAATTGGAATAAAACCCACCGTGTATTCCTTTTGTATAATAAGAATATATTAATGTTTAAAATCACTCTATATCGCTCTGTTTGACTTCAACAAAGTATTCAATAATTATTATATTTACTGATAACATCAAGGTTATAATTACTCCCTTTGTTTCTACGGTCAATGTATATCATGGTGCAATGCTAAAATATCAAGTAAGTTGTTTCCTTCAAATTTTAAACAAAATCGTTGTGATATTGTTTATTACTTTTAATATGTCCTACAACTAACTAAAGGTGACTTTACAATGTTATGATTAAACAAACTATATTGCAATTGTTTGTAAGGTTTACAATTTAACTAATTGGACCTGGCTTGAATGGAGTTCGAATATACACATTGGTATTAGCATGATGCTGTCATCAATGTAGTGCATTCTATACATATATAACAGATATGTGAA
Source organism: Magallana angulata (assembly GCF_025612915.1). Classification (NCBI taxonomy): domain Eukaryota; kingdom Metazoa; phylum Mollusca; class Bivalvia; order Ostreida; family Ostreidae; genus Magallana; species Magallana angulata. The sequence continues at coordinate 22,989,150 of NC_069118.1, read as the reverse complement.
AGACGTTACTGAAAATTGCATTTTTAGTCTCTTTACAAATGAAAGGGTTTATGCGAGATGAAAAAAAAAAAAGAATTTAACTTCTGAACATTCAAAAATGATCAACTGTAAGTAATGATTTGACATAAAACTTTATTCCTTCAAATGTTAATTTCATGTTCTCATTCACTTGTTACTTCATTTCATGCTCCATGTTTATATTTTGTAAATATTTTACCGTACTATGCTACATGTATATATATATATATATATATTCCTTATACATCAAACATTGTATATAAGCTTTAGAAAATAGAAAAAAAAACGAGGAAAAAAAACCCAAAAAAGAATTGTGACCATAAATGTTGCAGTAAGATTTCAAATATATGTAATTATAATTCATGTTATATCAACTGTTAAGGTGATAAATACTCAGTTTCTCAAATTCATTATTTTAGAGTTTCCAACTTAATATTGATTGTTAAATAAGCCCCACATGATAACTAATTATTTTATTTACATATTTCAACCTGTTTTTGACATTTAACCTTGCACCTGTGAGCGTTTTAATACGTCAGTTAAACAATGGTTATTAACACTATTTAAAATGATTGTAAAATTTCATTATTATTAATTTTACTTGTTCTTTGTACTGTACATAAACGGTATTAAAGCGGACTATATTCCAAAATCTGACAATTTTAAATGTTATTTTGCAGACGCGGGAATACCAATAAACGTAATTTTGAATCAGCACAAAACATTTCACAAGAAATAGGAAATCATTATTATCTTAAATGTACATGTATTCATCATACAATATGAACAAAATGATATAAAAATGATATTTTTTTAAATCAGAATAGCAATATTTAAAAAAAATCATTTAACGGTAGTCTAACGTTAGGAAATCTTTGGGTTTGCTAAAAAAAAAACATGATCTTAGCAATATATACATAAAAATACAACTGTATATTAAAGAATTAAAATCTATTCTAATAGTTCTACACGTGCATAGTTCATCCACTGTGTCTGTTTTCAATTCCATAATGATTTTCTTTTTTGTCACTTTAGTAATTTTAATTTTTAAAAAATATTTTCAATTGTTACTTATGCCGATTTTTATTTTTAAAATATTCTATATCATTGTTAAATTCTTCAATTTGTAAAATAGATATGTCATTATTTTGTAAAACGTGTCTTAATGACGACGGACCAAATACAAGATTCCGCACTTCTGCGCAGAAATTTGCGCATGTCCTTTGAATATGACTTTCTTAATCATTTACATCAAAATAAGAGAAAGTAATAAAATTGCTATTCTTCTTAATATATTTTTTGACGCCAAAATATTTTAAGCTGGGAAAATTAGGTAAAAAAAATGATAATTTCCTCTGTTTGCGACAAGTCCGCTATATTTCCACGGTTTATAAATCGTAAAACGCCCAAAGGCAGTTTTAGTCTTATAATCTTGTAGATATTTAATTTATACTATAACCTAACAACATTTATGTATATAGTTGTTAATGTAATGTCAGACAATAACTAATTAATTCCTTTTTTCAATGATATTTCTGAAGAAAAATGAACCATGCTGTGAACCTTCACACAACCCCTCAAAGAATTTAAGGTGGATGACGTATATTTTATTTCTGTTCATCAGTAAGCTAATTGACTTCTTAATATTATAATTTAATTAGAGTAAAAATCTATTGCAGAGTTTTTAAAATATCAGTTTTTATATCTCATTCCCGAAAATTCCAATGACCTTCTATTATATCTGAGAATTTTCGAACCCAGATTTGAAAACGCCACCAGAAAAATAAGAAACTCGATGATCATGTATTGTTTTACTGATTTTCATTAACTGATTAATATCACATAAAAATTTGAATAAAAAATCTACATGTATTGTAGAAATGAATTAGGTCGGCTGTCCTTAAAAGAAGATCTTACGTTAATCATGATTGTATTACTAAATAATGCGCATCAACATTTCCCATTTTTTTTTTACAAATGACGTATGCTTACAGTTAGTCATAGATTCATGTTCAAATGACCTGATCTATATTGCTTAAAATTTTTATGATGACTTGTTTAAATTTCAGGTGATGTTGAAAAAAAAATAATGAATGCTAAGTGGTAACGAATTGAAAAAAAAAAAACGTTTGATGTGTTATTATGGAAGGCTTTGGTTTGAAAATGATAATGAAAAGAAATTGTAACAGCCTTTCATTGAACGTGATATATGCAGCGTACACAAACTGTAACGAAATATCTCATTCAAAAGGCAGAGGAAGATTATAATCTATATAAATTAATTGTAATGTTTTAAATTTGTTTAATCTGTATTTTTCAACGGCAGAATGAATAGTCTTTATGCAGGAAATAAACCAAACAAGGAACGACTACTAATCTGTACGTTTTCCATATATGTTTATATTTGCAACTTAATAACTGAGGTGTAGAGATGTTACACGATTTGGGTTTTAAATACAAATATGTTGTTTTGTTGGTTTGGAATATAGGTGTTTTCAGCTGCCCAAACAAGTATGTAGATATGTATATTTCTTGTGACATTTTTTTCTTACTAATTGCATTATTTTTTTTTGTATCAAGTTGTCATGTGAATCTTTATTTTCAATTTTTTTCATCTCTTTAACATTAAAGATATGCTAAAGATGGTTCAGAAGAATGCATTTTCAATTTCTTTCCAAATGGAACTGTTTGCCAAGGTATTTATTTTAAAAAACCTTTTTTTCCGTTGATGTATCTAAAGTACGTGTTTACGAATTTTTTTTAGATTATATAATGAAATTTTTGAATTGTTTGCTGAGAATACCTGAGAATACATTTTTTAGAATGTCCCGCTGGGTATTTTGGAAATAACTGTTCCAAGCTGTGTATCCCACCTGCTTATGGGTGTTCGTGTACTCAGCGATGTGACTGCCCAATATGCCATTACATTGTAGGATGTATCTTTACTCCAAAATCCACGATTACTGATCCAGGTAATAATTAAACGGATAATTATCATTGATCAATTACTACTCAATTATACTATCATAAATAAGATTGTTTATTTCACATCTGTTAAATTGAGATGTACCATAACAGAGCAAATTTGCCCAAAGAAATAAATTTTGATCAATTTAAAACGTCATTAATATGATATATCGTTGCTTGTTTTATGTAAAAATATGGCTAGTATTTGAGATTTATTGCGGCGATAGGAATACCAATAATGCTTATCAAATTTTGATTACATAAAAAAATGACAATAACAAACTTTCAACCATTTCGAAAATCCATATTAAGCCAAGCAACACAGACCTCTTAAAGATAGAGGTAGGATCAGGTGCCTAGGAGGAGTAAGCATCCTCTGCTGACCGCTCACACCCGCCATGCGCCGAATTTCATATCGGTGAAAATTTTGTTATTGGAAAAATGTAATTTAGGGAAAATATCATGATCGGGAAAAACGAGAAAAAAATCCGTGGACAATTCGGTATAAAATCAATTGTCCAGAGCAGAGCAATCACGGACCCATGGAAAATCGCAAACTATAGTACATGTAGCAGGATTCCATTGATAAGTAAAGATAACATTGCTGATACATGTATATGTATAATTATTTGTAATATAAATATGTTTAAAATAGAATATCAAAATTATATACATTAACACGTGTATGTAATCTAACATTAAAATATGTTACTTTTATTTTTCACTGCTGATTGAGTTTTGTTAATTTCATAAACACTACATATTTTTTTTTACAACTTTTTGAGCCAATTGTGTAAAAAGGTTTATTTATGTCATTCTATTTTATTGACCCTAAAATGATTCTACAATTTAGTTATTCTTAGTTTTTTTTATAAAACAGGAATGCAATATCACATGAAATATTTTTCTAATAAATTTATATTTACAGAATTCACAGCAGGGGGAAATGCAGAACCTCAAAAAACTATGAAACCTCGTGATTCCACCAACTTGATTATCACTTTAATTGGAGTTGTGATCACACTTGCCATACTCTTCTCGATATTCCATGCATTACGCAAACATTGTTCTTTTGAATATGTGAATGGAATATGTAACAAAAATGTCGAGGAAGATTACCAAGAAACTGAGTCTGTTTATCATGAAATGGATGAGACACGCATTTCAAAAAATTGAAAATATGTATTATTATTTTTCAACAAAACTTCGCAACAATTAACATTATGCCAGATGGATCACCATGTTTGCAATCAATTTTGTTACAATAATAAAAATAGTTATGATGACGGATGTTTTTTGAAATCTTAGCCAACATTAAATGAATAGACTCTGACCAAAAGAATCATGATTCAATAGAGTAAAACTACCAACTATACTCAATTAATGTTATGTCAAATTTATTCCTTATGTTTTTCGATCTAACAACCTTTTCTGTCAAGTCGATAGTTTATACGGAATATAAATCATAAAACGGTTTCAAAGCGTTTAACTATGCCATTTTTTTTTCATTTTTTATAAGAAAAGGCAGTTATATTTAATATAAAATTATATAATCCCCTTGGTATAATATTCTCTGAACTAAATTCTGTTTACCTTAGTTGGAAATCATTTGCACCATATGTATACTAAAAATATGCAATTCTAAGAGAGAGATTCGTATAACCCTTTTGGCTTGTTTCCCAATCTTATTGTACTTTATACCAAATACCTGCTATTGTAAAATATCAATAAGTATTGTTTAAACTAATTAGTCTAATATTCATTTGAGATATATATAATTTAGAAATGACTTCATATTATACCATTAGTGCTAATTTCCAAAACATTTGAATTATTACATAAAATTTATTAAACTGTTGTAAAGTAAAAGGAATAGTGCCATTCTGATATTATGTTTCAATGGCGTAAATTGTTACTTTAAATAGAAAATAACGAGCCTGCGCCAGATATTAATGCCCGCCGGTTTATGTGTCGGGAATTGGGTAATCCCCTAGCAGAGGGGAAACATGTAATTATGAATTGATAAGGAAACTAGATATTTTTATTGAATAACAGTGATTTCGACATGCCAGCTATTTTAGCTTTTATTTTGTCTTGACATTTGTATTACTTTTTATTTCTATTTATGTCTTGTTTTTAAAGTAGGTGAAAGTACAATGTTAATCAAATTCGAAGAATTGATCATGTTGTATCTGTATGAAGAGCAAAATCACATTTATTCATTTGACTTTTGATATAAATATCTTAAACTGAACCATTTCTAAAAGGTGAATTAACGAATATTCTAGCACTCTTTAGTCCAAAATACTAACAAACCGCTGTTAAGGAGGCTGGATGGACCATCACACTGCCTATAAATTTTAAATATGATTTGTTTAGCTATTAGCTATTTGCTAGAAAGTAAAACAAATATATGCTTTACCTTAAGTTTCAAATCTATTGTTTTATAATTGTTATAATTGAGTTCTTCTTTTAAAGAATATCTGTAGAGTCTAGTACAATGGCCAAGAAAATCGAGCCAAATAATGTGTAAATTGTAAAGATATTCTTCATTTTGTTTTGCCCTAGGGCTACTTCCTCATTGTTTTCAATCACGCGCATTTTTTATAATCGTATTATGGATTGACATTATTCATTTCCTTGTTCACATTCATAATTTTGGGTAAAGAAATTCCTTTGCGATAATATATATCATTTCAAATTTGCATTCATCCGATTTATTCATTTTGTAGTTTCTAAATCTAACATTTAGTAGATTTACACTTCCAATTTTCTATATTACTCTGAATCGTTTATAAGTTAGTTGGTATAAATTTCGTGGAATTCGTAGGTACAATGTACCTCTTATCCGCAAAATAACATCTTCCACGAATGAATAAATTAAAGCAATATACTTGAATTTCCTTTTGCAGGTATACAAGAAAACACGAAATTACGTCCCCACGAACTTTTAAATTGAAGCAAACCACGAAAATTGGCCCCCACGAATTTTAATGATTCCACAGTATCTGACAAGTCGACTTATAATATGAATATAATATGAATGACAATTTTCTTTAAACTAGTGGCCATATTATTTTTTCTGTCAGATAATTATGTAAACATGTGAGATTATGTTAATTTGTTTGATCTTTATGTCGACCTGTCAGATATTATGATGCCAAATAAATGGCAGTAAGTGGCACTAACACGCTTTATCAACAAAATACTGAGTTTCTAGTCAATTTGGTTATTTTCTGACATGTCAACATAAAGATCTGACAAGCTAAAATAAATATCTGACAAGTCGACATAATCATTTGACAAGTCGACATAATTATCTGACAAGTGGTGGCAGATTTGTGCCACCATAGCCTTCAAACAAGGAAACGGAGCAAAATCAATTGCGGTGCCAAGTCTGGACTGTTTGGTGGGACGCTGACTCTGCTGAATCAGAGCAAGTCGATTTCTAGTTTTGTCTGATCTGCTGTGTGGTTTGGTACATTATCCTTTTGGTAAATTATATTTTCCTTATTTGCAGCCAATATCGCCAATATCGGTCTTGATTTCTAAGTGCATGCATAATAAGGTCCAGTCGCACAACCTTTGAGCAATAGACAGCATTAACAGTTTGTCATGTGGGAACAGCATGGGTAAGAATCATGCCATGTCTGTCAATAAACATGATGAATATACTTTTACCGACAGATTTGAGACTTTTGCCTTGTTTGGTGGAGGTGTTCTCGTTGTTTCCAAACACGTGACTCTCGCTTTCCCTCTGGGTCATAGAATTTAGCCAAGTTTTTGTCTGTCGTTATGATACGTCCATACAATTTTCTCGACCTGATTCAACCAACGAAGGAATTCCCGGGGACACAAAACTCCTCGTTGCTTTTCTTCTTCTTTCAAAAGTCGAGGAACCCAGCGTGCGCGAACCTTTTGCATCCTTAAATTCTCAGAGAGAATGCAATAATAGATAATTTGCCTATCCCCAATATTTCTTCCATCCCCACACTGTCCGACGTCAGTCATAACGAAAAGTGTTATTTATTATTTTTACTAGACCACCATTTAAAAAAATATCTCTGTTTCCCCTAACCCGACCCTAAATTTTGAAGTTTGGTAGGTAGGTATTTACTAAGTAAATTTAAGCATGATTGTTTTTAGGTAAGTATAATTGAAAAAAAAACCATTATAAATTAAAAATGAAAAAAAGCAATTAATTCTTAAATTCATTACAAATTCAAAAGAAATATATATATTGTTTATTTCAAATTTTAGCATGTTTGATTCAATGACTAGATGTGCCTGTATATTTTCAGTATCATTTGTATGTTGGTGGACATGTTAACCAAAATATTAATATATGAATATCATTTTAATGATACTGTACATACTTCAAAGAACCAATTATTTTTAAAAATTGGTTTCTGAAATGTATCAAAGTATACTAAAACAATAACTTAATGTAATGTAATAAATGTAAATGTTTGTAAAGAGTCATATTTCATGATTCTACAATATCAAGTTTACACAAAACCACTGCACTTGCAGAGAATACCCCTCTTTGACGAGGAAATAAGTGTCTATACAAAAAAATAATCACCTCAATTTGAAACATAATCCCAGGGAAGAAGAAAATATTTAGATAATAAAGATTTTTATAAATTTACCCAATTTTATTTTAATTATAGTCACTACCAAAACCAACTCTTTTGTTTCAGTCCACTTGAATATGACGAATGTAAGAGAACTTTTTAAATTTTTCACAACATAAAGAGTCTTTCATTTCATTGACACCAACCCACTTTTTGGAAGATTTCTTTTTACCTGAAAAGAAGGGAGTAGTTTGAGACATCAGGGAGACTGTCGTTATTTGTATAGCATAACCTAGAGGAATGATGATTTACACAGATTGAACCTTAATTAAAACAGGATTAGAATTTAAGCAAGTTAATAAAAATAAAAAAAAAACATATACAAGTTTTAAAAACTTATCCAATATATTAACTTAAATTTATTTGATGTATTCATATATTTTATAGATAAAATATTTTGTAATTGTGTTAGTAAAATGACAAATAAAATCAGACTGTACTTCTGTGTATTTTGAAGAAATTAGTCCAACCATTTGACCAAATGACAACCGTCGTGAAGAGGATCATTTAAACTTTTAGGATAACTGTAAACAGGTGGATTTTTGATAAGGGCTAACAAAATGATTGTGAAACAAAAAAAATTTCAGTCACTTTAAAACAAATTTGAGTAAAATTTGGTTTCATAAATCTCCATTTAATGTGGTAAAAAAAAATTTGTCGGCGAGATTTAATTGTCTTTTTATGTTTAGTCTCTTTAAATCCATCCGTGTATCTCTTATGCCATTCAAATACTAGGGCACGAGAAACATTTCTGTGAGCTCCTATTAATTTCAACTTCTTGTCGGTCTCCGTTAATGTCATTCCCAGCTCTTTACACAAGCATGCTGTGTAACCATGCTAATTTTTTTTACCCATTAAAAAGTAATTATTGAAAGTATTCTTAACAATCTTCTGATGTAGCTGTACATATGTAATAGATCTATGACACAATTTGTACCTTTTGTGAATCGCTCAGTTCCAGCAATAAGTATTTTTTTTAGATATATGAGCAAATGCACGACAGTGTTGATTATGTTTACAATGATAACCATGTATGCTTTATTTCATTTCAAACAAATAATTCATTTTATCACCAACTGCCCATAAAACCAATATCTACATTTGTAATACACGATTGATTTGCGATTTTCAGCGCTGTAAACGTGTAATTTGTTAAATAAAATAAGATGATAAGATAATATTACTAAGTACATGAAAAAAATGACGATAACAAACTGTCGACCAAAGTATATTACATGTACATGTATATTATTTTTGAATAAGGAAATTTATCTCACCTTGACGCGGCTGTGTTATAATATACTGAGACGTCACATACATGTACCAACATCTTTATTTCGTAGAGGGTTCCTTAACCACATCAGCAATTTGCTTTAGGTCACCTATGCGTTTTTAAATTGTATAATATCATTTCTAAACATTTCACTAGCTAAAATGTACAAAAGCAAAGAGTATCCTTTTAGCTGGTATATAGATTACGTGTAATAACGCAAAAAGGCAGTATATAGGCTTTTGGAAAGACGTTGTCACGCGAAAAAGGCGTTCTTTTTTAAAAGGGTTTTAGTGCCTTTTTTCTACGGACATGTATTGGCGTCTACCCTTTTATTTTATAACTAATACATTGATATGCGTTTCATCGTCTTACCATTATATAAATCAGATTCATATACATAAATATATAAATTCACTAGATCAAAACACAAATAATGGGAAATGTTATTAATTTATCAATCATACAAGTAATTCCAAAACATTCTGAGCCAATTTAACTAAGAAAAGTTAAATAATTTACAAATCAGTCTTTTTATGCGAGGGTGGGTTTTTTTTCAATTAAATTGCTTCAAGTTCAATCAATATGAGTTGGGAAAACAGAAACACAAAAAATAAGCCATTTTATTTTGTAATAAACACCTGCATGTAACTTAATCTTTTATGATAAATAAGGTTGGAAAAAATCATTAATCTTATTCAGAGGAAAGATATCTCTTCTAAGGAACATATAGCAAATCAATTTTTGTACCGGACGAAAATAATTCAATTTTGCTGCAATTAAGGCTTCTTGACGGCCCTTTTCACAAAACTTTGGCGAAATTTTTTGTAAAAACATGACATTTTTGTCATTTTAGTAGAAAATAAAATTTTTGTTAAAAAATTCACCATGGAAATTGCAGCTCATATTGCTTTAATAATGTAGATTTACAATTTGAGTGTATATTTTCCTTAATATTTACACAAAGCTTCACACAAATTTCTTGCAACAGAGTTTTATACAGTCTGATTAATTGACCAAGATTATCAAACATTCTCCCTCCCCCCGAACAATTGGACAGGACAAGTGTACACCCTATCCGCCCTCGTATTTTTCTGTGTTAAAATGTTTTAGACGCCTTTAGGATGGGCGTCATAATGCCTTTTTAAAAGGCGTGACAACCTTTTTTAGCTTTAATTACGCCCTTCGAAAAGGCACTATGACACATTAATTCGCATTGTTACCCCTTTTGGAAAGGTGTCATAATTACTTTAAGAAAACACATTTTTAAAAGGCATTATAATGTTTTTATTCGTGTAATAAAGCTTTTTATTTAATTTTCAGTTACATAAAATACCCGCCCGGCGCAACTCTTGTTTATTTGTATTTTAATATGTACAATCATAGATTACAAACTGGTACGTTTGTTTATTTGTTCTATCAAAAGGATACATGTAACAGCATTAGACGTCAATTTTTTTCATAAAACAAAAGTTTACAATATATGTGTGTTTCCCTGAAATGTGTAGGTCTGGACTTGTTTTGATTATCATCCTCTTATTTGTCAAGATAATGACTAAATGAATAAGTGTTTATAATGTTTTTGTTAATTCATGCATCTAAAGTGTTACTTTATAATAATTTTTAAAAGACGTTTAAGTTTTAGAAGGAGTAATAACGCATAATAAAATTGTCATAGAGAGATCATGCGAGGGTTTAGAAATGTTCGTCGTAATGTACAAAAAATGTCATATTAATATGGTACGTACCACATGGTGTAATATGGTGTTAGAAAGTTTATACAGATTTTATCATAGAACCAATTTGATAACGCTTGATTTTTACTTGTTTGACTTATTTTAGAAATGGCAGTTGCATTACGTAAAGATGAGCAGCATGGTATGGTAGTTTTTGAACAGCAATCATTGTTATATTTGAGTTCGAAACATCTATACTACTATATTAAAATAATAGACTCGAACTTTTGGGCTTTAATACCGAGAAATAGGAAGCATTCTGTCGTTTGTTTTATATATTTTAAACATCATTGGTACTTGAAGATTACCAATTTGTTCTTTTTTATCTCAATCAAGCTTCACTTATTAATAATCAACGAAAATTCTTTTAAAAAATCCGGAATCATCTGGATTTTTTGGATTTTACCACGGGAGGCTCTTTAGGTTATCTTTCCACAATATCACATTTGCATGGGTAAACTCAGAAACAATGATACAAATCCGTGTGAATTTTCATTGAAGATTTGCTATATATACTGTTCATCAAGAAAATGCGGGAGATAACTCTTACTCAGTGCATTTAAATATGAAAAATCCCGAAAGTTCTGAATGTCAACATGGTGTGTAAAAATCGTTGGTGAAGAAGTGTTGAATTCTTCTTTAATATGAATTTATTTTTTAGATGAAAGGTATTTACAGCCTCAAAATGGTTTGTTATTAATTATAATTTGACTGTTATTTTCAATGCAACTTCATTAATTTTCTCTAAAATCATTTCGGAGCTACGTGTATATTGCAATTTTTGCTTTATTACGGTTATATGGGAGGCATTTTAACTGTGATGAAGGACTGTCCCGAGACACAAATAGATTATTCTAACTAAACACTGTGTAGTGAAATAAATTGCATTATTGTAGGCTTAAAGCTTGTAAATTTCAACGGTTTGCAGTGTATCTATTTCGTAAATGTCCGATATCATGTGCACACACGGGTCAAAGTCTAGTTGTATTATATAAGTTAAAGATATTGATTTCTTAAAAGTGGAAACGATGGAGTATGATATAATTGACTTTGGAATCATCATTGTTCGTGGGAGACCAAAGTTCGGTGTTTTCGTTGGAAGCCTCGAGTACAAATATATCTCCCAACAAACGTATATTAATCGTTGTTTAAAAATATTCAAAATATTAGAAAATATTTCAAAAAGTTAAACAGTTGCTGCCTTGAAGTTTGCAACAAGCGTTATATATTCAATCCCCATCCCTTCGATGCGCAGCAACGTAGTTCATGGAAATTCATGCGCATTGTCTGTTTCAAAAATGCATAGTCTTGTTTTTAAAACAAGTAATTGATAAGAAAACTAAAAAATTTCGTGGCCCCACTTTTCTTTAGGGAAATATTTGAGGATGGTTACATGCCAATTTGAGTTTTCTTGGCCAAATAGTTTTTAAAAGAACACAGGGCGAAAAACCACCTTTAAGCAAGTCTTTAAAGGTGGCTTAAAGGTGACTTAAAGGAGCTTAAAGGCTATACAACCTTTAAGCCGCCTTTAAGTCACCTTTAAGCAAGTGCTTATAGGTCCTTAATGTCCAAACTTCTTTAAGCTACCTTTAAGCCACCTTTAAGCCACCTTTAAGCCACATTTAAGCATCTTTAAGTGGCATTTACGCTCTATTTACACTGCCTTTACACTGTCTTTAAGTGGCCTTTAAGTCAATATTGATCAAGCTGAACAATAAAAACATATATTAAATGCAAAAGCTCTTTTATAGAGATGGGAGGGGGTCATCCGAGTGATAATATAATTTCCAAGGAAGGGGGTTCCAGGCGGTTTTAATCGTCGCTCCATTAAACACAGATCGCTATCATCAGCACCGCTCCGATGGACACAGATTGCCGTTATAAAATTCTTTATAATTTTTTGGGGGTTTCAAAATTATTGTAGGGATGAGCGCAGTCTCTGTATCTTAATATGTGCATAAAACTAATTAAAGTATGTTTGTTTCCTATTATAAATTAATCGGTGAAAAAAAATTCTCTCTCTCTCTCTCTCTTTCTCTCTCTCTCTCTCTCTGATTCATATGGTTATTTAACAAAATAAAGATAATGAACCAAAAATGCATGATTTAATTTGTTAATCGGTTTAAGGTTTGTATTTTTTTTTTCAATTTTCATTATTTCTAACTCTAGATCTGCTAGATACATGTTAAAGATGAAAAGACTCTCAACTGCCTTTGTTATATCGGGCAGGATATTACTGCTTTGTTTGTCTAGACATAGTTTTGTTCGTTTGTGTATATCTAATTAGAGTCTATTGTTTGTCCAACTTAAGAAAACCCCTGGAACTAACACAGAATATACAAGATATACACAACAGGTGTGTCGTGTGCCCAGGTGCTCGTCAGGGTTTCTAAAGGCGTTGAATCTTAGTATGTACGAGTATACGATAAGTCTAGTGAATAAAAGTTAATTTACATTTGTAATTCATTTTCAAAGTATTATTTCCTAGCTATGGGTTTCAAATATGTTACGTCTACAAATTAACGATACATGTATGTAAGAGTAAAATCTTGAGGCTAATTAATTAATGTACCGGTGATCATAAATAGGAGTTGATTATCTAAATATATGTATAAGGGTAAATATGTCAAATATACCCGGCCTGGCACATCATACAATTGTATGTACAAGTCATTTGCAATTGCCACATGCAGTAAATACGTCACCGGTAATTGGTAATTTTGTTTGTTATAGAATTGATAGTTTAAAAATCATGTACATACAATTAAATGTAAATATTTAAACATATTGGAACGGCACCGCGATCATGAAAACCGGGAAATTGCGGGAAATTGAACAAATACCCTAATAGTATCAATGCATTTTATAAAAGAAATGATTTCATTTTCTTTCTTACATTTTTATAGCTATAAATTAGATGAATTACGTATATCTACTCGGTTTAAATTTATTAACTAAGAAAGCCTACTATAGTGAACCTAACGGTTTCCATTTAGGTATAATATATTTTTGTTCACTGAAGACCAAGTTCCGTATTTCATTCTAAATACATGCATGCATGTAATTTATAAATTAGATGTAATTGATTGTTACAAACTGAATGGTTTGTCAAAATCTTTTCAAGTAAACACATTCAATACAGTGATTCAATATCCACTGATATATAGGATATAAAAATGTTTATAAATATGTAAGTTGCCGTGGCGCAGAGGATGTTGGTGATGCTAGTAAACTTAGGGTTCCGGGTTCAATTCTCACCGCGGCCGTTTTTTTTTTGGTGTTTTTTTTTCATTTTTCTTTCTAGAACAAAAACCGTTTTAATACCTTTTCTTTCATAAAGTTAATACATTTTGTTGGAAATTAAGCACAATATTGAATTAAATTTTTTTTAATGGCTTAAAGGTGGCTTAAAGGTAGCTTAAAGGTGGCTTAAAGGTGGCTTAAAGAAGTTTGGACATTAAGGACCTATAAGTTGTCCTTAAAGGTGGCTTAAAGATAGTCTTTAAGCTGCCTTTAAGCCATCTTTACGCTTTCTTTAAGCCACCTTTAAGCAATACATATAGCTTAAAGGTAGCTTAAAGGTGGCTTAAAGATCGTCTTTAAGCTACCTTTAAACACCTTTAACCTATCTTTAAGGAGGACTTAAAGATGGTCATTCATCCTGTGGAATTTTTTTTATAAAGATTTTCTCTAAATATTACTGTATAAAAATTAATCCCCAACTGTGGTCCCACCCTTCCCCTGGGGACCATGATTTGAACAAACTTGAATCTACACTACCTGAGGATGCTTCCATTTTAATTTGAGCTTTTCTGGCCTAATAGTTTTTGAGAAGATTTTTAAAAATGTTCTCTATATATTCCTTTGAAAAACATGATCCCCCGTTGTGGCCACACCCTACCCCCGGGGACCATGATTAAACAAACTTGAATCTACACTACCTGAGGATGCTTCCATTTTAATCTGAGTTTTTCTGCCTTATAGTTTTTGGGAAGAAGATTTTTCAAGATTTTCTCTATATATTTCTATGTCAAACATGATCCCCCGTTGTGGCCCCACCCTTCCCACAGGGACAATGATTTAAACAAACTTTAATCTGCACTATCTGAGGATGCTTCCACTTTAATTTGAGCTTTTCTGGCCTAATTGTTTTTGAGAAGAAGAATTTTAAAGATTGTTTTTTTCTATATACATTCCTATGTAAAACTTGATCCCCCTATTGTGGCCCCACTCTACCCACAGGGACAATGCTTTGAACAAACTCGAATATTTACTACCTGAGGAAGCTTCCACTCAAAGTTGAGCTTTCCTGGTCTAACAGTTTTTTAAAATATTTTCTCTATATATTCCTATGTAAAAATCCATTCCCACACTGTGGCCCCACCATACCACCAGGGACTATGTTTTGAACAAACTTGAATCTACACTACCTTAGGATGCTTCCACTTGAATTTGAGCTTTTCTGGCCTAATGGTCTTTTAAGAAGAAGATTTTTAAAGATTGTCTATATATATTCCTATGTAAAACTTGATCCCCCAATTGTGACCCCACCCTTCCCCCCGGGGAAGATGATTTGAACAAACTTGAATCTACACTATCTAAGAATGCTTTTTAATTTGAGCTTTCCTGGCCTAATAGTTTGTTGAGAGGAAGATTTCTAAAGATTTTCCCTATATATTTCTATGTAAAACTTGATCCCCCCATTGTGGCCCCACCCTACCCACAGGGACAATGATTTGATCAAACTTGAATCTACACTATCTGAGGATGCTTCCACTTTCATATGAACTTTTCTTGCCAAATAGTTTTTGAGGAGAAGATTTTCAAAGATTTTCTCTATATATTTCTATGTAAAACTTGATCCCCCGATTGTGGCCCCACCCTTCCCCCAGAGACAATGATTGGAACAAACGTGAATCTACACTACCTGAGAAAGCTTCCATTTTAATCTGAGCTTTTCTTGCCAAATAGTTTTTGAGATTAAGATTTTTAAAGATTTTCTCTATATATTTTTATGTAAAACATAATCCCCCAATTGTGGCCCCACCATACCCACAGGGACAATGATTTGAACAAACTTAAATCTACACTATCTGAGGATGCTTCCACATTTCTTTGAACTTTTCTGACCTAATTGTTTTTGAGAAAAGAATGTTAAAGATTTTCTCTATATATTCCCATTGAAAACTTGATCCCCCCATTGTGGCCCCACCCTACCCACAGGGACAATGATTTGAACGAACTTAAATCTACACTATCTGAGGATGCTTCCACTCAAATGTGAGCTTTCCTGGTCTAATAGTTTTTTAAAATATTTTCTCTATATATTCCCATGTAAAAATCCATTCCCACACTGTGGCCCCACCATACCACCAGGGACTATGTTTTGAACAAACTTGAATCTACACTACCTTAGGATGCTTCCACTTGAATCTGAGCTTTTCTGGCCTAATGGTTTTTTAAGAAGAAGATTTTTAAAGATTGTCTATAAATATTCCTATGTAAAACTTGATCCCCCAATTGTGACCCCACCCTTCCCCCCGGGGAAGATGATTTGAACAAACTTGAATCTACACTATCTAAGAATGCTTTTTAATTTGAGCTTTCCTGGCCTAATAGTTTGTTGAGAGGAAGATTTCTAAAGATTTTCCCTATATATTCCTATGTAAAACTGGATCCCCCCATTGTGGCCCCACCCTACCCACAGGGACAATGATTTGAACAAACTTGAATCTACACTACCTGAGGATGCTTCCACTTTAATATTAACTTTTTTTGCCAAATAGTTTTTGAGGAGAAGATTTTCAAAGATTTTCTCTATATATTTCTATGTAAAACTTGATCCCCCGATTGTGGCCCCACCCTTCCTCCAGAGACAATGATTGGAACACCTGAGAAAGCTTCCATTTTAATCTGAGCTTTTCTTGCCAAATAGTTTTTGAGATGAAGATTTTTAAAGATTTTCTCTATATATTTCTATGTAAAACATACTCCCCCAATCGTGGCCCCACCATACCCACAGGGACCATGATTTGAACAAACTTAAATCTACACTATCTGAGGATGCTTCCACATTTCTTTGAGCTTTTCTGACCTAATTGTTTTTGAGAAAAAGAATGTTAAAGATTTTCTCTATATATTCCCATTGAAAACTTGATCCCCCTATTGTGGCCCCACCCGACCCACAGGGACAATGATTAGAACAAACTTGAATCTTCACTACCCGAGGATGCTTCCACTCAAAGTTGAGCTTTCCTGGCCAAATAGTTTTTGAGAAGAAGATTTTTTAAATATTTTCTCTATGTAAAAATCCATTCCCACATTGTGGTCCCACCATTCCACCAGGGACTATGATTTGAACAAACTTGAATCTACACTACCTTAGAATGCTTCTATTTTAATTTGAGCTTTCCTGGCCTTATAGTGTTTGAGAAGAAGATTTTTTAAAGATTTTCTTTATATATTTCTATGTAAAACTTGATCCCCCAATTGTGGCCCCTCACTATCTCCGGGGACCATGATTTCAACAAACTTGAATCTACATTACCTGAGGATGCCTCCACACACAACTTTAAGCTTTTCAGGCCTAATAGTGTTTTAGAAGAAAATTTTTGAAAAATACTAACACATTTTCAATAATTCTCAAATATCTTCCCTTTTAAGAGGGCGTGGTCTTTCATTTGAACAAACTTGAACCCCCTTCATCTAATTGTGCTTTGTGCCAAATTTGGTTGAAATCTTCCCAGTGGTTCTTGAGAAGAAGACGAAAATGTGAAAAGTTTACAACAACGACAACGATGACAACGTCGACGACGACAACGACGACAGACAACGGACAAATTGTGATCAGAAAAGCTCACTTGAGCCTTTGGCTCAGGTGAGCTAAAAAGAGACAAAATGCCCACACTTTTGACAAAACGTGGGTCTTTGTGCAACTATTTGGTATACCGGAAGATTTTACTTTTACGCTAATTGGTTTTTTGTTTCCTTTTCAAGTTATATAATTATGCTATTTACAGTAACATTTGCGATTTGCTTGCCTACAGCCAGGACTCTGCTTTCAGCAGAGCCTGGCTAAAAACTACTAATTACAAAAATAATCGCACCGAAAATATTTGTTTTTCATCATTGATTTATTTTTGAAATAGTCCATTCATACATGTACAATTTTCATTCAGTTGAGTGAACTTACCATTCGAAAACAATGCTTAATCACAGAACAAAACGGACAGTAAAATTCTAAATAAATGCTTAAAATTGCGCTACGTATACAATATGAAATAATGACAGCTCATGATATTCTGAGGAATTTTTCCACTTTTATTTGCAATGACATCAAACTCCAGATAAGATTACTCTCTTGAGGTATATATCTACATGTCCACTATTTGGTCGAAATGATTGCATTTCGTACATAACGACTGGACATTGATTGTCAAAATGTTCATTGAAAATCATTGAATTGTTCCAGAATTTTTTTTTCATCCATTTATCATTTTTTTTGTTTAAAATAGTCGACTGTTTGCAGAGCTACATCATCTATCTAATTATTGCTTCGACAAACAGCGCTACCCATAACATCACACTTCCGTTCATTTTTTTTAAATAGTAAAATAGTATACAGAACACGTATGGAAATAACTGTTTAAATAAGTTACGTTTATTTCTCACTTCTAGTATGGTTATGATTTGCCAGTTTTATGCCTAGTACAGGTTTTTTTTCATCTTCAAAAGCTATTTTTCATATTTGTTTTTTATACATTAATTAGGTTACAAAAGATATGCATAATATTGAACTTATCTGGTCAGGGCACGACACTGGTCAATAAAGCGTATATGGAAGTTGCAAAATTATTGCACCGTACGGTACGCTTCTCTGGTCGTTTGGTGCGGGTCTTGCATAAATATCATTGCGCGCTTTTGCACGGTACAGTTCGTTTTGTGAACAGTACGCTACGTTTCTTGCACGTTTCTTGTGCGGCAAGGTTTTATTTGTGATCGGTACGGTTTGTTTTATTAAAGGTTCGGTTCGTCTCGTTTCCTGCATGGTACGATTTGTGTCTTGTACGGAACGGTTAGGTTCGATTTGAAGGTATAGTTACTCTACATGAAGCACGTTTCAGGATTTGTGCATGATGAAAAACAATGAAATTCTAGCAAGCAACACTCAATGTTCAAAAATGAACAGATAAAAGTAACGTCCTCAGGATTGTTTGTCAATGATTCTGTTATTTGTTTCAATGTATAAGGAAGGGATATTGAACAATTTTGAATCATTATAAACTAGCTAAATATATATTTCGAGATAGCAATGAAAGTGAAATGAACCAAATTCACATTACTGACAAAATATAGGAGGCCGATCATTTTGCACCTTAAAATATTTTAAAGAGTTATTTTTCCTTAACGAAAAAACAAAAATTCATAATTCGTCAACATTTCTGCGGTAAATGATTCATTTTATATCATAATCTAATAAAGGGAAAGTTTATGCATGTATGTACCAAGAAAGTTTCACGATTTTTAAGTTACTTTCTACAATATCTTAATAAAACATACGTTGCCCATAGACTTCAATGCAAAATTTAAGGTGTAATCAATATGACCATAATCAAAATTTTGAAAATTCCTTTGGTTGAGTATTTTACTCAATAACGCCTTCAAATTAATGTCATGAATAAGAATATCGGACCATTCATTTATTATTTACACAATATGATCGTTATTCATTGAATACCTTGAATAATACCTTGAATAACATGCATATGTACATTACTAGTGTTAAACCAAATGCTTTAATGATACCAGATAAAAAAGGAGAATGTTGATATTTTGAGAAATATTAACGACACGTGTACGAAAGATATTCAAGAGAACCTTTTTTTATATAAAGATAAGTACATGTACATATAAACCGACAGTAAAGAAATAGGATAGAAAAAGCACATTAAAAATCAATGTTATTAAACATTTAAATCTAGTATGTCTGTTTGTCCGTCTGTTTGCCTGTCTGATTATGTTTTATGTGATCTTGCTAACAATTACAAGCAACTTTCACCAAAGTTTATAGCATGTATATGGAAATTGCACCACTGCGGCCTGTATTTTCTCTAAACACTCCAATTAAAATTAGAACAGTAAAATGAGTATTAGGGAAATGTAACGGTGCCAGATCAAATGCATCACGTTAAAAGGCTAAATTAAGTCGCGTGAGAATTTCTGAAATAAATAAAAGTACGAAAGCATATAATTTTGCAAATTTAATCGTTCGTGAATATAATTATATATAAAACTTCAAAGTCCGATGGCCACACCCAAGTCCGATGGTCACGCCCAAGACCAATGGGTTGCTATGGTACGTCGACGTCATCGGTGACATCGCAACAATCCATTCAAAATCAACAACCAAACATTTAGAATAGAGAAAAAGATGTGTTGCGAAAATTAACAGTGATAGTAGGGGACAGTCGTTTTTAGCGAATAGCTGTAAAAAATATAAAAAATAATAAAATAATTATGTTGTATTTAATTGTGTTGTGCCAAAATATTCTTAATCAATTTGTAATGAAAAAACAATTAAGTCAAGGATGTATAAATGTAGGCAATCAAACAAGGTGGGCTGTTTATAGAAAGAGTAAAAGACATCACACTTTTTTAACCTTAATCTTGATTCAATGTAAAAACTATTATGTTTTGGCGAATGCACATCACATTGTTGGACTTCTGGCTACTGCACGCGGACCATTGGATTTTGATATGTCACATCATACGAGTATGGCGCAGATCATCGGACTAACGGGTCCCATCACACTTTGGAGTCCTTCAGACTGTACTTCCTTTAAAAAAGGAAACGAAAATGTTTAGTGAATTTATAATTTCAACAAAACCTCCCTGTACAGCGCGATTTTCTGATTAATGCGAACTTTAAAATTAACGATGTACGTATTCGTAGTTTTCAAGTCTTTCCGTTTTTATTTACACAAAAGAAGAAATGTTGAAACATTCAATTTGCAAGAGAAAATGGTTCTGAACATAGTGTTACCTGTATAAATATCTTATGTTAAAACTTTATATTGGTCTTTTTTTGTCAGATCATCATGCAACTGGCACCTTCCTCTTTTTGGAAATGTGTTGTACTGATTTCACAGTAAAAAATTAAAATTGTTTTTTTTTAATTTTAAACCTACATGTACATTATTTTACAATGTTTCAACAATATTTTGTCATAATTTTCAAGTATTGAAATTATAAAATGTTTGCGATTTTCACCTTGTCAATAGATTGTTTATATGTGAAATACGGATTAGAGCGTTTATTACCATGGTGTGTATTCCATTAATTATCGCCTAAATGTTATTTTATAAAAAAAAAAAAAAACTCTTGTAAAAATGAATAGATTTGCCTTCAGATGAAAATCAATCTAGTTGCTTTAATTATAACAATGTTAATGATATTTTTTAGTTTACTTCCATATTCAAAATGTTTGTAATATTTTAAGCTTTTGTGGTTATCTACCGAATTCCATGTTGTTAAATCTAAAACAATGCTTTAAATAACCAAGGAAATAAATCGATCATAGCAAATGGTATGCCAAACATACCTATACTATAAGCTTATGATTTTTCAAGTTACTGACACTTTAAAATTAATTTGCAGCAGTAATGTATGGTTTAAAATGTATGCGTAGACAGAAGGTCCTTTTCTTCTATATCTGGATTGTTAGTGATGCTAATTATACGAAAAAGTAAGTGCTGCTTAAGATGTCATATTAGATTAATATACAATTTGTTTTAAACATCTTTATTTGATACTGTGTAATTTAGAAGAATTACGTTTTTAATTTAATGTCCTCTGTAGCAGTAATATCAAAGAATTAAGAGAAGAATGTATATACGGTTACTTTAAGGATGGAAATGCTTGCAGAGGTAAGATTACACTGTATATCTAAATATTTAATAAAGTCAGATACATCTATTGACTCTATTGAAGGTCCATAAGTGGTTCTATGGACATGTCAAGTGATACATGCATTGACCAAATACACAGAAAGTGATATCAACCGAACTTGCGAGGTCAGTATCACTTTTTGTGTCTGAGGTCGATATCACATGACATAAATCCATATACATATATGTAACCAAACATATACCGTATAATGAAGACAATAATAGTTATGTAACTTCTCACAGCTCAGTTTTTGTTTTCAATAAAGTCGTTTAGACTGAAAAGGAATGGTACATTTTGACGTCAGAATAATCTGCAAATCTTTAAAATATCAATGTATCCATTGATTAGCGAATATAAGCTTATGGCATGATTTACAACACAATGAACAGTTTCATAAACCCTACACAAAGCGAGAGGCCAATTTCGCTCCACAGCGTACTATGACGTCACCTGCTATTTAAGGACGCACTAAAATAACATATAGTAGGGTATCAATAGCAGTTTTTAAACAAACAAAAAATAGATATTATAGATTTATGGAATATGAATAAAAAATATCTTGCACAATAGTATTTTTTATATCCTGTATTTAATTAGACCTTCCGACATCTTGTCTTGTCAATACCTATTTTAGTTGAGATTGCCAAATTGTGCGACATCTCATTCTGCGACGGCTTTGCATCGATGTCGGAAGAGGACGGAATGTGATGTACTAATTCCGCCAATGAAAAGTACGAAACATATTGTCTTGTATGACATTATAAATTCTACCACAGTTATTGCTGAGATCAAAAAGCCATTATTTTCCATTGTACTACCATTATTGCCGAGGAAATCAAATATATGCCATAATTCCCCTATATACCACTGACGTTATCAGTAAACTAACAAATCATTAAAACATATAAGTTTCGCACTGCTCATAAAAGTATAGCTGAAAACCATTAAACTTGTTATGTCAATTTTTCGTGTCAGTTCAAGTTACTTTTCTAGTCAAGCGATTTGTATTTCCTCGAAAAGCTCAATGCGTCTGTTTCAAAGACATTTACATCATATTTGCACTGCATGATCGTACGTAAAATAAACAAAGAGTAGTATTATTAATCATATTAAATTACCTTCAGAGGAATAAATGTACAAATCAGTTTAGTGTATTTGATATTCAACCACCCCAAAAAACGAGTGGTCTCATATCGTTCTGATCGTTATCCTGTGAATGGTACGCATACTTACAAAACAGTTTGGGTTACATGGAACATCAATCTTATTATCTTGTTCTTCTAACTGTAGATGAAACTATTTGTGGACACTCTGAGCTGTTTGAAGAATATAAATAGAATTATTGTAATTCTGAATGTTGCACGTTACATTGTAACCTTCTAGGTCTAAAAATGTTATATAAACACCCTTTCGCCTCGAGTTTTATATGTTAAGACAACATTCCTCGACCTTGTGTGTTATTCTGCAACATTAACGAAAACTTGTACCTTTTTCGAAAATTTACTTCCAACGTCACTGGTAACTTGATTATGGGTATATCATATATATAACTTCAAAACGGATTATTTCAAGACCATGTCGATTCCCACGTCTTTCTTTTTATGGAAACAACGTGTATCGCCTCAATGTTTATTTTAAAGTGTTAAATGCGGCTGTTTCAAGGGCATCTCTATCATATTTGCTGGGAATTGTTAACATTCAACGAAACATATGTTGTCTGCATGTCATTTTAATCAATAGTATCTTACTGATAAACATATCTAAACATTATACAGAATCCTTTGGCTTTGCACCGAACAGCCACCTTCTTATACCTCGTCTCTCTATGAAGAAGCGATCATCAGAAATTCTAGGCTTCTAGTATAATAGAAGTAAAAAGTTCTATTTACCGTGATAACGACTCCGCTTTTATATATCAAAACGACATTTCCTTGGGGGTTATTAAGCAGCATTACAAAATGTCATATCATATTTCCTGAGCAAATCAGAAATTGTGCTGTCTAAGCAGTTTTAAAATAACAAATAATGATTAATTCAATATTAAGACTGTTCTAAATATAGGTAATAATGCGTTGTAATTTGCAGAATGTCCAGCTGGATACACTGGAGTGAACTGCTCTCAGAAATGCACCGTGCCTACATACGGGGTTTTATGTGGTGGAATATGTAACTGTGCATCTTGTCATCATGAAGTTGGATGCATTTCAACTCCCGAGTTCACAGGCAATGGTTGGCATACATCTAGCTTTACATTACAATTATTGTCTGCTTTGACGAATAAATTTCCATTAATTTGTATGTTTTGCGTAGACGTTTGCTTTAAAATGATTCAACGTTAGAAATGTTTACTGATAAATTCATCTATGAATACGATGCCACCGCACACAGAGATGATAGGTTGAAGATACTAGACTTTTTCTTAAAAACAATTATATAACATAATTGTTCTATAAACAAATAAATGTCAAATTTGTGAGTTCAACATTAATGGAATAAAAAAATAACACTGTATGTTACATTTGTAGTTAGAATTTTTTTTAAGAAATCAATTAAATAGCAATGATGTGTAAATTAGGAATAAAATACATTTTTACACTGTACAATATTTTGAATGATATAGTGTATGATTTCCTTTTATTTTTAAAATTCAAAGCATACTTACGAATTGTTTAATCACAAATACATTTTCTTGCGATTTTCTTACAGATATAAAAGATCCAAAAGGCACCGAGCAGTAAGTAAACAAACAGAGGTAATATTACTCTATACAAGTTCTTTATGTCTCTGGGTTATGCGTGATGATTAAAAACGAATGGGTTATTATATTTTTGGCATTGTTCCTAACCATCATCGAGTGTACGATTCCAATAAAAATAACCATAATTTATGTTCACACTTGCATGTACGAAAAACTAAGCGCTGGTTACAATTGAAAAGGGGTTTATTGAACGATTCGAAAAAAAAACCCAGACTGCATAAACTTAATTTAATATCTGAATGTATTAAAAGGAAAGATAGATTGCATAACAGGACCCGTTTTAATGAACTTCTAACAAAGTTTTGAAAGTGTAAGTTAATAATGATAAACAAATATCATATTGGTCTGAAAATAAATTTAATTTGAAAATGGTCATCTCTTTAACAACACACTTTGTGTGTTTTCATCCGTATGACATTGAACAATTTGATATTAGCTTGTGTGTAATATAAAATACATTCTTAATTAAACCTATTTGTATTCTTTTATCTGAAAAATTAAATGTTAACATGTAAATCCATTTTTAGCCAGGCTCTGCTAAGGCAGAGACCTAGCTGTAGGCAGGCAAATCGCCAATGTTACTATAAAAAGCACAACTTCAAAAGTAACAAAAAGCCAAACTGCGTCAAAGTAAAAGCTTCCGCTATACCGAATAGTTACACAAAGAGCTACGTTTTGTCGAAAGTGTTGGCATTTTTTTATTTTGAGAGAATTGTTTATCATTTTTTAGTTTTCTTATTAATACCGTGTTTTGAAAAACAAGACTATGTATTTTGGACACATACAATGCGCATGAATTTCCATGAACTTCTTTGCTGCGCATCGAAGAAATGGGGATTGAATATATATATCGATTGTTGCAAAATTCAAGGCAGCAAATGTTGATTTTTATTCTACTAGACAGACATATTTATGTTTATAGCCGCTTACAAAATTTGGTCGCTTTCTTACACTTTGCCGACATTAAAAAGCAGGAGAGAGAGAGAGAGACAGAGACAGAGAGAGAGAGTTTCAGTCTTTACTACACAATATGCATAAAGACACACCAAAGGAGCCCGGCTTTCAGTACTTCAGTACTTTGATAAGCATTAGGTGTCAGAATGCGTTTTACCTTTGTGAAAATTACCTTGGGATTGAGTAACTTTGAATTCTGTTATGATTGTTAGCTTTTAGAATTCGTTCAAATTGCCTTTTTCGCAAAACATTTGGTATCCCTTTTTATATTCTAATTTTCATTAATTATAGGAAACATTTACTATAAAATAAATGTTTGTTACCTCTGCGTGAATTATCCTAGGATTTAGTAATTTTATATTCAGTTTTGAGTGTTGGCTTTTAAACTTTGTTAAACTGCTTTATCACGTAACTTTTGTTATCTCTTTCCAATATTATCAATTTTTATTAAAGTTTGGAACATAAAACTATGAGACAAAATAGTTCAATGCTAGTGTACATTAACTTCATTTTCATTTTTTTCATTAGAGAGACAACACTGATTTCTTATCCTTGTCTGTTCAATCAATACAAATATGGTAATGAATGCAAAGGTAATTTCACTTTGAAAGATTTCTTTAAATCAAATAAAAGTTGAACTACTGTATATTCCGTAAGTCAATTTCATTTAAAAAATGAAGTCTTAATTTCAATGGCTTTTTGTATTGATAATGATGTCTTGAAATTTTTAGACTGCCCTGCTGGGTACTTTGGAAATGGTTGTACTGAGAAGTGTGTCCTGCCATCGTTTGGGAGGGCTTGTAGCGATACTTGTAACTGCTCATTTTGTCATCACGTATTTGGGTGTATTTTATCTTCAGAATTTAAAGGTATCATTAAGCTTATATATAATATATATAAAAAAAATTACGATTATGTGTTATACCGCATTCACTTGCCGTCTCTGTATGTATTGTTCTTCCAGTACTCAGTTTGTTGATCATTATACCGTTCTGCTCTTTTAAAGGGGAAGGAAAGTCAAAAACATATTTTTTTTGTTTTAATAAAGTGGTGTAAATTATCACATGTGGTCATGCTGTTTTGAAAAAAAAATATGTAATTAAGCTTTCATGAACATTTGAAGTTGGAGAAATCGTATTTACTGGAGGCTGAAATGATGTAGAACTCTTTTGTATTAAAAACAAAAAAAAAAATAATTATTTTGACGTCACACCATCTATTCCGGTTTGGTTTACATATACTGTACAAATGAATATAATGAATCCGTTACTCAAATAATCGACTAAACAAAATTAATACTGTTTGAGTTCACACGTCAATCTAAAGAATAAATACATGTATCATTGTATACATAAATATATGCATTTTTATAAGTAAATGGCAGCTGTTAATCTGCTATCATTCAAAGTTGAAAACGACCTCGATTACATTTTTCATTCCAAGTCAAGTTCTTCGCTAACTGAATAAATGTTATAATTGTAATCGGGATGTTTAAAATTCATTCTTTTAAGTTGACAATTTCCACATTTACGCGGAGATTTCTCCGACACTAACCTCCGCTTTTAGATTTCAACGAACATGCTCCATTTGACGTTAGTTTGTAGTTTGCAAAGGTAAAAGAACGGTCTCAAATCAATATTGTTTCAAATTTTCCAGAACTTTTAGAGCGAATATCATGATTTACTGTTGATAAGACAAACCGGAATAGATGGTGTGACGTCATAGATTAAAGTTCAATGGAAGCCCCCATGGCGGCGGGAAATTTAAATTAAGCGATCGATTTTCTTGATTTATTCATTGTTCCGGAGTTTTTAATGAAAATAAATACGATTTACATTTATAGTAGATGATAATTAATTGATTTATTGTACAACATATTTTTAGTTTCCTTCCCCTTTAAGGATAGAATGACCGTGCATGTATTATTTCTTGAATTAAAATGTCTAAATTTAAAAGAAATATACAAGTCATGCAAATGTAAATGACGCTTTGGAATTATAAACGCCGGTTAGTTCATTATTTATGTATGTTATATTATTATATTCTTATGCAATTTGTAGAATGTCCTGCTGGATATTTTGGACATAACTGTTCTGACAAATGCCCCTGGCCTACTTACGGAGTTTGGTGCAATCAAACATGCCCATGTGTAATATGCGATCATATACTGGGATGTGTGACTACCACAGGTACTAATTGATAAAAAAAGTTGTATTATGCATCCTATAAATATTCACTTATATTTGAAAAAAAAAGATATCTGAGTCTTGCTACACTACATGTACAGAACCGATTAGACCCAATCAAACACCAGAGTAAACCCCAACTTAACCCCGGGTTTACTATTTGGGTTTACTCTGGGTTTACTTTTTGAAAACTTGGGTCCACTCGGGGCTTACTTTGGGTTTATACGGGGTTTACTTTGGGTTTACTTGGATATTGCTTTTGAGGTCAACAGTACGTACTGAAGTGTGAAGCAGACCCGTCTTTTATCTTACCATCTTACTGTTTGTAATTTCTGCCCTTTGTATATACCGAATACACAGTTGGCGTCTGTTTTAAGGGGGTATACTTCTAACTGGGCTTACTATCTGTGTCCACTCTGGTTTTACTTTGGGTTAACTCTGGGTCCGCTCTAATAAACTCAAAGTAAACCCAGAGTAAACCCGGAAAGTAAACCCAGGGTTTAGTTGGAGTTTACGTTCTGTTAGGCTGGGTCTGATCGGTACTGTAAGAAGTCCGTTTACCCATAATTTAAGATAAAATTAACTAATTCGATCCATAAACATAATACAGTGTAATAGATATCGACATCTAGAACCTAACATCAGGGTATCTGATGGCAAAGCCTATTATATTTAAAAAAAAATTTCGACGATCTTTGTTTTTTATTTTATTTCGGTTCCTCGGAGTTTTTTCTTGCTGAGCAGCAGAATGAGGTTTTTTTTACGATACCTTAAAAATTAAGCCTGGCTTACTCATCTCGATCATACGGTGTATGGCACCGGAAACTATAAACGAAGTCTGAAAATAAAAATAAATTTAAAAAAACGAACAATAGTAACACAATATTTATGTTGATAAGAAAAATTAGTATTGTCTTCGCTATCTTTTCATTAATGCCAGCAGTGTTTTGTGTGGCATGCAGAATTGCATACTTAAAGTTTGATTAAGTAGTTTAAACGTGTTTAAATATTAAATATATGAGGTTTTATAAAACACTAGCTTAGAACAAAAAGGGAGTATTTGGTTCGGCAAAACATTGGAAGCGTGACCAAAAAGTCAACCAAAATTAGCGAGATTGAGAGAAATAAATTAAAGCAACACAGATTTAAAAAAAAACTCTTGATATTATTTTGCTAAGCCGATGTTATAATTTATATCAATATGTATAATTATATTATAAAATATTTTATTACACCCTTTTTTTCTTTTAGTTTAATACCTCACACAAACTAATATGTGACCCGTCTATTACAGAAGCACCCGAAGAAGTCTCAGAATCTCAAAATGAAAAGATAATAGTATCAGCGGTGAAAGGGATATCCCTCAGTTTAATCATCTTACTTGTTGGAGGAACGATAACTCTCGTGTTACTTGTGTTGATTTTTTATACAATATGGAAACACCAGTCCTTAGTCAGTACCAACCATAATGGCGTGGATACACGAACTATTCATGAAATCGAACCTGTTTATTATGAATTTAACGAAGGAATTTTTTGAAACTACGTTGTTTGAAATTGATATTAAATTCATAAAAAGGGCAGCAAAACCTCACTATATGTTTCAACATCAACAAAAATACATTTTCAGTTTAGTTTTGTGTGTCAGTGCTCTTTAGCTTACTTAGTCCCTATTAGAATGATTATTAAAGTGTTTGTACATGTATGTTAGTTTTTGAAAAGTTAGACTCATCTCGATTTACTGGGCAGATGCAAGGAATGTAATCTGGCTATGATGATAGCATTGCATTGAAACTGTCATTGCTCTTTTAGAGTAGCCTTGAAAAGACAATTAATATTGTTTTAAAATCACTTTTTCATCTTGTTATTATTATGTAAACTATTCTCTAAACTATTAACCATAGAACTGTTGCCTCCATTTTTTAAACTTACAAAACTTTACAAAACTATGAACAATTGTTGGATTAATGATTACAGAAAAACCTTTTTACACGATCACGATAGCGTCCACGTGGAGAAATACATTGTACATGTAAAATGTGTTAAATCACAAACAGTGATATGAACATAATTGAACCCTAAACAAACCTCAGCAAGCAATTTACACTATCACATTTAAGTCCGATTGGAATCTACTTTGTTGTAATAATTGTATAAAAGGTAGTAAACCACAATTGTATGTAATACTTCGAGACAATTGTATGTGCATGCTAGATCCAAATCATACGTAAAGAAATCAAGATGGTCATTAATCAAGTTCAAGAAAAAAAAAGAATGAAATATATGGATAGCGCTTTTAGTGACAAGTTGAAGTGTAAGGTTATGGTGAAGACGCGGTGCACCAGTATATCTTTGGAGTCATCATTCGAACGTATGCAATATTCTAAAAAAAAAAACCTCGAATTTGATAGTGGATGTGCATTCATATTCAGATTCAAGAAACAAATTTTCCAAGGCATGTTTTGGAAATTGAACATAAATATAATATATACACTACATGTATGCTAATGGTTAAGTAACGACGTATAATCTGAACATTTTAGTAGACAATTTGTTGTGTTTTCGGTTGAAAAAAAAATCAGGATATTCCTCGTACATTTAAGAAATAAACAGCGATTTAAAAAGTTCTTTGTTGGACACGTGATCAAATCCTGTAAAGACCTAAGGGATATTCAGAAGATGTGATCACGTTGTAACCAATTTCATATCACGGTAAACTTTTCCATATTGCTGTTTATTTATATTTAAATTTGAAAAGGAAAATTGTTCAGAATTGTCAAAATGACCGAGATTTATGCTTACAATAATCAAAGCGACCAGCGATAAGCGCGTGCTAAATGTATTATCACTGTGACGTCAAGAAAAAAGTCCATTCAAAATTGAACGTGTCCGCTATTCTTTAAGTTTCATATAAGGAAACATATATGCAGATGTAAATGTATAAAATATGCAATCATTTTACATGTAATTTTACGGATGTCAAACAATAAATTGTGTTTAAAAAATAGCATTCTGGCTTTGCTGCTATCATTAATTGATGAGCCTTTTAAAAAACAAAAAATTAATTTATATCATTTTTGATATTTTTAATGTTCCGTTATCTTGATTTCCTTCCCTATATATTGCTGTATTTGTTTCCAATCAAGAGTAAGTTGTTATTGTGTGTTATCATAATTTCCTTCTATGCATCGATAGTCTAAATATCACCATTAGTTTAGTAAAGTATACTCTATAAACATATAGTAGAGTTGGACTACACTTTATATTTTACATGAAGTCATGGGTAGTGGGGACAAGGCACATATATTCGTGTGGGTGGTTTTTTTTGTTTTTTTTAATTTTGTTTGTTTGGGGTTTTTTTTTTTCATTGTATAAATTAAGATGACAGGCTGCACCTCTTGCAATTATGAAAAATTTGTTGAAAAACTTACAAAGTTTAACCGGAAATGACCTTAGGTACAAATTGGCAAGCGCCGAACCAACGGACACTAAAACCAGATACAATGTAGCTGAAGAAACATAGATTAAACAATCAACTTTTATACATTTATTTATATTAATATGTGTAAATATTATTAAATATAACGTTGTAATGTGTTCTGATAAATAAATGTCCATTCATATATTACATGGTCATGCTTTGTGTATGAATTAATCAAAGTTTGATAATTCTTCTTGGAAATCAATAATTGGGTTTTTTTCATCTTTGCATAGGTGTGTATTTATCATGTATACTTAAGAATATCGGAATTCATTAAATTGTAATGCAAACAACAGTTTGCCTGAAAAAAAAATGAATTTACAGTTTCCTGTTTCTATGACAATTATAAACTGATAAGCAATTATTAAAAGAAATAAATGATTTATTGTTATTTTTTCAAAAAATGTATATCCTTTATTTTGGTGGTTTTTTTCCTGTTTGTTTTATTTGTTTCAAATTCAGAATACGTTATTAGTGTGTGATGTCATTAATTCCTCATATGCAAATTTTGTTGAAGAAATTACAATGTTGTACCAGAGAAAAAATTGATTACAAGTTTGATTAACGGATAATAAGTTAACCAAAGTAACATTGCTAAAACAATCGAAACTTCTTGGTCCTTTTCAACAAGCGGAAACATATCTTCAAGCTCAAATGCATCATATTGGTTGTAGGTTTGGATACCCCGCTTTATTCATTACATACACTAAAGGTCGGTCTACATTATGACGGCAAGTTAGAACATATATACATTGCTCGGCAATATCCGTTAAATTGACAAAGCTCTGAATGATTTGCAAGAAAACAGATTCAAAAGTGGTTTCAAAACGGTGTTTTAATCAATTTTGTAGTAAATCAAATCGTGGGGGTTGAAATATGACATAAACAAATCTTTTAGACGAGATTTTGGCACGAGATTGAAAATTCCAACTAAAACGAACACCATCTTTTCAGGTTCAAAAGGTATTTTTTTTTCAAATAAATAAAAAGCATCGATATCGTATTACATGAAGTCGCAGCAGACGGTTAAATGAAAAAGCGTTGGGATTTATGCAAGAAATAAATAAGTACGGACGTATGTACATGTACATATTGCTAATTATACATTATACTAAAAGCAGTTTTGATGAAATTAGTCTGTTACATTCTAAAGAGGTGTTTACATATAACAGAAAAATACATATGTGTATCAAGTTAAAGATCACAAGACAATAATCATACGCTCAAGGATGACAAGCTCCATTAAACATGCCTCGAACTGACTGTACAATCTTCAAATCAAGGAGTTTTTTAAAGTTTATGCTTAGTAGTGTGAATGATGAACATTTGTATCTTAAAAACGAAAACGAAATCAAAATAAGTGCTTGGAAAAAAAGTATGAACTATTTTATGTTCATAAAAAAATGTTTCGATATAAATGTAATGATAAAAATGCCTTCGAAAAAATGTATTTATAGATTTAAATATTTCTCGTATTTATACATAAGAACAATTGGTGGAAGCGTTGATTTTATTAGAGTAATTTTTTGTTGTTATATTAGCAAAAGGAAATATGCACATCTTTAAATACAAATATACATTTGTCTTCCTCATGCAAAACTATCACCTGATTTCCGTCCTTCTTCGCAAAAAACCCTTTTTGCAATTAAGTCGCCTCTTTTCTGTGATTTTTTTTAATCATTAGGTGTTTGTAAATTTATTATTCATTCCATTTTTTATGGTAAAGATGAGTTACGAATACAGCCGTCAAATTTATCCATGAAATACATATTTGGTCTGAATTTGTAGCTTAGAGGTAAAGTTTACATAATGGAAACTAGTCAATTTGATTTGAAGTTAAAATACAGTGACTTGTAAATGATTGAAACAAAGCAAAAACGTTAACATTATTTACCACTATTTGCAAAAGGAACGTAAAAAACTTGTTTGGTTCTCTAAGCATGTATGTTTAAATTTAAAACTTATGTTATAAATAACCAAGGAAATGAATTTTGACGAATTTTTTTTTAAAGGCTATGATATCATGATTTAAAACATTTACTGGAACTTTGAAATCGATTTGCAGGGGTGATGTATTGTTTTACGAATAGATTGAAAGTCCTTATGTTCCTAATTTGGATTGCAAGCTATAGTGATACTAATTGCCTTATACAGTAACTTTTTTTTTCGATGTCAAATTGATTTCAAGAGAAAAAAAATTGAAATGAATATTTTTTTATTAAATTCATCGTAATTAAGGTGTAATACGCTTTAAATTTAATTTAATGTTCTTAATAGGAAAAAACTTAAACAAGTAACCAAAGCTTGTTTATATGGTCAGTACAGAGATGGAAATGATTGCAAAGGTAAGAATATATCGAACTATTTAATAAAATAAATTAAAGCATATTAAATTATGTTTTGTTTACGTTATTAAATACCCTCCCCCCATTTTTGTCTATATGCAGACTGTTTTCAAAAACATACTATATTGCAATTTGTAGAATGTACAGTTGGATACACTGGAGTGAACTGCTCCCAGAAATGTGTTTTGCCTACATATGGAGTTTTATGTAGTAGAATATGCAACTGTTCATATTGTCATCATGGAATGGGATGCATTTCAACTCCCAGTTTCACAGGTAAAGGTTGGCGGACATCTTAAACCTTACATTACAAGTAATATCTGATTTGACAAAAATATTCATCTATTTATGTGTATTGCGTAAGAATGCTTTTTAATGTTTTTAAAATGGGGTTACAATAATATCGTTTCATCAAATGGACTGAGACGGAAACTTTATATCCAAATAAAATAGGTGTTGGTGCATGGATTATTATGTAAGTATTTACTTCCAGGAAAAATATATGACAGACACATTGTCTTCCTATTTTTCCTTGTACATCTCTTGGTAGAAAAGTGAACCAGTAAACAAGTGAAAAGCATATATAACTGTCAGGTACCGTCTTTACAAACAATCAAGGACGAAATTTAAATCCAGGTTTATTTTTCCGAAACCCTACCTAATTAGCACCTACTTGTCTTCCATTGTCTCTAGCGTTTTAATGGCCATACGCGCATGATTAGATTTGATAACAGTCTGTACTGTCGGTGTGTATATATATATATATATATATATATATATATATATATATATATATATATATATATATATATATATATATATATATATATATATATATATATATGAATTCTATGTAAGGTACCAGACTGATCTTTAGAACACCTCAACCGAAATTTTGCTTGAACTTCTAGTACATGTTTATAGCTACAATTAAAGTTATTTAGCAAACTCATTTTTCCTTTTTAAAGTTTCGTACACAACTCTATTCTTGCAATTCAATTATTTTAAATGCAGTTCTTTTTTACAATCGACCTCGATTCAGAAACCGAGTTTCATATCAAAATTTGTTTAATGTTCTACAGGATGTTCAATGAATTTTGTAAGCATTGTTTTCGCTGAAGTTACATTATGTACCAAGAACCAATTTTAAGAACCATTATTTTTTCCATGTTTTAAAGGTTGACTTTAATCAAAGAGCATGAGTGTCTAGACAAAGGAACATGTTGTGTTGTTTTATAAAACATCCATGTTAATCAATCTAAAGAAATGGATACTCATGACTGTATTACTTTCTTACGTATTTAAAAAAAACGAAACCACAAAGTTAAGGTCACAATAACGTAAAACAATAAAACGTTATCGAAAGTAAATATTGAATTCAGCATTATTATATACTTTAACATAGATACATACAACACACAGTGTAGATAACATTGACATGCGTGTATTACATGTATGGACATAAAAATATCTACAAACACCTAATTTTAGGAATAAACCAATTGTACAATCATTTGTTTTCTTTCCTTAATGCTCAATATATAATTTCCAGAGATTTCTAAAACTTTTCTCAAATTAGTTCTGCTCACATTACAGGAAGAACAGGAACGTGTATGATACAAGCGGTATTATAAATACTTGGCTCTTTTAAATACATGGACTGTAAAATATTTCGCAAAGCTTTTGAATGAAATATGGCTTTTACACATAATTATAGATGTTGAGATTATTTTTTTTTGTGGACATATTATCTTCAAAATCACTCAAACAGTAGGTATTCACAGCTGTTCGAACAATTGTAAATAGGCATATTACATTTACATATTACACTATATTACATATAATAAGAATCGGATACTTCTTTTATACAACAAACTGATGTATATTTACAATGTTTTACTCACCTTTACGTACTCTTCATGATTAATTCAACATTCTTTAAAAAAAAAGATGTAAATTAAAACAATATTTTTTTTTAAATCATGAAGGCTTTGAAGGTAGTGATCATTGCAGGAAAAATAACATTTCGGATTTTTTGTTGTAATACCGCTATCTTCATTAATGTACCTGCATGAATTATTTTTATTGTTTAAATATTGAATATGATACTTGTAATACCATCCTGCCTATAGGTATTCCGAAAGCTTACAATTATGATATATAATGTTATAATAGTAGATGCCATTATCAAACTATCCCTCCTTCACCTTGAACGAAACATAATTGTACTTGGGAGGTGGAAAAGAAAAAAGCTATGGCTTTAGTGTGAATGACAATTCATGAAAATTATAATACATAACTAATACCTTACAATATGCTGTGCAATTGACATACATCTCATGTGTTCCCCGACACGACAGATCCTACATGTACTATTAAGGGTAAAATCATAAAAACAAAATAAAGCTGCGCATGTGACATCGCGGTGGTATTGATTGTAATGTCATCAAAGTTGATGCTACAGATAGTGTTACATCAAGAAACGAGTCAATGTAAGACAGACAACCAATGGTCCATTACATGTATTTAATGAATTGCTCATTCAGATTCATGGATTAGCTAAAGAAAATTATAAAATAAATAAACTTATACGAATACTCAAACTGAATACACAATGATTTACTATTTCAGGCTATTAATTGCAAAACAATAATTGATTATATGCATGTATAATTGTTTATACCAACTAAATAATAACATTTGAGAGCTTTTAAGTTTAACAAAGAAACTTGTTACAAAATGAAAAAAAAAAAATGGAATACTTTTACCTTTTGATATCTTTATCAGAAAATCAACCAACATTCAGAACAAAACGACCAGAAAGAGAGTTCTTCCTTGGTCATCATTATAATCATATCAGCTGGAGGAGTGATAACACTGGCGCTACTTATGTTGATCTGCGGAATAACACCCAGATCTCGCTTCACATCAATTGTCACTGATAACGGCCATGAATAAAGAAATGTATTAAATAAATGAATTTTATATTTTTAAGAGATTGTACATTGTATTTAATCATTGAATCAAGTTTTATTTTGGGGGGGGGGGGGGGGGGTAATTACCTAGTTTTGAAATTAGATTAAGACAATGTTAATGATAACATTATATAAATTTCTGTGTTATCATATACTTTTTAACAATATAAATATTAGTGTTTTCTGTTAGGTGATTCAAATGCATGCATATTTTAAAATTTTAAAAAATTCACATATCATTTAAAGATTTTACCACGGTTGTAAGCGGTTCACATCCACATCCTGCATCCAAACATATGGAAGATGATATGGCTAATTCACATAATTGCATACATAAAATGTAATTTTAAGTACCATACTTTTATGTCATATACGAGAAAAAAAATAATTAGTAATTTGTTTTTACCCACTGTATCAAAATCAAATTATCCAAATATTAATATTAATAATTACAATATTTGTTTACTTTAATAATTAAGTTAAATCGTTATCCAAGTCGATTTATTAAAATTCGGGGTTTAGTTTGGTTTATATTTTACAATTTAATACTTTTATAACATGTAAAATATTTTTTTTTAAATTATGTAAACGATATCCAAACGCTTTTTAGAACGCATTATGTAAAACATAAGATGTGAGATGGCTTACGTCATACGCTTTAATTATTATGAGAATCAATACTAAGCAATTTGAGTGTAAACTGGTCTGATTTCTGTTCAGAAAGAAGTCCTATCATGTTTGTTGTAATTGAACAATCCATGTACATTTTGAAGCAAGTAACAGAAAATGATCCAAGGGTATCATTTAGGTTTAATTTGGCTATCTTATATTCGTAGCAGGGTTAAGCTAATATACATTTTCTTAAAGTGTCCACATTGTAATATTTACTATTGACAGATTTACTAAAATTAATATATTGTAACCAATAACATATGAAATGTTTACCGCTCAAGCATGGTATCTTATAGTAGTGAAAGATGTGTGTCTGTAATATGAACTACAGTTTTTAATGTGTTCATAATAAACATATACTAGATGTAATATATATCAAATTTGATGCACTTCTTTCTCTGTATTGCGCAAAAATAATTGTATAATCGCAAAAATTGACTAACTGCATCAGTTAAATCACATATAGAATTGATCAATTGAGTTCGATAACAATAAATGCAGGCTTTTTTCGTTGTTTTGTTTTTATGTTTCTGTTGGTTTTTTTTTCTAATGATACTAATTGGCTCTTTTTTCTCATATTGCATTCATTTTAAATTATTTCATACAAATACATGCCACTATCTGTGAAATTTGTATTGGTTTAACAGATATATAGACAGCAGCTTGCTTTGAAAAATGTTTCTTCAAGTATTTCGAAGTGAATAGATTTCGTAAAGGATTGGTAAAATATGTAAATTGTATTTTTTGAAAGATACTTTTTGTGACATTATTTAATTAGATATGTTTTAGTTAACCTTTAGCATCATTATTACCCTCACAGTTCTATTACCAATACATTCCTTATATAAAATTGTTATCTGCCGAATATGGGATTATGTTGACTATCCCGTGCGATCCACCTTTTTATGGTGTCATGTGTATTTATAAATGTGTACTATAGAAGTAATCATATATACGGTTGTGTTACTAGTACTTTTTAAGGATAAATGTGTAGGATTTGCACTTTTGTCTCATGTAAAAAACTGATTTTTGTTAAATTAGTAATTAAACTAATTAATTGTTAAACTTACTAAATATGGTGAAGATTGAGTCACAAATGCCTGCCTGTCGTTCAACGCATTAGAGCTTAGACAAATTACCAATTAAGCATACAGTTATATCTGGAATTAATAAAACCGTGTAATATGGCAAAGGAAAAACACATCCATTGACATAAGACAAATATATTATTTATAATTACATGGTTTCGAGAGCGACAAACCAAAATAGTTGCCCCATTGTGACAGGGAAGCCCTGGAGGAAGTGTTATGCCGATACCAGGACATAATAATAAAATTAATGAATTTATGACATAACAAGAGAACTAATTAAAATATGTTTTAAAAAATACTTAATAGTAATTACTAGTACGCTTAAACGCAAGTCATGTGCACCTGGATCCAATTCTCATAAACAATTTTAACACATTGATTATCTTGTTGATATAGCTAGACTAAGTTAAATGCATTTGTTCTCACTGAATTTCTAATCACTGCGTCTATTATCATTAAATTTCACTTGCCTGACTGGAGATTAAGGCTTCAATATAACGAATGCACAAATTATAATTACGCCTCCGTGGACATCACCGAATCACGTTCACTGGTACCAGGATAAACGAGCGCGACCCGAGACGAAACAACATCTCTTTGTTGTTATCAACTGGTCAATTGACAAAAACACTAGGGTCTGTAGGAGCTTATTTTATTGAAACAAATAACGATCTACATGTACATAATATGTACACAGGGTAACCAAAATCTGCACGTTCGCAACACAAAGTCAACCTTGATTTTGACAAATAGCAACATGTAATCTTTAAATGATAACAGAACGTTTATGTTTTAGCATTAAAGTTTAAAAACGGAATTATGAACGTTTCCTATATATATTTCAATTTAAGCGACGATCCTTCATATTATCAAATGAAGGAAATTATTATATCGAAGTGTTTATGTAACAACAAGCAGGTATCAGATATATTAGAAAAAGCTTATGAACATGGTCGTGCATTGAACATTTTAGTAGACATGAATTGATGTTGATGGGTTGACCTTTTCGCAAAATTGTTTTCAGAAAATGTATTCGTATATTCTATTGGTAATGTAAGATTGATTAAAGCCGTTTAAAGGCCTGAAAGTGTTAGTAAATAGGATTTGAGAGGGGTTGAGTAAATGCATTTATAAGTAAAACATGATTGATAAAATTAAATTAAATGCATCATTTAAGATAAGAGATAAATTTGATCAGGTTAAATGGATCTTCAATGCGTTACCCAAGCACGTTGTGTCGATTCCATAAGTTAATACACGCTCCCAAAAAGGTGTGGGGATGCATTTAAATTCCATTTTCTATACGTAAACTTTAGAAAGAGACAAGTCGTTTACGAGAAAAAAGCCCCCCCCCCCCTCTATTGCTACTTCACTGTTACCTCTGCATTTACAAAACACATCATGTTACTTTGAGGATATTACATACATTAGGATTAATAGATATGTTGAAAATTGAACAATATGAATAAAAACAAATTGTTTACATAACGTCAATGGTATTTTGAGTGAATACGTGCATTATACTGCGTACTGTACTTGCAAAATTTGCATATCCGCATACCAGTTTTAAATATTCGAACGATTCGGAAGAAACTTTAATGCATAGTTTTTAATTGGTTTCCATGTTTGGCAAAACCAATATGACATTTACCAATGCTTTTCTCCTTTCTTGTACATTTCATTCTTTCTGGACAAGTGTTGTGAATAGTTGCTCTATTGGGTAAGTATATAATAAACTTAAAATATCCGTTTTATCTAATATGACAATGTATAATTCTAGATCTATTTGATTTTTTTTCCGATTCCTAGATCATATTGCAATATAAGTTGCATTATTCCTGTCAAACAGATTCTGTTGCAAAATTTTATTAGCTCTATTTATATAAAAAGAATGAAAATCGTTTATTAACTGATTTTTCTATTGTTTATCAAAAGAGCTAGGTTAGAACTGATCCTAATTTTTGTAGGTAGTTAATGAATCTTTCTGATGAATGAAAATGAATATTTGGTTTTTTAACATTATTTTGTTATAACGTTTTCAGTATTATTTACAATGTTAGTATCATGTTCATAAATCAGCTCATTATTTCTTTAATAGTTTAAGCGTTTTCTTGGCTCGTAAGATACATTATGCATTGGTTTTACAGACATTTAAAAAGCAGCGAAGATGCCTGTTGTGTTAATTTTTTCAAAGAGAAAAACTTCTGTAAAGGTTTGTTTATTGACAGTTACATGTATTTGCACAGAAATATAGTTTCTAAATGTCAATATTATGAAATGTTAATACGAAGGTAAACATTATAATAATGATTCCCATAAGCAAATGCTAGTTTATCCTTTACTTTTTAAAAAAATTTGTAGAATGCCCAATTGGATATATCGGAGTAAATTGTAGTGATACATGCACTCCACCATTTTTTGGAAACTTGTGTAGCTTTAGGTGTGAATGTTTGAAATGTCATCATATTAACGGCTGTGTAACAGGTAAATACATAACTATTAATTATCATTTTTTTTAAATATAAAAAAAAAAGGTATAAAATTATTCAAAAGAACATTGCCACTAATTGATCTTCCCATTTTCAGTTTGAGAATGCATGAATACCTGCCAAATTGCATGAATATTCATACTAGACACAAAGCTAACTTTTCTTTTTTAAGGAACATGATCCTATCTATACGTTCTTTCAAATTTATTATTTTTGTAAAATCCATTTTTTTAATCGCTATTTAAAGCTTAACATGGCAAAATCAACGCTTTAATATGAGTTCAAATTCTGATGACAACAGATATTCAAATCTAAGTTGAACTTTCAAAGTATAAAAGAAAATCCTTTCAACCCTTAACTTAAAGTTAATGAAGACATGAACTTATCAACTTTTATTCAAAGCGTAAACTATTCATCTTAGATTTAAAAAATAAAAATATATGACTGCAATTTAAACTTTAGTATCATCGAAAGTATTATACATGTACAAACACACTGAATTAAGTTTTAATTCAATAGCAAATTTGGATTCACCTCACTAGGTTTATTTTAAATCAAGTACTGTCAAAGTGGTTTTTTACGTTTGACTTTGAGGCCGAGTTTTCTATAGTCAAACATTTCGCTTGCCATTTGGTATTTAATACGCGGATGCGTGCTGTAGAAGACTAAAGTTTTGATAAGTATACCATACGCGGAAAGGTGTTCAATGCTGTCTTAAGCTTAACGCGTAGCAAGGGTAATTATTTTCAAACGAGTAAATAACCACTTTGTTGGTAAACGTCTCAAAAATATAGTCTTTAGAGTTATAAATGTACACATTTACAACTTCGATACTATATTAAATAAATGATTAGTATGCAAGCTCAGTTCTCATGTATACATGCAAATGTAAACTTAAGGTTATTTTTTTTTTAAATTTAACTCTTAGTGATACTGTCAGATCGTAATAAGCATGTATTTTGGGGAGGGTTGTTTTCTATCATACATCAATAACTGAAACTTTTTTACACTGTACAGTTCGTTATATAGTGAAATCAACATAATTAAAGACGATTGCAGTGAAAAATATACTGTGTCATATTTTATGAGTCTGAATGTGCAAAGTACATGTACTTATTGTAAAAAGTTTTAAGTTGTGGTATAAACCTAGTTATGCGTATATTAAGTCTGAAATTTAATTCTCTATTTTGTTCATTCAAACAAAATGTTTTGAAATTATTTTTGAAAGAAAAAAATTCTAAATAGTGATCCATACTTTGTTTATATACTTCCATCATCTATTTTCCCCTCTGTCATGTAGAGAACATATATTTTAAGAGGTTGAAACGGTATGAAAGAAAAAAAATACTGTACTACAAGCATGTGGTGTAGTAGTAAGTTTCAGAATCTGTCTTATTAACAAAATGTTGTTTCCTTATGCAATAACAATAGTTAACAGTTTCTTTACAGAAATCCTTTTTTTTATCTAGACAAAAAAAGGAGCGAACCGAAACTCACAACACACGCACTGCAGAACATAACAAATCCAAAAATAGGCAAGCATACATAAATGTTTGTATTTCAATTCTTTGCAAAGCTCTCTTTTGCTATATTTTTGTTTTGTTCTTCGATTCAACTTACTATTTCCGTTCAAATATTGATAAATTATTTATGAAAAGATTTACAAATATCCATGGCTTCTATTGCAATTTCAATGGGATAAAGGGACAATTGAAAAATTAAGAAATGTCTACTACTCCATGTGGTAAAAGGTAACATTAATAGAAAAAATTAGAATCTGCATTTCAAAGTACGTCAACTTGTGAAATGAAATTGTATGTTGGTTCTTTAATTCGCCAAACACTTTAGATATTTTCTATTCCTGTGAACTTGGCATTACCTTCACGCTTTGCTTATGTTGTTTTAAGTAGTAGAAAACGCTGCAATTTATTGTGAACATCATGAAACTTTCGTTCTTAATTTCTTTTCTGCAGTGTTTGATAAAATATATCATTTCCAAAGATGGATGATTGCAATTCTATAACTATGTAAGTTAACAAAATAACAGTTACAATAAAATATAAAGCTTATTGTATGGATTTAATTTCATTAATGCATACCGCATTAATGAAAATATTTTTCGGTCAATTTTCCTTTGATACGTCGATCAATAAAAAAATTATTAAATTAATTTCTTATCAATTAAAAATCAATTTTCAAATCATAAAATGTGAAGTGTTATTATCGATAATGTAAATAATGTATATTAAGCGGCGCTTATGAATACAAAACACCAACAGCAACAATAATCAAAATTGTTGTGCCTTCAACGGATGCAGAGATATTGATCTGAATAAAATGGATATAGAGAGTTGGAATCTGAACTGGCTGAATTGAAAACGAAAAGGAAATGCATGGAATGGCTTGTGATGTTATTCACTGTGCAGCAAGATTTGTTAAAACTTGTCTTAATGTGAGTTAAATCGCTGGACATTGCAACTGGGTATAACCAAGGAAGGAGACGCGATCAGAAAAAAAAGTATATATGTCGACAAACAAAAGTATGTATGTGCGACTTTTGTCAATATTGTGATAACTAGAAAGCCAGTGAGATACTTAATAGATATATTTGCCTTTTGGAATTCGCCAAAGAAGTTGATGCACTACATATAGCTTTGATTTACGATGCTTATTCTCATTACCGATCATGTACGTGTGTTACCTTAAAACTCATCGTTATCAAATTTGATCAGCAGTGTTACCG
The DNA here is from genome assembly GCF_025612915.1 of Magallana angulata. NCBI lineage: Eukaryota > Metazoa > Mollusca > Bivalvia > Ostreida > Ostreidae > Magallana > Magallana angulata. Next base: position 22,945,882 of record NC_069118.1, on the reverse strand, counting down.
TGAATAGTGCACATGCTTATATGTTCGTTATAATGAGAAGACACTTTTTCATCTAGTAAATGAATATTAGTAACGTGCCTTGCTTATTTTTTTTTCCGAATAAACTTTTATTTTATTTTTTTATAAAGTTCTTTTTTGTTTGCTGACAATTAGACAGACACAAATTTACATTTTGTTGACAGTATTTATTTTGAAGATTCCATTTATAGATTGTGTTAATTCAAAAAGAAAAGTAGATCCGGCAAAAATTGTAATTGATGGAGATATCAAACAAACTTTTCGATCAATTAGAAGCGCCAATATCTTATCACAAAACTTTTGTGTAATGATGTTAACGCATTTAATTTAAAAAGGCTTCATGAACGTTTCCCTAGATATATTTCAATTTGAACCACAACCTTTAGATTATCAAATGAAGGAAATAATTATATCCATGCTTTTATACAACAACAAGCATGTCTTAGTTATATAAGAAAAGCCCATGGACACGATCGTGCACTGAAAAATTATGAGTACACATGAGTGTTGGTTGCTTGACATTTTCCCATCATTATTTAGAAAACATGTACAATATAATCTATTAACAATGTAAATTAATTATCACCGTTTACATAAGCACGTAGCGTGTTCGATAAGTTTATACCTGCTCTCAAAAAAGTAGGGGAAGGGTAATCGCTCCTAAATGTAAACACATAAAACATGTCTGTTTTGAGACCCCCCCCCCCACCATCGTTTGCTATCTGCATACTATCTCTGCATGTAAAAAGCAGATCACGTTAATATTTTGGTAATATTACCTACATTAGGATATATAGATATATGTAAAGCTAAACAATATGAATAATAAACAATAATGTAAATAAAGTCAATGGTATTTTAGAACGTGCTTTATGCGGCGTACTAAACTTGTATAATTTGCATATCCGCATAATCATCAGTTTTAAAGCCGAACGATTCGGAAGAAGTTTTTACGCATATTTTTTAAGTTGGTTTCGACGTTTTGCAAAACCAATATGACATTTATTCTTGCTTTCCTCCTTTATTGTACATTCCTTTCTATCCGGACAAGTGTCGTAAATAGTTGCTCTACCGGGTAAGTATGTAATAAAAAAAAAATGATTGCTTAATTTAATGTGACAATCTATAATTCTAGATCTATTTAATTTTTTTATTCATAGATCATATTGCAATATGAGCTGCATTTTTTTCGTTTAAAATTTTCTTTTGCAAAATTTTATTTCCTTAAATTATATGACAAAAATGAATATCACTCATTGAAAAAGACTTATTTTACAATATGATTATCTTAAGAGCTTTTCGGAGGTGACCTATAATGTATAATTGAACCTAATTTTTGTAGACAGTAAATACGTCTTTCTAATGAGAAAGAATTAGTATGTGGGTTTGCTTCAATATGTTGTCATAAAATTAAAAGCACCATTAACAAGTATCATTGTATCATGTTCAAAGAGAAAAGAAGTCTTCAAAAACAACTCATTTCTTTTTAATAAAAAATTAAGCGTTTTCTTGTTTCGTAAGACACATTTACATGTATACATGTATGTTGGTTTTACAGGCATTTAAAAAGCAGCGAAGATGCCTGTTGTGTTAATTTTTTCAAAGAGAAAAAATTCTGTAAAGGTTTGCTTATTGAAAGAAACATATATCTGTACACAATTATAGTTTCTAAATGTCAATATTATGAAATGTAAATACGAAGGTAAACATTATAATATGATGTCGAATTCCATAAGCAAATGCTTGTTTATCATTTACTTTTTTCATTTTTGTGTAGAATGCCCAAATGGATATATCGGAGTCAACTGTTCTCATCCATGCAATCCACCATTGTATGGAAACTTGTGTAGCTTGAGTTGTGAATGTGTAAAATGTCATCATATTTACGGCTGTGTAACAGCTAAATCTATAACTACTAATTATGATGTTTATATGTAAAAAAAAATTGCCACTGGACATATAGCTCACAATTCTTTATTAATAAACATGGTTCTTTTCATATATTTATCCAAATTGATTTGGAATATTATGCATGTATCTTGATTAGTAAATGACGTTTAATTTATATACAATAATCACTATTAGAGCTAAACATTGCACTTCAAATACTTTAATATGATTTTAAAATTCTGATGACAACAGGCATTTCAATCTTGATTGAACTTTCAAAGTACAGTAGAAAAGCATTTCAGCCATTAACATTTGAATGATTAATAAATAAAGTTATCAACTTTTATTCAAATTTTAAGCTATTCATATTTGATTTTAAAAAAAGAGATTACTGCAATTAAATTAAAAGCATCAAAAACATTGTGCTCGCACAATACATTTAGCTTTAATTCAAGAACCAATTCAAAAAACATCCGGGTTTATATTCATTTTAACTCTCAAGTACTGTTCAAGTGGTTAATTACGCTTAAGGTTAAATACGAATATTATATAGTCATACAATACGCTTGGGTATTAAATACCTGATGCTTGCTTTACAACAATAAAGTTTTATTTTTTTTAATGCGCGCAGTGGTGTTCAACCTTGGTTTAGCCTACAGCGTAAAAACTACTTGTCTGTAAGCGGTTCAAAAAGTATACCTCACAGTTATACATTTACATATTAAAAGCCTCAAAACTATTTAATTAATAATAAGTATGCACGTCCAATCCACATGTGTATTTGTATAGTTATAGGTTTTGTTTTTATTTATATTCAACTCTTAAGGATATTGTCATGTCGTAAAAAGCATGTAGGTTTTGTTTTTTGTTTTTAAATTTACTCCAATAACTGAAACTTCACAACAGTGTACAATAAGCACACATTACCTCGGACATTGGGGTAAAACCTGCAGTTGGCTCAATCTGTCAATCAAACGATTTTTATTATTTTTTAATAAGATGGTTACGTATAATTTTTATTTTGTCAACAGCTTATTAAATTAATGATTTTAAAGCAGTCAAAGTCAGAATTGAATAAGGTACACGAAGACAACAACATGACATGAACAATTAAATTAACCAAATTCAAAGAAGATTGGAGTAAAATAATATACTGTTTCAAAGTTTTCAAGTCTGAATTTGCATGTTACTAATTGAAAAAAGTTTCAAGTTGTGGAATATCCCATATTATGCTTACATTTAGTCTGATTTTTTTCTTTTATTATGTTTATTCCGATAAAATGATTGGAAATAAATTTAGAAAAAAGAAATTCTTAATAGAGATATAGACACAGATACAGACTTTATGTTTAAGCTCCCATCACGTAGTTTCTCATAATATACGTTCAGAACACATTTTTATGACGTTAAAAGATATGAGAAAATTGTTTAATTGCATAACTTTTCTTTTAACTCTGTGAATAATTAATTTCTAATTAGTTGTCGATGATCATATAAATGTTAAAAAAATGTTTATCTAATATTAAATTTTTAGTATTTGCAGCAATTTCGAAACATTACCTGATGTTAAAAAAACACACCGAAAAATCGATTTGCGTTTGTGATGATAAAGATAAGCTATTACATTTTTATGCATTATTTTAATTGTGGATTATTTCAATTTTCCTATGACATGATAAGTTTGATAATTATTTCTTTTGAGCAACGAATACATATAAGTGATGCTGTCCCCAGCCAAATTGATGATAAGAACACACGGGCGAGATCTGTCTAGAGTTTATAAACACAGCTTGTTCTTTTGATAAACTGTTTTTATTAAATAACGTTTCATTAAATAAATTATTAAATCAACATTGCTATCTGTACATGTATACCGGATTTTATAAAATAAATATCTAATACAAATCTACAGACCTTTTACAAATATCTACAAATATTAATGTTTTTATTATTTCATGCGGCACGATCTTAATCATCAGGAACATATCCAAGAGTACCCGATTGATATGAAAATCAAAGCGTATCCAATGCGTTTAAAATCGAGCAAATCGTTTCGAGCAAGAACATTTCGTATAAACCATAAAACGTTTGTGTGAACCGTCTAGTGAGCATCGGGCTGAGGTGTAATAGTAGTACGTTTCAGTGTGTGTATTTAAGAAATGTAATATATTTGTGTATTTAAAAAATGTAATATATAGAATAACAAGGGTTTAAAAATTCAATTATTAAAATTGTTTTTTACCTAGACAACACAATGAGCGAACCAAACGTCACGACACGCGCACTGCGGAACTTAAGAATTCTAAAAATAGGTGGGCATACATTACATTGTAACTTTTCCTATGTTATGTTTTTTTTATATTTTGGAAAACTTACTTTTGCTATATTTTTGTTTTTGTTTTTCCATTTAATCTACTGTGAATATTCAGTCATTTATTGATAATAAGATTTACAATTATCTATGGCTTCTTTTGCAAATTTAAATGGTAAAAAGGAACAATTAAGAAATTGAGACACGTGTCTTTTACTATATGCGGTAAATGGAAACAATAATGGAAAGGATTTAATGTGTATTTCAAAATGCGTCAATTTTGGAACTTAAAACTGTTTGTTTGTACTTTAATTTGTCACACACTTTTGAACTTTGTATTATGTGCATGCTATGCTTCTGTTGTTATTTGTATCAAAACGATATCAATGATAGTAGTAAAAGCACTCTGCATTTTATTGTCAACATCTTCAAACTTCCGATCTAGATTTCTTTTGGAGATTTCTATTAAAAAAAGTTTCAAAACATTGCCATTCTACTGCTACTAACGTTTACAAAAAAAAAAAAACAGTTACAATGAAATATCAAGCTTATTTAATGGATTTGTTTTTTTCTAAAAAAATATCCAATAATCGGGAGGGTCCGAAAGTTTCGCTTCCAATTTTATACCAAACACCCTTGACCCAATTAAGGTTTCTTGTTGCACATACCATTGGCTCTGAAATAAATTCAACCCTCTAAACCTCCTAACGGAAAAAAAATCCGGACCTGCTTTTGGAAAGGACAAACGAGAAGCCTCGAAGAACAAATTATATTTCTTTGAAAATTAGCTTAGAATTTACAAATTATTACAGTAAGGGGCTTTCAGTTCTTATCAATTATGAATTCAGTTAAAAAAATCATTTTTGATGTGCCGAATTAAATAAGGATTTGGAAAAATAGGTAAAATTTAATAATTTAAGCCCTGCTTGAAGGGCCCCTGTTTATTAACATAAGTCATGGAAATAACAACTTATATTCCCAAAGTTCCCTCTAAAGTGTAATATACCAAATTAATTAGAATTAGCCTTGAATATGTTTTTTTGTTTGTTTTGTTTTGTATTTGTTTTTGTTTTTTTTTTATTTAGTTGTTGACGAACGACACACGGCAACGGACGAAAACCAATTGGAACCAATTGCAAAAGGTATCCACTTGAGTGCATTAGATGACCTTAAATATCATTAAAGCTTATCTGCAATTTGTCTTTAACTTGAAAAAGGAAAATATTTCAAATTAAAGTTGTCAAATAGTCAACATTCCCACAGACAAGGAAATGATTATATGAAATGAAATGAAAATAGGACTACTACTTAAACTAAAAAATGAAATTAATATTATAATTAGCTTTTTTAATTTTCAAATTACAGGATGTTTATCAAATACCATGCATCTACAAACTTCATGTCGGTTTTAATTTTGTAGTGGAATGCTGATTATAATTTTAAAATATATAAAAACAAGTTGGATATAAATGCACAGAGTGACTGTTTAAGCAGGCCATTATTTCAAACTCGTCAGAAGCATTACTATATTAAAAGCTGGTGTTTATTTTTATTGTAAATGTTATTCGTCTTAATGATTTAAGTAATAATGTGCATGTCTTGGCCATGCCACTTTATATTAGATATTCAAGAAAACAGTATCAAAATATCAGATGCAAGTCATAAAAACAAAGAAGGACATATTAATGAATTTCATTGAATGTACAGATAAACACTTAAATGCGGTCTGAAGTATTAGTTATATCTTTATCAGATCAAACAACGGAACTCAAAACAATAAAACGACAAGGAAAACAGCCGGAAAACATGAATAATTCAGCGAAGATGACCGATTTGATAATAATATCAACTGGATTAGTCTTAACGGTTGTATTATTAACGTTGATCTCATTCACTTACTGCAAACGTTTTACCTCAGCATATGTTAATGGAAACAATCCTGACTTTCAAAATATTCAAGAAATGGACACTGTCTATGCTGAAATCAGTAGACGAAGAATCTGAAAAAAAAGTCAAGCTTGGGCTTTTTTGTTGATTATCAAATGATGGAATAACGATCTTAAAGATTTTCAATTGAAACCTAAAATATTTATAATAGGAAACATGTATTTTATTTTTTTATTTGGAAAAAATACAATTAAGGTGGTATGGGACACTTCCATGTTGTGACGTATTGTTTATCGAAATAAACAATAAAATAAAGTGTAATTACATAAGTAGTTTCTTTCCAAAATTGGCCATCTAACTCCAAAGCGCAGTGGGTTAGAGGGTTTACTACGAACCTGTTAGTCATGAGTTCGAATCCCGCTGGGGTTTTTACAATTTTTACCTTAGTTTTCAAATATTTTTAAAAGCTATGTTTTGGTTAAATATTGTAAAATTTGAAAATTCTAAACCGGTGAAAGTTTTTCAATTATATATAGTACTTTAATCCACATTAATATCGACATATGTCCCATACCACCTTAAGAGGAAGAATAACTTTGATATGCTTGTTTATCTTATATTTTCAATTAAGGAATCAATTTATTTTTTACCTTTGTTTTACAATGTAACATAACTTAGGACAGTTTACGCTTTATAAACCGCAAGTTATGTTATACTTGAATAACTTAGATTGATATGAAATCTATTTCTTATTATTTAATTTTCTACTAATTAAATCAGATATTAAGGTCCATAAACTAGTTAAAATATGTTAATTTGTGCAAAATTGAAACGTAACGTCGATTGGATTAGTACATTTCGCACGTGCGTCGTATTGTTACGTAGGCAAGTTTTGTTATACGATATATATGAATTTGTTAAGCCAATCAAATGATGCGTTTCAATCAGAATTGACTTATTTGTTTATATATTGTTTTCTTCGATTTCAAACTGAAATAATTAAATCAACAAAAGCATTACATTTTTAGTATTTATTCATTAAACATAATATTGTAGAAAAATGTATGTACATATGGAAATATACACACATGAATATTACAGCAAATGAAACTTTATTTTTATTGTCCTTAAAAATATTAAATGTTTTAATATATGTCATTACCTATATGTAAGTATGGTCGTAAACAGAATAAATTCAGCACTGATATGGAATTTATATTGAAGTTTTGACATATTGCATCCATGATAAAGGTATCATTTTACAGGAATATTAATCTATTTTTTGGCCAATGTTTATATTGCATAATGCTTTGAAAATTTTACATCATTATGATTCCATCTATATGTTTTTAAATTCTTTGAAGTCACGTTTTAAACTAGCAATGTTTACATAAAGTTAAAAAATGCAAAAATAGATACAATCTTAAAAACATGTTCACAAATGTGATATATTAATTAAATATCTACATTTTAGTATATAAATTGTTGTCAAACATTTCAGATGTAGGTTATTAATGAATCATTCAATTTTAAATCGGGGCGCTATAGTCCTCTCCAGGTTGTCCTAGTGGCTGAGGGTACTCAAGTAGCGTAGTGGACAATGCACTCGCTTCTCACCGCTGCGACCCCTGTTTGATCCCTGTGATCGACAATGGTTGTATGTGATAGGGTATGGCGATCACTCGCTTCGACACGTGGGTTTTCCGAATAGTCTGTCTTCCCCTCACATTAATGACACCTCATCATCCCTCCGTACATACTCCTGCGCCAACGAGATACATCAATAAAGGTTGTAGAACTTGTTTAACAAACGTTGTAAAAAAAACCCAGTCCAGTTAGTTCTCTTACAAAAAGACATGCATTAAAAATTAATTTTTTTTAAACATTACGAAGAATCACATATCTAATTTTAGAATACAATCACATTATTCTTTTTTTTTAGAATACAAAAATTGGTAGATGGCCACACATTTTTTAATATCAGCGTTGTCTGAGGAAAACTGGTGATTTTTTTTTCTGAAACTAGAAATTTTATGTTGATGTAAAGAAAGATGGAATTACTTGTTGCCGGCTTGAGGTTCAAAACGTTATTATCTATATTATGCACTGTCGATAATTACACTGATGCGGATTCCTTTAAAATAACTAACCATAAACGTTCACTGCTGCAAAGATTTCAGATTCTTAAATTAGAAATACTTTCTTGTTAATCATTTAGTTGTGTATTCAACTTAGGACTGTCATATTGGAATAAGATATTCATTTTACATAAGTTGTCATGCTAATCAATATAAATGCTTTAGTGTGACCTTGAAAAACACTTTTTTTTTGTAATGTATATGGGATGCAGAACCTTTAGTTTGGATTTTGAAAATGAAAGATTGCTGAGTATTTGCAAAGATAATCCACTTTTTCCAATACGTTAAATTCTCACTAAAAATAACAATGTTTTTTCTTTCATTTTATCTTTTTAAAAATACAGTTGAATATGTTTTCCTTAAGGATGACGTTTACTCAGAACGAAAAAAAATTCCACTGATGATAATGAAAAACCAACTATTGTGTGTTAAAGACCTTTTATTGTGGTGCTAATTTTCATTTTCAAAAAAGTAGGTCAATGACCTACTTTTGAGTCAATGGCCATTGTATATTTTTGGAATATGAAAGGAAAATTCCTTAAAATTTTACACTATGATTGAGATTTTCTTAATTATGAAAATAATACAAATTGCTCAACACTTTTGAAAATGAAATACAGTTTATGAATGGCAATGACATTAAATACATACAAAGCATTAAGTTTTCCTTCACAAATTTTATAAATATTCCAGTCCGAATTTCCTCTATCACTTTTCAAATTCCTAACCATTTTTTATCGATTTTTACAAAAAATTGAATGATGATAATACAAAAACATTTATAGTATTAAACTACTTATATTGCTCTTATTCTGTTGGCATATAATTTAGATGAGGTCAATGATCAAAATTTTGAGATATGGTGTCTTTTCTCGTTTTTAAGCATATTTCAATATTTTTTAAATTCGGGCCATAAGGTTATTATAATGAATAAATGAAGTAAAACTAACAGAAAATATGCAAAATTATATAAACTAAAATATAAAATCTTTACCTTTAATATTAGAGTACTTCCAAAAATATTTTAGCGGAAAACATAATCTGCAAAATTTAGACCGAATTTCCTCTGTTTGGCTAAAAGTCTATTTTTGTTTTGGCATAATTCCATAATATAGTAGAAATATCGAATGTTATGTCAATAATAATTCATTTCACAGATACGTTTTGTGTTTAGAACAAATTTCACCCATTACATTGAACTTTATAACAATCCGAACTTGAGAACTCAAACCCTGAGTAAACAACACCCTTAAGAGGTGAATCGCGCAAAGAGTAAATAGTAATAGAATAGAAAATAAATCTAACAACGTCATATACAAGTCTGCAATAGTAATAATAGGTACTGAAACTTTGTTTAATTTATTATTGTAGATGTTTTTTTCATTTTCATCATTATCATTTTTTCATGAATACACATGTTGACAGAAAAATACTTATTTCATATCTGTATTTTGCAATAATGTTATTTTAGTTTTATTAAATATATTCAATTGAGAGTGTTTTAACTGATTATTTATCAGATACTATGGATTAGATAATCTAATACCAATTTTATGGGTTTTACTCGGAATGACTTAAAGGGACTTGGACACGATTTGAGATCAAAACTTTTATTTCTATTTTTTATGTATAAAATGGTTTATTGGTGCATTTTAAATGATTGACCAAAATATTAAATGTTAGCGAGATACAGAGGTAAGAATTGATTGTTATGTAAACAAAGCTCGAGTCTTATAGTTGTTTACAAAAAAGGTAATGTAGAGAATTACCATTTCTTAGACAAAATGGTATGTAAAAAACAATTTAAACTAATTCAATGTCTTCTTAAATAATATTATCAACAAAAGAAAGTTACATTTGATTGAAATTTACACCAATACAACGAATATGTAAAAAATGACAATATTCGAGCTTTGTTTACCAACAAAGAATTATAAACTCTGTATCTTGCTTATAAATTGATATTTTAGTTTTAAATTTTGACATGGCATTAAAACTTCCATATTTATCAGTATAGAAATTGAAAATGGAAAAATAAAATTAAAACATTTTAAGTCAAATCGTGTCCATGTCCCTTTATGTTTGAACTATTCTTTGGTGTCTTGAAAGGCAAGGATACATGTACTTTCAAACTACTAAAACACTTCATGCAATTTATAAAAAAAAAATACAATACATAAAAAAAAAAAATTAACTTTGAACAAAGACTTTAGCCAAAGAACATTAATGATGTTTGCCACAAAGGTATCCATCAACTTGTAATTATATAAATTAGAGAAGTAATTAAACTGGTCTTACTTAGATCTATACATGTAATTTATTCATTTCAATCGGGGGTTTTTAAATCGTTCACGTAACAGCTGTGATGTAGAAAAAAAACCCGGGACATTGACTCTGTTTATGATGAAAATAACTTTTGATAATATCGATGTTATCGATAGTATAGTTAAAACTTTTGGAGTTTTTTAATTTTCTTTTAGAAATAAATAGTTGAATAATTGAAAAAGAAATGAAAATAACAGGTATTGTTTAAAATATCTTTTTTTATCTTTGTCATAATGTCTGTGTTTACATTTATTACAAATCATTTTTTCTAAAAACAATGTATCAATGTATGTTGCGGGAATTGCTATTTTTTCCGAAAACAACTGCTAATTTGCATAATAAATGTATTAGTATATAAAATGTTTACCACAATATGTAACTGCTTTATATTTATATATATATATATATATATATATATATATATATATATATATATATATATATATATATATATATATATATATATTGTATCGTATTCCCTGGGCTCAGTGTGTTCATTTCATCAGAATAAATAAAACTCTTCCGGATATTGAGGCCCTTTGTTTTGTGTCTCAGTGATGTGACAATCCCTATCGCAGGGGTTTATGTAACCACGATCTTGCATTGACTATAATGTTGATACTTTTGATTGATTTTTTGCCGCTTTAAGAACTTGATTAATTTTTATACTTCCTGTTTTGTTTTGTTGTGGCGGTTGGTGCCATTTACGAAACCAAATATATTAATAATATTTTATTGATTATCAAAAAGAAACCCTTCCAGTTATTTAAATTTAGTTGGTAAAAGTTAGTAAAATGTGTGAATCAATAATGTTGAAGAATCAAGAAAAGATCAATACACATTTGTCTTTAGACATACATTTTGGTTACCATGTGGTTGGTCTTCTACTTAAACCAGTTTTCAGATATATCTATTAAATTATTATGCCAGTGCATCGGGATGAGATTACATAGACATTTAGTTCTCAAAAACTCTTATACGTAACATTATTCATCAACTTTAACTTTCAATCTGGATTTGAAATAATGAATGTTTATTCTTATTCACTATTTCAAATAATACAATTAACAAACTGAAGTGAAACAATTTGTTTTTTCTATTTTTGTAGGAGTTGTTTCCTTATTCTGTTTCCTTTTATCTGATTGTTTCCGATTCCCAAAGTTGTTTATAAATATATTAGAGTTTGGCAAAACTCATTTCCCTGTCTCAATTGTTGATGACATTGAAATAAAAGCCTTGTCAAAAGCTAATTTCATTTCTTAGATTTGTTCAACTTTTAGTAATTTTTTTTTGTATTATAATACGCAGTGTCCTTTTTGAATAGTGTTGTTTAATCTTGATTGGTATTTTAAAAACAGGTAATATTCATTGTATGCTTTAAATTAAAAAAAAAATGCATATAGAAGTTAGGATCTAATCAGGATAGACATTGTACTGCAGTTTTGTTAATATGCGCCAGTAATGAGGATAAAACAATGAATACGTTTAAATAATTCATTAACCCATCTTAATACAAAGAAATTTTCTTTTCTTCTGATAACGTTTTGGATTGAAAACTTTTACTAATTATTTTTGTGTACAAATAAATTGAACAAGTCTTAAAAGAGTGTGCATGGTCTTGCGCAACTTATTTTTATCAAACATACCTTGTTACATGTAAAAGTTATGTTATAGGAATTTTAAGTTTACTAGCTATATTGATTTTTACAATTGTTCGCCATACGAGTTATCGCACGTTTTAATGTGTACTGTCAAGAAGTAGGGAGTGCTAACGTAATGTTGGTGTCATCATTTGACCAATGAAATTAAACGCGGAATTTCTAGCGACTCTCTGTGTTTAGAAAGACGCGCTAATTCATTGTCTTTCAGGACGCCGCACGGGTAACACCTTTGAATACTGATTCTGTTCCTTTGGACCATTTCTTTAAAAATCCACTACCTCCCCTCCACCTTCCCGGTGTAAAATTTTTATATTATTTTCAGTTTTTTCAGTTTTTTTTCTTTTCTTTTTTCATGGATGTATTTTATTTTAGATGTACGTACCAAAAAGGAATTTGTTTGACGATATTACGTAACCATTTTTCGATTTCAGTTTCTCAATACAGCCAATTCATGAAATTCATATTTGTATATGATTATTAATAACTATTCGGAAAAAAACTATAATTACATCATATTAAGATCGAATGCAGAATTGTGACATAATTCAATCTAATTTTATTGAAGTATTATGTAATATTATTTAATATAATTTTACGCAATGTGTTACAATGTTATGTAACAATAAAAGTCACGCTGGTGGCAAAGAGCAACATAAACCATGTCTTGTTTTGTTTATATACATTGTACTATGCATCGAAAGATGGAGGAAATGGTCTTACGTCAAGTAAACCACATAAGCTCTAGCCCTTTCACACGGAAATCAATTATGGATAAATATTATTTTGTCTAATGCAATCTGTTTACATCTAACAGTCGTGTACTAGCGGTTTGAAAGCTTAAGGGTACAATACTGATATGAATCTTAAGACATAATAATATCTGATATTTCTGATGTCTTACATGAAGGGAAGAAGACTATTTTTCTGCTTGATACTCATTCCTTAGTTTAGGCTACATGTTTATGCAATTTATATACAATTAAAACATGATTGCCTGATCTTGTTATAGATGTTACAAGTACCTGATTTACTTTGCACTCTATCAGACAAGACCAAATGTTTTTCGCTCATTCAACTATATAGCAAAGTGTTTTCCTTGTGACTGCTTCGCCTCCGTTACAGGGTCACTGTACCGTGACAGGTCAAAATTTTTATCGACATTAAGTTAATATCGAGTCGACCAATATTTTTGATACCCTTAAATGATATTACACGATTCATTCTACTACTTATAAGAATGCCAACAATTACCTTAAAAGACGGTTATTTCAATGCGCTAGGGAAAATCTATTTAAAATTTTTGAACATAACTTTTTTTCCCCAAAAAATATAATATTATATTTTAGCTCTCTGAAGGCTCAAGAAAGGTTTTCTTATACAGCTTTGTCCCGCGTCTGTCTTTTTGTCTCTCCATCAGTTCATTTGTCCGTATGTATGTTTGTCTTCCTGTCCGTTATTATTAAACTATTTACATTTTTTGACACATTCATCAGAACACGTGAGCTTATTTCAGTCTAACTTGGTACAAAACATCCTTTGATAAAAAAAAAAAATAAATTGTGTCAAAATGAAGGACAACATCTTCTTTCAATTAAGAAAGAAACACCACTTTAAAAAGTTCACCGGGATATGAAGTCGATTGGTCACGTGATCAAATCCTGGGAAGCCCAAACGGCTTCTTTGTAGATTTGATCACGTACCAACCAATTTCTATCCCGGTGAACTTTTTAACATTGCTGTTGTTTACTTATATTTACGTTTGAAAAAGACAAATCGTCTAGAACTGTTAAAACTACCGAGATTTTATGTTTACAATAATCCAAGCGACAAGCGATATGCGAGCGCTAAGATCATTGTGACGTCGTGAAAAAGTTCATACAGATTTGAACGTTTTCGCTATTTTATAGGCTCATATAAGGAAACATATTTGCAATATAGATATGTGAAGATAGATTGGAATGTTTGAATATTTTCTTAACAAAAACCATTTATCCAAAAAATATTAAACTTGTGTGTGGAAGCATCCTCAGGTAAGGTAGATTCAAGTGGGCTTTTTTTTCAAATCATGTCCCCCGCAGTAAGAATGGGGCAACCATGGGTTGGGGTGTCAATTTTTACATGTCCATAGGAATATATAGAGAAAAATTATTTGGCAAGAAAAGCTGAAACGTGTGAGGAGGCATCCTAAGTAGTGTATATTTCTTTTAATTAAATCATGATTCACTGGGGTAGGGTTGGGCAACAGTTGTGGGGATTTTTTTTTCGCATAGGAATACAGTAAATATAGAGACATGTCTTCTTATCAAGCACTCCAATGTCATAACATATTGTATAACGTAGATGCATGCATTCTTAAATAGTGTTGATCCTCAATTCTTAAAATTTTGACATCAAAGAGACCAAATATGAAGTAACTGTTCAAACATTCTGTTTAAGTATAGACTCATTATTGTTCAAACTGCGTTATCTGGATCATAAGTAAGCCTGTCACGGAGAGATTGGTTAAAATTTTAAAATAAAAGTATTTTTACATAAAAGACTGTTCAAACCGTGACATAAAAAACTAATACTGTTGTCTCTGAAGATGTTCAAACATTAGCATTCAAATATTTGAAGAAAATTTTTTTTTTATAAAAACTATGCTACAACTTATTATAGAAGATGCACTTAAGATAAATAAGGCATCATATTAATTATAAACTGGTGAAACAGCAATCACTGTACTAACATAAGAGAGGGTCAATGTTTAAAATAAGAATACGAGAAGAATTTTTTTTAAATCTTTTAAAGCAAAATCTACTTTACCTAATTGTCCAGATATTTTGAATTTGATTTAATCAGAATAATTGTTATTGTTGTAGATTTACCAATGTGATCAATAGATATCTTGTTTTTAATTAGTGATATTTTATTATTTTCAACACTTAATACACTTAATTTCGTGTCGTTAGGCGTACGTATGTGTAATATACTTGAACATTGAGATCTAGCGATTAGAGGGAGGTAATTCAAACATAATGATGAACTCTAAGATTACGCTATTATCTTTTCCTAAAAAACAAAAAAAAATTTATTACTTTTCATCGAATTGACAGTATGTGTAATATACTTGAACATTGAGATCTAGCGATTAGAGGGAGGTAATTCAAACATAATGATGAACTCTAAGAAATTGATAAATTCAAGCCAAACAAATCTAATTAGACGACATGTAATACTCAAAATGCACCGATAAATACTAGCAAAAATTGAATGTTTATTGTTGCAAGCTATTATAACAGAATATATTAATGAATGTCAAATGAATAAAGGTTTAAAACTACCAATGACCCTATGAGAGGTAACTCTTTCTTGTCATGAAAAAATATCTAACCCCACTACAAATGCATGCAGCTTACTAAATAACAATATATGTCTCTTTTGTATATTTGAATTGGATTAATTTAAAATTTTGTCAAAGCATCAGAACAAAAAATACGTGTATCCAATTTACATACCACAATATCTAAAATCTAGAGATATTACCAAAATATTAAACTTAATATACACCTTAAAAGGGATGGGCCCTTTATAGAAGGCCAATATTTTTCGTGTTGTTGACAACAATACATCGAGACATAGTACATGTATATATCAAATATTTTAATTCGTCGCTGGTCATTTAATCCTGTGTATTTGTTTTTTAGGGTATTTGTGCTTGTTTGCTTAAAAATAGGTGAAATTGCGTACAAAATGTTATGAGAGTTCTTTGTCAAATACACACTACATATGACACCGAATTAGCAATATTTAGAAATGATTACAACAATAAATATCAGAGCAACAACACAAATACGTCAAACTGCCACTTGAACCAGCATTACATACTATTGAACAATACAAAGTAATACAATACCAAATTTAAAAAAAATATTTACATTTTGATGTTTTGAGATTAGATTAACTATACGTTAACGCTACTATTTTTATTTCGTCTGACTATTTCTTTTTTCCAAAAGATGACGAAAAAATATGATAATTCCGTATATTACATTTGAATGAAAAATGTGGCTTCGTGGTACATTGAATGCTCCCTTTTTAATACCCAAATTGAAATAAACACAAGAAAGGGAATGTATACAAAATAAATGCATAATTGTCAGAAAGCATACGACCAAATCAACTTATAAATTGCGTGGGAAAAAATGCAATTAATGTACATAGGGAAGTTAATACATTTTGCCTATAACAATTTATACAAAAGGGTTGTTGTGATAAAAATCATCGATCAATTTTCAAAAAGTTGCATACAAAAATAAATTTCTTGAATAAAATAGGTCAGCAGTTTATATATTAGATAATTTGATGATTTGCCGTTTTCTTCCTTGTAAACAGTCTTTTAAAACAGCAAATATTATTTATAACACAGTGAACTATTTGAAAGGAAATACATAGCAAAGTGCAAAAATAACTTAGTGTTCGGCTTCATTAAAATTGGTATGTTCCAATCATTGAGATTGGGTTTCGGAGTCGTAAGTAATTTTTTGTTTTGTTTTATTTGATATTTATCATTTATACATTGTAAGGTTTTTTTCTATATAAAGTAAGAGGTGCACGTCAAATTCTTAAAAATACTATTATTTGTATCACCGAGAATCCAAACTTTATTAAAAAACAAACACTTCGCGTAGCTCTGTAAAAATAAATTGTCTGTTTTTTTTCGTTTGCAATCCTTAAATATAAACTTAAAAACCAAATTTTTATCTGCCTCTCCAAAATTAAATCAGAAAAAATAGCCTTGTCCCTGAATGAAAAAAATGGTCAATGTATATATATATTTTTTTTTTTTTATTTTATTTATTTATTTTCATTTAATTTTATCTCTTTTTAATCAAAATTCGAGTCTATATCATAAGTGCCGTACGAGTTAACAACGGGGGATCAAATTTTCATTAATTAACTCGGACGCCAATTTTAATTAGCTAATTAACTTAACGTGAAGTTGGCAGTCGATTGATTACTTTAGAGCGATCGGCGACAGTAGCAACACCTTATTTAAGAATGTGAACAAATGTTTATAATGTAGCTGTTCTTTTTTATAATTTCTTAAGTAGTTAAGTAGTAGCTTTAGATTTTGTTTTCTTTGTTTTGTACTCATGTAATTTGTTTTTTGGTCCTGAAGAAGGGACTGGTTGTCCCGAAAATTTGACAATTTCTATTGTTCGTGTCGTTAGCCATTTTAGTGCTTTATATATATATATATATATATATATATATATATATATATATATATATATATATATATATATATATATATATATATATATATATATGGTTGACAGGTGCAACCGCTGCCATGAAAAACAACATTAAAAATGAAAAGTAGCAAATTTTACCTACGTTTAAGCAAAACATAAGGTTTTGCCAACTAATTTTTGCCGATTAAAGACGTAAGAAAACTTTTTTTATATTGTTAATTTTCATAGGATAGAAGAATATTGAATTGATAAAAAGATCATTACTTTTAAATTGTTACATGTATTACTTAAACCGCTATAAAACATCGAAACGTCTTTTTCATTGTTTATTATTGATATAAAATGGGTGCCTATTAAATTTGCCCATCCCTATCAATGCAAATATTATAATAGTTTTATGTATGAAAATTGACACCCTGTCATATGGTATCAAACAATGAAATAGGAACAAATTAACAATGTAAAGTAATTTTGTCTGGTTGCTAGTCTTAATATTAGGGAGTCAAGTAATTTTATTTCTTTCACAACAATTGATGTCAAATATTTATTGTTTATATATGATCATTTACACTTATCAAAGGTCTCCAAATTTGATAACGTTAGGTCTTGTTATAAATAAATATGCATTTTTAATGCCATAATTGCATCTAAAGTGGGGGTTGTGTATTATACCTCACCTCATTTTTTTCAGGCCATGACTCTGGATATCGTGGGAGTAAGACTACCGATATTGTTTGTAATGCGCGTTGTATGGTTACACTTACAGAGTCACATTTTACTTTGTCAAAATGCTTCATTCTTAAATAAATTTCCGTTTTTTATTTAAATTCCCGTATATCTATCCATTGCTCCTTGCATCAAAACAGTTCTCGCCATTACGTAATCGGCCACCTGTTGACTTGTCGCGTGGTCAGTGCTAATTTAACACTTTCCGGGAATTCATGCATGTGTCTCGTGTCGGACTTATCAGGTTAATCGGGTAATTTATCAATAACGATGATTTGATTGAAAAGTATTTTCATCGTACGAATTCCGTTATTTAATTATTGTTTTCCAAATATAAATTGAAAATCTGCACCGTAATCACGATCAGAGAAGGCTTACATATTTCAGAAGAATTAAACATTTTGCAAGAATAGACGATCAAGACCTACTGCATTAAATACTCACATAAATCTGCTACAATGTTCTCCAAACCGGATGTTGCCTAATCCTGCCAAATTTTTCATAACCACTCTCCGCCGGTTTAAACAAGTTTTACTGTATATTAGTCTAATCCTTATATATATGTGTACGGTAAGGCACGTCCATCATAATACCTTTTTTTTCTATTAACCTTTACCAAATGAAATACAATCAAACTTGTTTTAAACTATGTAGAAAATATTTTTAGTTGTTTGAAATGCACTTACTTGCTTATATTTTCAATCGCAAAACCCCCATTATTTCATCCATATAGAAGTGAACACAAAAATCACAAAATAATTTGCCACCAATGGTTGAAGATCTATATGTAGTAATCAATGTATGATTATAATAAATAACTTATTTGTACATTTTTTTTATAGATTGTTGAATTTGCATATTTACTTAATGCAACAATGCTGAATGAATTTGTAAATAAATGGATGGTCCAGGTCTTTTGTATATGGATAGCTGGTGCATGTAATAGCCATTGCCTAACAAAGTAAGTATTGCTTTATTTAATAATCTATCTGTGAGATAGACATGTTTTATTCCGTATGTTGTC
The DNA here is from genome assembly GCF_025612915.1 of Magallana angulata. Lineage (NCBI taxonomy): Eukaryota > Metazoa > Mollusca > Bivalvia > Ostreida > Ostreidae > Magallana > Magallana angulata. The sequence continues at coordinate 22,926,665 of NC_069118.1, read as the reverse complement.
ATTTGGAATCGCAATAGTTTTTTATCAAGTGCTTTTATATTGAAGGAATTCAACAGAAGAAACAAAAGACTGTTTGGTTAATTACTTTAAAGTTGAAGATAAGTGTAAAGGTAGTTTTTTTCTTCGAAATGTTTCATAAAATAAATGAAAGTTAGTCCATATTCATGTAACTTTGCGTTGTTGTTTGTAGAATGTCCAATTGGATATTTTGGATACAACTGCTCTCAGAAGTGCACTCCACCAACATACGGGGTTCTATGTAGTAAAGAATGCATTAACTGCTCACCCTGTCATCATGAAGTGGGATGCAACTTAACTCCTGAATTCACAAGTAATGATTCATTTGATCAACATCTATATATTCTTTGACTGGATTTGTATTTCAATGAACAACCATTGGCATAGAAATTTAAAATTAAAGATAATTAGGCCCAGTATAGAACGAGTACACACGCTTTCGCGCAGCGTTTCATTTGTATTGTGAAGTCATCTTTTTGCTTGGCTAACGCCATGGCGTGATAGTTTCAACTGCAGATATTCATCAATATTTGTTGAAAATAGCTCGTTTGATGCGTAAAATTAATGTTATTTTGTGGAATACACATAAATGTCTCGAAGTATAAGCTATATTTGGGCTTGGGTTGAAAACGTGAAGAGGGTTCAGCAAGTCTAGCCTTCTGTCATGTTTTCATACCCCGCCTAAATATAGATTGATACATGTAATTTAAGACAGTAACCATGCATTTTAAATTAATGACCCTTAATATCTGATGTTATACATTTATTTGTTACTTAAATATGTATGAATGTTTTTTTAAAATACTATTAAGATCACCATCCCCGCCTTTGTCAAATAAAATTAGCCATTATCTGACAAATCTGGGAAATTGGGCATTCAAAAATCAACTTTGATAAAACCCCGGGATCAAACCAGGAGGTAAAAGGTGTTTTTTTTTTACCATTTGATGCCTTTTAGCAATAACTTTCATATGTAGAACAAAAAAAGGAAGAAATTCCTAGGGCAGAAGTTTAAAAAAAATGTGCAAAATTGATGCATTTCAAGCAAAATCCCATAGGGTCCTATGTTAAAAATTAACAAAGTTTGATATGACCCCCTAATCAAACGGTGTGGTAAATGTTTTATTTTTTTATCTTAAAATAATAATTATATCAGTAGAAATTCATGTAAAAAATTTCATTCAAACATCTAGGGCAGAACAAAATAGACCCGGCCTCGTTAAGTTTTTCTTTGTCTGTTGAATACTATTAAAAAGAGTTTAATTCTAGAATTTTTAATTTTCGTAAATACGACTATGATATGGGGAAATTGTGTTTTGTTTTTAAAACCAGATAGGTTAATATGAACACGATTTCTTTATTCCCTTATTTATACTCACTTAGTACATCATACAGTAAAAATAGATATGAAGATACCATTTCATGCAAGTTTTTTTTACAGGGCTTGACCGAAACATGTAAGTTACAAATTTTAACAACTCTGCTACATAAATGATACCTATCCTTTTTATATTGACGTGCCGTATTTGTTTGTTAAGCACAATTATTGATAACAAGTTTAATATATAATATCTATGCCTGTTTTTGTCTTGGTGAATGATTTTTGCACAAAACTTAAATATATTCATGTGTTCATTTACAATCATATACATGTACCAGTATCGCTAAAAGCCTATTTGAAGGAATTTCGAAGAAAGGGCATAGTTGATCAACATATGACAAGAGGGATCCGCAATACTTATAATAAGGGATGGAGTTGATCTATGAATGTCACATTCGCAATTGATTCGTAATGCATAGATAGGCTCATTTAAATACAACTGTTCGATACTTTAAAACATACATAGAGATATTTTGCATCGTTGACATGCGTCACATCAAAATGATATTCAAACGTTGAAAATGGATACCTCTTAAAAATATCGTTAATGGTCTTAATTATTCACTGTTAAATAGTCAAAACATGCATGCGAATGCCACATTTTAATATGATTGAATACAATGTCTAAAACATACAGTGTTCGAGACTAATAGACTAGTCTTCTCCATCCTATTATTTTATCTTTTAATGTCTAATTATTTTTCACTGGGGAAATTATATTGGAAATATAGTGAAGTAGAATCATGTCAATTCTTGGCTCTTTAGTTTTTTTACGAATTTATTTTATACCGATTTGCAAAGGAACAACCTGGTAATTGAAATGGTAAACTTACCCCTTTGTTCGGATAGCTCCTCCTGCAATTTTAAAGATGGGAAGTTGTTGTTTTGCAGATCAATTGGACATATATCAAAATGAAGCATTTAATTTGGATTTTTTTTTTCATTTTGCTTGATGTATGCAAAAATGCATAAAAGATGCTCTTGAACATCGTCATTTTTGCATAGTATTGCATATAGAGTACCCCTTTTGTACGGATAACTCGTCCTACTGTTATCAAGATAGGAAATTTGTGTTAAGGGTGTGATTATTAATTCAGGGTTGACAAATCAATTACAGATACTGTTTGCTTAAAAGAAAACAAGTTTTGCTATCAAACTGATTGCTTGTCTCTAATTATAATTATGTTAATTTTGTAAAAGAATTTTTTTTTACTGTTTGATCATGACTATTTGAAAAGATAATACGGTAGCCTTAAAATGAACTTCATTTACCCGAATATGACGTATATATACGTGGGCACATTATACATTAAGTTCGTAACTTTATTTAGGTAATTGCCCCTATGCTTTAACACTATTGTGCCATATTTTTAGGAATGGCAATCGAATACAGAATTGCTAATCGGTTAGTCCAATTTTATTCTGACTGGTAAATAGGATACTCCTATCAAAATGGATATCTGCATTTATAACGTTTTCATTTACTGTATTTAATGTTGTTGAAAGCACCTTGAAAATATTATTTTGATATGGCAAACATAATATTATACATTTTTATGTTATCATAATAATCATAAAGAAGAAATATATCAACGACGACCAATTAGACGTGAAATAATTAATCTACTCACAATTTTGCTCTCAGTTTAACTTATCAAGTAAAAAGTGATCCGCAAAGGACATTTAAAGTTTATCATGACAAGTTCCAGACCTTCGTGTAAAATAGTCATCCACTATTTATACAGGGAAATGAGACGAAGATGTTTGATTTTACTTTAATTTGACGAGCATTGGCCATGTCATAGTATTTTGTTGGAAGCCAATAAGCACACAATGTGATTTCACTTTAAGCAAATACGTTACATACAAAATGTTTTAAAATTTCACCCCGTCACTTCACAGTAAACAAAGTTTGTGTATGCCTCGATTGCTTTGATGTGCACTAGCGCACCGTCTGGGTATGCAACGACATTCCTTAAAACGAATTTTGTAAATAGGACTTCCAATGTAATATTATGCAAAAACAAAGGAAAATTGAAAAAAAGCATGCATGTATCAAACTTTCAATCTTAAACGAAATGGAAAAAATGGAAAAAAGTTAATTAAATTCTCCTTTTACAATTAACGAATAACGTATTTGGAAAACGTAAATACACATTTACATTGATAGAATACTGACCCTTTTGATGTTACATAGCGGGGCGATCCCAAATAGAATCAAGACACCCCTAATCCCGTAAAATAAATTTATTGATTTTTTATGCATAAATAGATAGTAACATAGGTATGTTTCCTATACTTTTATTTACACCTCTTCTTCTCGGGGAGATCCATCCAGTCTAAAAATGTTCACAATCATCGGACCCTTTTTGAAAAAAACAAACGCTCACAGACAGCACAATGTCATAATATTTTAACATTTTTCATAATTAACAGTACTAATTAATTTCCCTTCCCAATCTCCTCGGATCCAGTACTTAACTGTATTCAGGTTTTTTTTTTGTCAATTTCTCTTAATATACAGAATTTATTTTGCAATCAAGTTACACTGAAGTATACAACTTTTTGATATCTAATACGACTAATTGATGATTGAGTTTGTACCGAGCTAGCAACTTATTTATCGGTTAGAAATTGCAGTCCCTACTTTACCTTGATTAGTGAAGAAATTTTATGGAATTTTTGAAACAAACGTTATTGCTGTGTCAACGTTATCACCCATGTAAATACAAAACAAATTAATTATAATCAGGACCGCTTTTTATCTTAACTATTCATTTTTTTTAATATTTTCAACAGAACGACAGAACTGGTTTCTAAAAATTGCCTTATCAATGAATATAAAGATGGAAATAATTGCAAAGGTATACATGTATATTCATTATAAAAAAATTCTTAATACGAATAAAGAAATGTTTTACTCGATACTATTTTAATTTAGTATTCAAAATTTATCTTTAAATCATTCTTTTGATTAGAAAAGCGGTGTTATTTTTTTAGAATGCCCAGCGGGATACTTTGGTCTCAACTGCTCCCAAACGTGCGTCCTTCCTTCGTATGGGATTGCCTGTAGTGAAAGATGTAACACTTCCTGTTTATTATGTCATCATATAAAGGGGTGTATTTCATTTTCAGAATTAACAGGTATTATTTGGTATACAGCTGATTATTCAATATTTTTTATTGCTATATTGATAACTAATTAATTTGTTTTTGTTTATTTACCACCCCTTTCTTACATATACATTCTAAAAAAAAAATTAAAAAAAATAGTTTTTATAAACAATGTTTTAAAATTATATAGAATTAAAATGTTCCTTTTGATATTCAGTTCAAAATAAAATCAGTTTTGAACATAACAGTAATATTAGGGTTTCAAAGTTGAAAGACAATAACCATTAATGTGCGTATTTGTAACTACATGTAACTTGAGTCTATTAAGTGACTTTAAAGTATGAATATCGCTAGTTTACGGTCCCTGGTCAGGCAATCAGTTAAAGACCGTTATTAAGGTATCCGATCCATAATAGCCTCAGATTCAATGAATCTGGGTGCACAACAGATATGTATGGGCTTAATACTCAGTATACTTGGACATAATTTTCCTATTTGAGTATCAATATGTAAGAGTGGAATGTGTCCTAATTAATGACCTCATTTTGAAGAGTTGTCCCCCTTTGCTTTTATCCTATAAAAATTCATTCTAAAAATATCTACACTGTATAAAAATTATTTTCAATAGTTTTTGTATTCCTAATGATAAAATACATCTTTCCACCAAAGCATTTTTTGATATTCCTAGTAATTACTTTTTTACTTTAAGAAATGTGCTAGTCTCCATAGACCTTAAAATAAATATCAAAGTATTAAATACATTATGGATATTCAAGGTTGGAAAAATTTGGTCCTAATATGGATCGGATACATTAAGACTGTGAGCAGAACTGAATAACTTTTTTTAACAAACTTTTTTAAAAAAGTATGTCTGTAATCATAGTAATTTTATTCGAAAAGCTTATATACTTTAATTGCAACATATTACATGTAGTTGTTTTAGAGAGAGAGAGAGAGAGAGAGAGAGAGAGAGAGAGAGAGAGAGAGAGAGAGAGAGAGAGAGAGTATAGAAATATTTAATATTGAAAAATGTAATTTTACAATTATATAACTAGCTGTACTGATCACGTGCACTAATCTTAAAATTATAAAATTTAGCTTTAATTATCGATGGGAGGATTGTGTTTGAAAGTCTAAAAACAATGTAAATATTTCTTATAGATCTCCTCCTTAATATGCATGTACAGTGGTAACAACGTTATTGTTGACAAGCCAATCGTGTTATATAGTTCGTGTAACGTGGGTGATCGATCGTGTAACGTGCAGGATCGTGCATGTATCAGGAAAATTGGTTTGCGTTTTTTACCGTGCGTGTTCGTGCGTGATTGTGCGGGTTTATCGTTTTGTAACTTTTTTTACGGAGATTTATTCTTAAAACAAACACAAGTAGTTTTTGTTAAACAATGTGAATCTATTTTTTTTTAAATATAAGAACATTGACAGTTGTTAACATTCATTCTCTCTTTCGTCATTTAATACATATTTTTATTTCCATAACTCATTCAATCCTTTGTTCGGTCGAGTTAGTTTTGCTTAATTTTAAAATCAGCCTATATCAAGCATCAATTGTGTATTGACAAAAAAATTTCAATCATATTAGCAAAAGCGACACGTTGAATGAAAGTGGCCAAGCTTACCCATTCCCCGTTTTGAACTAAACGATTATTCCCAACGTTTTTCTTTCAAATTAGAATACGAGACGCATTGTTATCTAGTAGATTGTATACACATTTGTTTGAAATGAAATTTATTAAGACGCTTTAAAATTTAGAATAAATAGAAATAAATCAATTATGTACTGTAAATAATGAAAATATTGGATGGGAAAAATCGAAATTCTATAGAACAGGGTAACAAATTTACCTGTATCCCGCATAATTAAATCGTACATAAGAGAATGAAATTATATAAACAGTCAACTCGTGTGTATATAATTTGGTGTAGTTTATGCATGATATTTATTTCTATTACACGTAATTTTCTTTAACTTATGATATAAGTTAATATTCGTTATGGAGACAAACAAATTAATTTGTGTGTGAATCCTTTATATTTGTGTATTGATGTGTAAAAGTGTTAACTCGTAAAATACAAAACAGTGCATGACTTAAGTACATGTCGCTTTTCAATAACACACAAACATAAAGCAATACAAATTAAAGTAATACGTTTCCTTAATTCTAATCTTAAAAATTAATTTTGATTTTGCGTGTTTAATGGTGTAGAATCGTTCGGTTGCGTGTTTTATCGTTTTTATTCGTGTATCGTGAAGGTTCAGAAAGTTAGTGATCGTCTATGTATCGTCTATGTATCGTGCGTGATCGTTCGTGTATCGTTCTTGTATCAGAATCTTGCGTGTCGTTTGTCAACAATAACGTTGCTACCACTGTAGTGAGTAGTTAAACTAAATAGATGTCTGTAGTTTTTACATTCTATCGGATACATTAAGACTGTGAGCAGAACTGAATAACTTTTTTGAACAAACTTTTTTAAAAAAGTATGTCTGTAATCATAGTAATTTTATTCGAAAAGCTTATATACTTTAATTGCAACATATTACATGTAGTTGTTTTAGAGAGAGAGAGAGAGAGAGAGAGAGAGAGAGAGAGAGAGAGAGAGAGAGAGAGAGAGAGAGTATAGAAATATTCAATATTGAAAAATGTAATTTTACAATTATATAACTAGCTGTACTGATCACGTGCACTAATCTTAAAATTATAAAATTTAGCTTTAATGTAAGAATACTCGATGGGAGGATTGTGTTTGAAAGTCTAAAAACAATGTAAATATTTCTTATAGATCTCCTCCTTAATATGCATGTACAGTGGTAACAACGTTATTGTTGACAAGCCAATCGTGTTATATAGTTCGTGTAACGTGGGTGATCGATCGTGTAACGTGCAGGATTGTGCGTGTATCAGGAAAATTGGTTTGCGTTTTTTACCGTGCGTGTTCGTGCGTGATTGCGCGGGTTTATCGTTTTGTAACTTTTTTTACGGAGATTTATTCTTAAAACAAACACAAGTAGTTTTTGTTAAACAATGTGAATCTATTTTTTTTTAAATATAAGAACATTGACAGTTGTTAACATTCATTCTCTCTTTCGTCATTTAATACATATTTTTATTTCCATAACTCATTCAATCCTTTGTTCGGTCGAGTTAGTTTTGCTTAATTTTAAAATCAGCCTATATCAAGCATCAATTGTGTATTGACAAAAAAATTTCAATCATATTAGCAAAAGCGACACGTTGAATGAAAGTGGCCAAGCTTACCCATTCCCCGTTTTGAACTAAACGATTATTCCCAACGTTTTTCTTTCAAATTAGAATACGAGACGCATTGTTATCTAGTAGATTGTATACACATTTGTTTGAAATGAAATTTATTAAGACGCTTTAAAATTTAGAATAAATAGAAATAAATCAATTATGTACTGTAAATAATGAAAATATTGGATGGGAAAAATCGAAATTCTATAGAACAGGGTAACAAATTTACCTGTATCCCGCATAATTAAATCGTACATAAGAGAATGAAATTATATAAACAGTCAACTCGTGTGTATATAATTTGGTGTAGTTTATGCATGATATTCATTTCTATTACACGTAATTTTCTTTAACTTATGATATAAGTTAATATTCGTTATGGAGACAAACAAATTAATTTGTGTGTGAATCCTTTATATTTGTGTATGGATGTGTAAAAGTGTTAACTCGTAAAATACAAAACAGTGCATGACTTAAGTACATGTCGCTTTTCAATAACACACAAACATAAAGCAATACAAATTAAAGTAATACGCTTCCTTAATTCTAATCTTAAAAATTAATTTTGATTTTGCGTGTTTAATGGTGTAGAATCGTTCGGTTGCGTGTTTTATCGTTTTTATTCGTGTATCGTGAAGGTTCAGAAAGTTAGTGATCGTCTATGTATCGTCTATGTATCGTGCGTGATCGTTCGTGTATCGTTCTTGTATCAGAATCTTGCGTGTCGTTTGTCAACAATAACGTTGCTACCACTGTAGTGAGTAGTTAAACTAAATAGATGTCTGTAGTTATAGAGAGTATATTCATAAACTATTCCTGACTTTTTAGACCGGGGTACTAGATTGAGGCGCGAACCTATTTTTGCGGAGAATGCGTTATTTTAATAAAAGACCAATGTTCTGCATGACACATCAATAGTCATGTATTTTACTATCAGAAGTCTTATTTTGTTAAACTCATATGGTACATTTGTAATTATTTAACCTATATGTTACCCATTTTTACAATAGCATCTGATGTAATAGTAGAAACAGGAAAAAAACCATCATCTGCGGGAAACAGAATATTTCAAACTCACGTCAATTTGATAATTTTACTGATTGGAGGAACCATAACGATCGTGCTACTTGTCGTGATCGTTTTTACAATACGGAGTCCTCGGTCTTTAGTTAAGAGCAACCGTAGCGATCATCCATCACCAAATGTTCATGGAATCGAGAATATTTATTATGAATTCAATGTGGTGGAATGATTCGAATCCATTTTCTTCATTTATTTTGAATGCATACATGTAGCAAAACTACGAGCACGTCACGTTATCAAGTGCATGCTGACTGTTGTGTGTATTAGAGATAAGGACTTTCCGTAATATCTTATCCTACCTTACAACCATTATAATTGATAAAACAGTATATCAATTTTTGATGTCCGAATGAACAATTCTATGTTTCCATCATTGTTTTTTAAAATCAATGTTAACTTGCATCATCATTCTTTACTTGATAGTTTTATGTTGTCATCAGTATTTTTTCTGGTGTGTTCAACAGTACATTAACTGGTGTTTTCCATTCTTGCGAAAACAAAAACAAATAAATACATGTATGTGTCTTAAAACCCATATGTATGCGGTGCATATATCAGTTTTGGATACCAATGGGTATACATTTGTTTTTAATTTAGTTTTTTGGGGGGCGTGTTGGGGAGATGGAATTTCGATTCCTTAGTGATAAAATGAACGCTATTGTTTTTGCGTATGGATTGCTCATTCAAAAAATTGATGATTTCTTTATAAATCGAAATATAAAAAAACACACCCTTTTTTGTGCTATACGTACAAAAAATATCATCAAGGACTTGTTAAATAAAAAAAATTTCATATTCATTTTGTATGCAAACATGATACTTGTGTTTATTTGTAAAATCGTTTTTGACGTCTTAAATATTTTATGGTGTTATAAGTGTATTTTATTTACACATGTTTTAGATATATTCCACAGTAAGGGCAAGAATTGGGTTTAATTTTTAATAATTTTAACTTTGAAGTTAAAATTTAGCTTATTTTTTTACCTATATGTATATTGTTTTCATCTACAAATAGTGCATCCAATTCTCCTTTTGTTTCTTTCATTGACTTATGTTTCTAATCAATAGCGTCGGGCCAGGATCATTGTATATTTTGTTCTACGAATACTGTGTATTTATTAACATTATATATTAAAAACTTTAAAATTATGATGTAGGTAACAACAAAGCTAAAAATTATGCCCTTCTGTTGGGCCAATCACACCCTTTGAATATGGTTATCACAACAGTTGATAAGAGAGTATAATCATTAAAACGAACACTTATATTTTAAGACGTTCTGGTGAATACAGTAAATGTTCGAAAGCGGATATTGCTTATAAAAAGTAAATGTGATAAAACATTTTTATTATTACAGGTAATTAAAAAAAAAACAGAATAGTAATTTTATGAATGTTTTACCATTTGTTTGTGTTAAAACGTTTATTGTTCTGACATCATATAATGTATTACCAAGCCACTATTCCCCATCTAAAGCTTTTAAAACCAGAGAAATAGAGAATGTACATGTAGGGTTTTATAAAAATAAATATTAAACAGGGGGCAAGTGTTGTGCGAACAGACAAACGAAACAGAAAAAAATCACAACAGAAAACCGAATTACAATGTAGGTCATTAATTGATAAACTTAAACATTTACAAGCATCATATTTTATTGGGTTTTTTTATTTAAGTTCATCTAGTTTGTTTGTCTGGGGTTTTTTTGTTGGTTTTTTTTTTGTTGGTTTTTGTATTTTTTTTTTTTGCATAGCGATGTTATGAAATGCATTTTGTACACCTCAGACGATTATTTAACTGTTTGTTAGCAATTTAATTACATGTTAAATGACAATTTTTATGAACAATGCGGTTATCTTGTACATGAATTAAAATCGATATGCCAATTAAAAATTAAATAAGTTTATAGTTATTTACATAACTATGTTTTCCCGTTATGTTAGTTTCCTTCCACTTTTTGATTTGTTTACATCCGATATAAAGTTTGCTGTTATTGTGCGTTCTATAAAGTGCCATCATTTCCTTCTATGCTATGGTATTTAGATATTATCATTAGTGTTATAAATCAACAAAACTATTAAGATCATGTTATTTAATGCGTAAAAATATATGTTATGTAATAAATTTTAATAAGTTGGAAACTATTAGTTGCCATTTGTCCACCAAAGCTGGTGGCTATAGTAATTTATCAAGTATTTTATAGCAAATTATGGGTGACAAATTGAAGTGCGAGTATGTATTATTATTGCAACGCAAACGTCTGAGGCAACTCATAGGCAACTAATTAAAAATGTGTAAATATGTCATATTATTTCAAATTTTATCAAAATGAAAAAAAAACCAAACAAACAGAGCTTAGAAATACATTTTTCGATTTAGTATTTATGCAACAGAAAATATAATCAGATGAGTATGATGACATTAAGTAAAAAAATTGTAATCATGAGCAATAGAAATGTACAAAAAAGGCTGAACGGTACGATTCCTAAAGAATGAGTTAGACAATAACTAATTCAAGCATTGTCTGGAATGGGCAGAGAGGTTGTACTGTCTAAGTATTTTTTTTTGTATTAAAAAAAAGTAGAAATACTTTGTAATTGGGCATGCTAGGTATATATTTTCTAAAGTAAACAATAACGTATATTTTAAATTTGTGAGTATTTTGAGACAAAAAGTCATTAGTAAAATATAATTGTCTCATGGAAGAGCAATAAAGAATTTTTTGGTTTCAAGTAATGTCTACATAGTCTCAGAACAACCTTCGTATAAGAAAACTTTGTTTCATGCTACATTGTATCTAGTATTTTGAATGCATTTGCGTAAGCATTATGGTTTCTGGAATATAAAGAATGAACCAATTAATGGCATCTATGTTCTAATTTTCATTTTGACTCCAATCCAATAAGAATACGTCAGATATATTAAAAACATTTATTAAAATTAAAAAAATAGTTTCATTACATTGCTTTTTCAATTCGATATAGCTCTGAAGTCCGAAAACTACCCTTTCGCATACAGGTAACCGTGTTTGCACAAATAATGCAGACATGCTATTGATGTGAGCGAATTAATGATAAAAAAAAATTCATCAATGAAACATCCGATTACAGAATTTAACTTTGAAGCCAGTTTACATGAAACCATTTGTTTTATTGTTTTATGACGGTCCATATTATCAAAGATTTTACGAAAGAACGGGAAATCAGAATGAAATACGTAATCTTTATCAATATAAATATCTAGGTCAACAATTTTGCATAGCCATTGTATAAAGCATGATAAATACCTTTTTACAGCAAGTATAAACTTCTGTTTATTTTCAATTTTACTCTAATTGGGTGAGTATCTGATTTTTTTTTTCTTTTGAATTGTTGAAATATGGTTCTCTGATTTTAGGTTTTTTTTTATTATTTCTTTTTATTCTTTGTTTTCTTTTTTTACATTGACATCAAATTGAGGATGGTGGAATAATTTGTCTTTACAATTCATTCAACGAAGGAAATGTTTGCAAAGGTATGTTAAACATTGATTTATCGTTTACCTGATTAAACTGAATAAGACTTGCTAGTAAAGTACGTTTCCTGAAAAAAACATATAAGAAGAAGCTCTGCAGTTGCATCTGCCTGTTTAACATGTACTCTGTTTGACTTTCACCTTAGGTATATGCATGCTCAAATTGTTTGAATTATAATTATGTATGTATGCTCCAAATAGCATACCTGCAATACAGCAAACACCATCTTGCATTTTTATGCGACTTAGACAGACTCTATTGCAGTCCATAACAGAGGAAATAGCCTCGACTAATATCAATAAAATTAACACATATACAGATTATCTAGTATCACGTTAAACTCATGACAACAACAACACGTTTTCATGTTAAACTTACGATTTTCTCTCACGTAACAACAAAATGTTTTTGGGTTGTTTTTTTTGCTGATTTTCACAGAATCACAGGAAGTATTGAAGAAATGAGCTTGATTTTTAAAGAGTTAAACTCTTTACGAGGTAATGAACAATTTCTGAAACTATGACTATGTTAAAGAAGACATCAAAAAGCCTTTCTTAAAATTCTAAATAATATCAATATAGGTATTTTCCTCGACGTGATTCAAATGCATGTACATTTTACACTTAATAAACCACGTTACTGTGATATCCTTTTTATTCCTAAGGGTCAATGTTCGTGGGGCCCAAAATTTTCCTGGATCATGGGGACGTAATTTTGTTCTTAATGTAATCGGAACATTTTAAATGAATATTAAACAAAACATTGTATATAGGTCCGTGGGAATATAAATTCTTGGGCAAGGGTTACCCAGGAAAGCAACAAACATTGTTCCTCAACGAACAATGAAGCTTCTATTTTATTTCGGCTATAAGAGATTTCATTCCTATCCACTTCTTGTATTCAACCATAAGAAAGATAATTCGTCATCGTTTTGCTGTTTTAGCCAGTGGTATTATATTTTTTCGATATATTAAACGATGCTTAGATTGAATATACCTACACGAAAAATTCAATGTAAAAAACGACAAAAATATGATGCTTTTTTCAGACAGTTTAACCTGTAATATGTAGTTTGAATGATATATATGAATTGCTTCCATTTGTTGATTTGTTCCCCCTCGTTAGCGTTTAACTCAAGTTAGCATTATGTGTTAATTTTGAACAAACCTATTTCCTCCTTGAATGTTCTGAACAATCAGGCACATATTTCCGGCTGTTTTATTATTTCAACGATAAAATATGTTAATTTTGCTTTTTTATTTTATAAATTGTATTTCTTTTCTAATGTTTTTTCTGCGTTGGTCGAAACTTCTTTATACACACTAAGTAGTAGAATCAAAAGTCAGTATCAATTATAGTAATTGTTAACTTGAATAAATGAGTAAATGCCATGTCGGTTAATTGCAGAACCAATCATTTTACCCTATCGTTATATTGTTTAAATGTGAATTACGGCCACTTTTATGATATGCATGTCCATTGAGTAAGACCTGACTTCTTTTCAGAAATATATAATATATATATATATAACAATCAATACAGTTGCTTAAAATATTTGAGCACAGGAAATGGCCATTGGTTTTACCAACTTGTTAACAACGTCCTCTATTTTGAACTTTTAAGTTTATATACGCATATCATGTCAGTTTCAATTTTTGAAAATGCGATAAATACACCAAGGAAATAACTTGATCATGGTAGATAGTATGCCATTCGTACATTTTTTATGGGTTGATGATTTCAAAATTTACTGAAATTTTAAAATCGACTTCCAGCTATGAAGTACATGTATGATCTTAGGGATATATGGAACGTCCTTGTCTTCTATATATTGATGGTTAGTGATGCAAATTCCCTAAAAATGTAAGTTCTAATAGCAGTGTCACATTTGAATAAAAAGGAGTTGTTTTTAAACAATATTTGTACAATCAATATATCGTAATATAGATGCTATATATTATAACCTTAATCTCATGTTCAATATAGACAAAATATTAAAGAAGTAACCAAACATTGTTTATACGGTCAGTATAAAGATGGAGAAGTTTGCAAAGGTAAGTATACTTCAAAAAAATTGATAGAATGAAATAAGCAAATAAAGTAATTATGTGGTTTATAAGTGTTAATAAAAATTAAATTTATGTCCATATGTGAACCTTTCTAAATTTAGAAAATGTAGGTTTGGTAATTTGTAGAATGTCCAGCTGGATATACAGGAGTGAACTGCTCTAAAAAATGCACCCCACCATCATACGGGGTTTTATGTAGCGAAAATTGTAACTGTTCATATTGTCATTATGAGGTTGGATGCATGTCAAATCCTAAAGTTAATGGTTTGTATACACCTAAATATTTCATGGATATCAGATGTTTTCTTTCTATAAACAACAAAAAATGATTCGACGTAAGATATTGAAATGTGTCCCTTATCTTATGATAAATTTGGTCATACTGGCAACGTCAGTATTAGTTTTACTTTGATACTTATTAGGGTAAGTTTTTGCTAGACCATTGGGTTTACTTGAAAAATGTGCTCATAGTCAACCTGTTCAAAAAATTTGAAGATACACGTATAAATCTAAAACGTGTAGTGTTTTTTTTTCAAAGCTTAAAATAGTATAGTTATCAATTTCTAGCAATGGTATGGTCTTTAGTGGTAAATTTGTAATAAGCACACTTTACAGTGTTTTGATAATTATGCATCTTGTTTGATTTCATAAAGTACTGATATAAAAAAATATTTTATAATGTTTTATGTACATTAGAAATAACTAATTTCATGCTTTTTTCATAATAGGGCCTGAGCGGTACGTATAAGAATTAAAGTCTTTATCCTTTGTATCATTAGCCAAACGAAACATAGACACACGGCAAACAATACTGTAAAGAATGTGTAAAGTTAATGTATAATGAACACAATACCATTTTTTTCTTATGCAAAATTGAGCATGTTTCAATAGAACTGATAATAAACAAATGATAATAACAATCAACAAAAATAAACATATATCGCATCAAACTGACGGATTGTTTCCATCACCAATGTTATTACTTTGAACTGGAAATCCAAGTTTTAAAAAATCAGTGCAACAATTTATCCTAATTATCTTTTTTACAACAGAAAAATAGATTGCCTGTATAACCAATACAAAGATGGAAATATTTGCAAAGGTACTTATATATCAAATCACTGTTTAATCAAGCATTCTGAGAGTATTGCATAAGCAATACACGTCCCCTACCGGTTTGTATAAATTGTGAAAACAATGCACTGATATGCAGAATATCGAACCCGAACATTAAAAAATTGGAATATGAAAAATTAATTTTCTCGAAAATATGTCAGCCAGACGCTACAAAAGTGTAAACTTGATCTGTAGTTTGACATTTTGAAGCTGTTCAGCAAATTTCATATTATTCTTCAAACGCATAACGAAAAAAAGTGTGGAAAATTGAAGTGGGACAGACAGACGGACGGACAGACAGACGGACAGACGGACTGACGGACGCAGAGGAAAGCTATAGTCCCCTCCGGTGAAAACCGGTAGGGGACTAATAAGAATATTTACATTTTCAACTGTCTTTGTCTGAGATAACATTACGAATAAATGTTCAACCCTATAGTCCAATAACTTCATAAAAGATTAGTGACACGAAATGGGTGTGTCTTATAGCATAACCGACAAATGTATTGGCTTCGCTGCATAGTAATACATAGCATGTGCTACATGAAAAGATAGTATTTTTGTAAAAAAAAATGTTGTTTTAAAGTTTACAAATTGGAAATAATATAAATATAAGTATTAAATCATCATTCTTTGAATATTATGAGGTAATTATTTCGATCGGAGCGTGGTCAAATCTATCACTAAACCCTTCGAGCTTTATTGGATTTGACCCCGTACCGACCGAAATTATCACCTCATAATACTCAAAAAATGATTCCTTATTCCATACGTAAAATGATAAAATAATGTTTAACTCACCGCTAGTTCAATATGAAATTCGGAATATATCTTTTAATTGTTCATTTTATACATAAATATGTCTTGTTAATTTTTAGGATGCCTAGCGGGATACTTTGGATTTAACTGCTCTATGGAATGTAATTTTCCTAATTATGGGATTGCCTGTAGTAAAATATGTAACTGTTCATCTTGCCATCATGTAGTTGGGTGCATTTCATCTTTAAAATCAACAGGTATTGTTTGATATTCAGCTTACTAAGATGTAGTTCATTTACACTCTCTATAAATCAG
Organism: Magallana angulata; assembly: GCF_025612915.1. Classification (NCBI taxonomy): domain Eukaryota; kingdom Metazoa; phylum Mollusca; class Bivalvia; order Ostreida; family Ostreidae; genus Magallana; species Magallana angulata. The sequence continues at coordinate 22,910,027 of NC_069118.1, read as the reverse complement.
ATATCTTTCAATTCTACACTTTAAAATTAAGAATCAATAATTAAGTTATCTTAAAGTTGGTTTTAATTCATTTGCAGCAGTTTGTGATAGAAATTGTTTTTCTTGATAAACGACAAACTCATTTAACCGTTAAATCAATTTAAGGTTTAGTTTCAAAAGATATCAATTCTTCAAAATACTCATAATATTGAGTTTTTCTCAAAACAGTAAATTTTTAAAAACAATTGATAATTCGTAAAAAATGAATCCTTGTATAAAATTATGCATTTACGCACGATATGTTCAATAATAAAAAAAAATAAGCGTTCTTAATGATTTTTAATTTTCATTCCATATCTAATTAAATCTAGAAATGCCTTTCGACTAGACCTTTATAATCAAATATAATAGAAAAGTGAGCATTATCTTTTCAAAAATGTTTACATTGATTAGAATCAAGAACGATTTAGATATTCATGACTTTTTACGTTTTGTTTGCTCATTGTTAGTCAAAATTTGTTACGTGCATTTCTTAATTACATTATAGTTTCAAGCTTCACAACATTTTAAGGCTTATCAAATTCTCAGCAAGTACCATTCGTGTCGAGCATAATACGTCTAAAAAAAGTCGAAATAAAACAACCAGATCACCAAATATACAAACATTTTTAGGTAAATTTTCGTTTAAGTACTTAGGTAAGCAGAGCTTCTTATAATATTTTGTTAATTGCTGTTTTCATATACAAAACACTTATTAAGTGAATTTGAATATGGCATTTTGATATGTTGTGTTTATTTAAATATCCTGCTGCTAAGTTTTACGATAAAATTCAACCCCATCGAACGTTAACATAGCCGTAACTTTCCTACACCATGTACCTAGTACTGTATCAGCCCTAGTAAAGGTGTTTGGACAAGGTGAAACGGCAACCAGAAGCTAGGGCTGTAACTTCTCAGGGCGATATCAATCTCTTTCAGCCCGTCGTCAGGGGTGTATTAGCCTTTGTCTGTAGTCAAAGTAATTTCATCAGACGTATTGCTTAGATGTAAAGTCAATCTGTCTTTCTACCCTTATCATAAAAATAATATTAGCTGTTTTTGGTGCTAGAGAGAGACTCTATTAAAAGGCATAATATTGAGAAAATAAATTCAAACAGTATGAATAACTGCAGTGATGTTATGAAAGGAACATTTAATTGTGAAATTAATAGCCTGCATGTGAGAATGTCTGATGGTAAGACTGTATTCTATTAAAAACCAAACAACAGTTTTTAATAGATATCCTCCTTTACATAGTAAAAAGGCAAACTAGATACATATTTGTAATTATTAGAGATCTTTTTAACTATTCCAGACTTCCTAGTCACAGGTGTTCAATGAGGCTGGGGTGCTCTGAAAATCAATTTACAATTTACATCAAAACAAAAATAATACAAAAGCTTGACTTGTTTAACGAATAATTAAAAGTAATAGCGAAACTATTCCTGCGGAGAATAAGAGGTTTTTTATAATTCAAAACCAATGTTCTGTATGTCATTAAATATCGCATAACCAATGATGGTTTCAGGCTCTAAAATGTGATTTTTTCATAAATCAAAAACATGAAGTTTGATTAAATACCATATGTTCCGATTGTGTTTGCTCGTGCAAACAGAAATTTAGTGACAACGATGTACATCTACAATTCAAAGAAAGAAAAAAAAAGCGGCAAGCTTAAAGAAATACACACCGATAGACATATATGTACTTACGCTCAGAACTCTTATTTTGTGCAATTGATCTTAATAAATGCAATCTAAATAATGTGTTACTCGTCTTAACAAAGTCATCGGATGTTATATTCATTTTCATACAAAGTATTTATTGTAAAAATCATATCAAAAATTATTGTTATTTCATTTACAGAAAAGGGAAAACAAACTACACAAATGGGAAACCGGATATTTTTAACTCAAATTAATTTGATAATCTTACTGATTGGAGGAAACATAACGCTTGGGCTACTTGTGCTAATCTGTTATGCAATACAGAGACATTGGTTCTTAGTTATGAGCAACCCTAACGACTTTTCATCACATGTTTATTAACTCAAAACTTTATTTTGACTTCAATGGAAGAATGATTTTAAACCATTTAATATGTGCATTTATAATGAATTCATACATGTAACTAGACCACGATCAGGTCACGTGATCAAGTGCATGCTTACTGTTGTACCTATTAAAGGTACATGTAGTAGGTAAGGTTGTTAGAACTTTCAGTAATATTTCAACTAAACTTGACACATTGTTCTATTATCGTTGATAAACAATAATTAATATTTGTTTTGCGGTTAAATAAATGTATATTTGCATCATGAATTTGGTTTGGTGTGTTCAGCAGCACACCAAATGGTATTTTCTTTTAATCCTTGGAAAGCAAAATCAAACAAATATGTGTCTTAAAACGTATACATGCGGTGTACATTTCATTTTTGGACACTATTAGGGTTGTTTAAATATAAATATTTTGAATATAACCTAAAAACGAAATACACTTGTTAAATATATACAATTTTCTTAGATTTTTTTTAAATATGAAATCTGGCTTGGATAGAGATATAAAAAATGCAGTATATTATTTTTATTTCGTATAAACTGCTTATTTCAAAGAAATGGATGCTTTCTTGTATATATCAAAACTGTTTATATATGCCTTTTTGTTTCATTCGTAAAAAGAAATCAAAGAATATGCTTTATTACTTTACATGTTCATTTCATATGAAAACATGATACTTTTGTTGATTTGTTTTGTTTTTATTTTACATATTTTGATGGTGCAGTAAGTGTATTTTATTTAAAGATGTTATCCGATAAGTACATTCTAGTGTCAAGAATTGCGTTTAATTTTCAATACCTTTAACTTTGGAGTTAAAAACTTATTATATAAATATAAGCATTAAGGAATCATTCTTTGAATATTATGAGGTGATAATTTCGGTCGGGGCGTGATCAAATCTATCATAAAGCCCTTTATAGTTATATACATTACTCTGTTTTCCCGTTATGTTAGTTTCCTTCCCCTTTTTGACTTGTTTACATCTGGTATAAAATTCATCTTGTTATTGTGTGTTCTATTAAGTGCCATCATTAATCATGGATTTTAATAGTTCCTAAAAGAGCTTTTGAGAAGCTCAGGTTATTCATCATGACCCATAGAATGTAAAAAAAAAATAAGAAATCATTCAAAGTTGTAATTTGTCAACTAAGCACAGTTATTAACTAAACTATTTCATAGCAAAATATTCACTTGGTGACAAATCGCAGTGGAATTATGCAATATAATGGCAACGCAAGCGTCTGAGGTAGCTCCTCGGCAACAAATAAAATTGCGTAAAGATTTGATAACCCCTCCTTAGGTGAAAAAAATTAAAAGAACAACAAAAACGCTTATAAATGCATTGTCGGATTTCGTATTTATGCAACAGAGAAAATTACCAGACGAGTATGGTGACATCAAGTGTAAATTGAAATCCCAACTAATCCAAATGTACGAAAAATGTTGAAGGGCACAATTAAAGAAGACTTAGATAGACAATAAGGGATAAGGGATTGTAAAATGCTTTATAAAGATGTTATAAATTAGGAAAAGTATTTAAATATGTAAATATACTGCAGCAAGACACTTTGGAGTTCATTGGAACACCATCCAGTCCTTATGGAGACGTTTTCAACAATCTGGCAACACTCAAGACAGACCACGCTCTGGGTGACCTCTTGTGACGTCACGTCAACAGGACAACCACATTAGACTTGTGCATCTGAGAAATCGTTTTTAGACAGCAAGTTTGACTGCCCGTAGCATTCCAGGGCTTCGACCAATTAGTCCAAGAACTGTGCGTAATCGTCTGCGCGAGCAAAACATCAGATCAAGACGTCCAGTGGTGCGCCCAGTACTGTTTCAACGTCATCGTATCGACAGACTAGCGTGGTGCACACGACGTCTGCAATTCAGAATACAGGGCTGAGCGAATATTCTGTTCACTGATTAATCAAGATTTCATTTGGATAGCAGTGACGGCCGTTGTAGGGTGTATAGTCGCGTTGGGGAGCGTTACTAGGACGCTTGTGTTGTGCAACGTCGACAATTTGGTAGAGGTAGCGTTATGGTGTGGGGTGGAATATCAGCACGTGGAAGGACCCCTATACAAATTGTCAATGGAAATCTTACCGGCGTACGCTATCGAGATGAAATTATTCAGTGTCATGTGATACCCTTCATACAGAGACATCATATCACTCTGCAGCAAGACAACGCAAGGCCACACGTTGCACGTGTAGTCAGGGAATTGTTTGTTCAACAGAATTGCGATGTCCTGCCTTGGCCAGCTGGTTCCCCCAATTTGTCGCCGATCAAGCACGTCTGGGATTAAATGGAAAAAAATTTACGCCGTTTACCAAATCAGCCTGTGACATTGGCTGATTAAGGCCAGGCTTTAACCAACATCTGGAACAACATCCCTCAAGCATTGCTGAACACTTTAGTGGCATCAATGAGGCGTCGCTGTCAAGAATGCGTGGACGCAAATGGTGGTCACATGCGTTAACAGTTTTGTTAATTCAATTTCAAATAACAGTGACTTTCGAGTGTGCTGAAATTGACGTTATTCGACGTTGACATTAATGTGTTATGAGATGTTGTTACGAATACATGTGTTAACAGTATTACAGAAAATAAAATTTGTTCATTGTAATTTTTAAATGTTTTTTCATATATTAAATAATGCACAGTTTCTTTTTTCCGCTAGTATACATTGTTTTGTCTTTCCTGGAAGTTTGAATAATCAAGTTTTTGTTAAAGTGTCTCGTTGAGAAAAGAATTTTGTATCGGGACCGGAAACGGAACAACAGAAGTGATTACAGAAATTAAAAGTAAATATTTTAGCACATTTACCTACGGTACGTTACTGTTCATAACACTGAGAAAAATGTTTTAAAAAATCTTAAGTAAAAAAAGTGTTTTGCTAGAATGCTTCAATGAGAACCGGAAGTGACGTACGACCAAATGAAACCCGTTAAACACATGTTCAATCAAATGTCTATCATCCATATAAGTTTGGGGTTTTCATCTCTCACAGTTTCTGAGATCATGCGGGTACTTTGTTTTTTATTTAAAGGAAGGCTACCTGAGATATTTGAGATGTCTCACCGGAGGTAATTTTTTTTTACCATGTGTAGATGACATTTTGTATTTCTATAGCTTAAATGTTACTTCCATGCTAAGTAAACAAAATATTTTTAAAAAATCAAAATTGGGTGCACTTCCTGTGACGACCGGAAGATACTCCATATAAAACAATATAGTGTCTCGTTGGTACAAAGTATGTTTTCAAAAAGCTTCCTGAAATAATTGAGATATCTCACCAGAAGTAGAATTTTTTGTTGATATAACATCGCATAGATAACCTATGTATAGATTTATACCTATATATGTATTCTATGGAAAAAGAATTTAATGTGTAAAAAATTATTTTTGAAGTGCTTCTGGTGACGACTGGTAGTAACGACGAACAAAACAAAATAGTTTAAACACATCTTCAACTATAGGTCCTTAATCCCACAAAGTTTGGATGTTCAGGTCATTACTGTTTTTGAGATCTTGATGAAACAAGCTTTATCAACGCGGGAAAGAGAACGGACGACAGGTAGTGAATTTTAACAAAATGAAAAAACACCTCGAGATATTAACATTTGTTTCATTCCAGAAAAGTGCACGAAAATCTATTAAGACATCTCTGAGAAATGTTGTTGACGAAAAAGGAAAGAAAATTATAAAAAAAAACACTAGACTCTTGTAGCTATAGCAACAAAAAGGTCTTCTGTTTCTCATGTATTAATCTGTTACAAAAATGCATTCCGCTTGTAAAAAAGATGAATTTTATATTCTGTAAAGAAATTTTCTAGGAATTATTTCTAAGTAAACAAAATAAAAAAAAAATGAGTATTTTCGGTGACGATTACTGTTCATCAAATTCAGCAAAATGTTTATAAAATACTAAAGTTTAAAGAACAACTTCTATTGTTCGAACGCTTCGAGTGAAAACCGGAAGTGACGTACGACCAAATAAAACCCGTTTAACACATGTTCGATCAAATGTCCATTATCCATATAGGTTTTGTGTCTTGATCTCTCACAGTTTCTGGGATCTTGTTGGTACTTTTTTTTTTATAAAAGAAGGCTACCTGAGATATTTAAGATGTCTCACCGGAAATAGAACTTTTTTTTCTTTTTTTACCATGTGTTCGTGACCTTTTGTATTTTTATTGCTAAAATGTTACTTCCATGCTTAATAGCCAACACATTTTTTTTAAAATGAAAATTGGTGTACTTCCTGTGACGACCGGGAGTTACGTCGGATGAAACAATATAATGTTAGCACATGAACATACATAGGTTTATCATCCCACAAAGTTTGGTTGTTCAAGTCGTTACCGTTTTTGAGATATCGTCAAAAAAAGGTTGTTTGTCTCGGGACAGGAAACGGACCAACGGAAGTGCTCAATGTAAATTGTATTCAATATTTCTTGTATCCTGCCTTTTGTACATTATTTTTCATGGAGCTAACTACAAATATCAAAGTAAAAAGGTTAAACTGATAAACAGCTTGATTTGTTTGAACTCTTCCGGTGTGGACCGGAAGTAACGGAAGACAACATGAAAGCGGTTAAACACATCTTCAATCAAATGTCTATCATACGTAAAAGTTTAGTGCCTTGATCACCCTTAGTTTCTGAGATATTGCAGGTACAAAACGTGTTTTAAAAAAGCTACCAGAGATAATTGAGATATTTCACCGGAAGTAGAATTTTTTTATTGATATTACATCGCAGGGATATCCTTTGTATAGATTTATACTTATACCTTTATTCTATGGACAACAAATTTAATGCGCAAAAATAATTTTTTTTGAAGTGCTTCCGGTGACGACCGGAAGTTACGACGAACAAAACAAAAGTGTTTAAACACATATACAGCTAAAGGCCTATTATCCCACAAAGTTTAGATGTTCAAGTCATTACCGTTTTTGAGATCTCGAGGTGACAAGCTTTTTGTCGCGGGATAGGAAACGGACAAACGTAAGTGAGTTTAGACATTTTTTAATTACAAACCTCTAGGCGTTTTTATTGTTAGTCAGTCCTGAAAATTTTATAAAAATCCATCAAGACATCTCTGAGATATTCACAAGACAAAAAGGGGGGGGGGGAATAATAATAATAGACTCTTGTTGCTATAGCAACAAAAAGGTCTTCCGTACCTCATGTTTTAATCTGTACAAAACACTATTTCTCCTGTAAGCAGAAAATGGATAGATATAGTATATACTGTACAGGAATTCCCAAGAAATAAACAAAAGAAGAAGACAAAAAGTCAATTTCAGAGTACTTTCTGTGACGACCGGAAGTTTTGCCGGATCATACAGAACATAGTAAGCATATCTTTATACATCATTTTGTCTTTCCTCAAAGTTAGGATGTTCTAGTTTTTGTTTATAATATAATTATAATATTTCGTTGAGAAAATGTTTTTGTACGTTTTTGTCTCGGGACCGGAAACGAACAAACGGAAGTGATTTACGAGATTAAACGTATATTTAAGTGCATTAACCTACGGTACGTTACTATTCATCAAATTGAATAAAAAAAAAATTAAAAAATATAAAGTTAGAAAAATGAAAAACTTCTTTTGCTTGAACACTTCGAGTGAGAACCGGAAGTGACGTACGATCAAATAAAACACTTAAAAGACATGTTCAATCAAATGTCCATTATCTATATAAATTTTGTGTCTTGATCTCTCACAGTTTCTGAAATCTTGTTTGTGCTTTGTTTTTATAAAAGAAAGCTACCTGAGATTTTTTAGATGTCTTACCGGAAGTAGATTTTTTTTTTACCATGTGTAGATGACCTTTCGCATTTGTATTGCTAAAATGTTACTTCCATGCTTAATAACCAAAATATATTAAAAAGACAAAATTGGATGTACTTCCTTTGACGACCGGAAGTTACGCCGGATAAAACAAAATAGTGTTAACACATGTACATACATAAGTCTATCATCCCACAAATTTTGGTTGTTCAAGTCGTTACCTTTTTTGAGATCTCGTTGAAATAAGGTTTTTTGTTTCCGGACAGGAAACGGAAAAACGGAAGTGCTCAATATAAATTGTGTTAAATATTTCTTGTATTAATTCTTGCTTATTAAGGTCTTCCGTTTCCAACGGAAGACCTTATTGTTATTGCTTTGATTCTTTTCCTCTATTATTATTTTTTTTTCTCCCACGTTTTCTCAAAAACGCTTCCGCCGACATTCAATAAATTTTCAGATCTTATTCATTACAAAATTTGGAAGAAAATAACATAAGATTTTTTTGGTCGTCACCTCCGGTACCGAGATATTAAAGATTTTATGATATTGTTTGTTCACGATTTATCTCAAAAAGTATTCAAGATATGACTTTCAAATTTTCAGAGAAGGTAGAGAGTGAACAGCCGCAGTGCCCTTTGCATATCCGAACGCCTGCCGTCACTTCCTGTCGATGTCGTCACCGGAAGGAAATGAAAAACCTTAATTTTTAATTTTTGAAATTTAAATTTTTGTTTATTTTTTCATTCGATCGAGACGTTCTCAAAACTTCTGAATATGAAATTTGTTTTAAAATCGATCCACGCATTCTTGAGATTTTGGACTCCAAATTCCTGAAACGAGGGTCCGCGTAGCTCAGTCGTTAGAGTGGTGGACTTGTGCCCAGGCGACACGGGTTCAGTCCCTGAGTGCTGAATCTTTTTTCTCTCTTATGTGTGTTTTGATTAATGATTTCATCTTTAAAATGATGGATTTTAATGTTTTCCGTTTTATATATATTATTAATAAAAACAATAGCGGCTTTTTTTTCATTACAAATAGATAGGTCGTTTCTGTCAGCAGTTCGCTAAATTCAAACGCTCGTCGCATCGCAGGCATCAAAGACGCGCCGCCGAAGTACCCCTGCAGTACGCTGGGTCGCTTGTCAGCATCAAAGAAATGCCGCCATCTCAATGACACACACAATATTTAGCAATGCACCCACGTTTAAGTAAGTATTCTACATGACCTTAAAAGGAGGACTGATTAGTATTTATTCACATATATAGATACACGCATGCATATATATATATATAAAATTAATGTGTTTATTGACATACGTTGCTGATATATACTGATTCCCTAAACACTATAAAAAACTAGAAAATCTCTCTCTCTCTCTCTCTCTCTCTCTCTCTCTCTCTCTCTCTCTCTCTCTCTCTCTCTCTCTAAAGTACAAATGTTTTAGCATTTGAATAAGAACTAGTACAGGTAACATGCAGTAAATTGGATGGAGGCTAAATGTACATTGGTGTCCAAAAATTATACATGTATTTAAAGTATTTCAAGTTAAGGGATAATGTCTATGGATTCAAATATCAAAATTAATTCATTGTTTAATGATTGTCTTCTTACTGATTGGAAGTCAACGCTAAAAAGTCATTTTTATTAAAGATGGTGTATTTTTTCCTTTTTTGTCCATGTCTATATACTGATACAAATCTGTTGACTGTCTGTGATTAAGAAAAACCTCCGAAGATTTTACACGTAACTATACAACGGGTGACTGCGACAAGGTTTGAAAACTGACCACCCGTTTATGAGTGTTTGAGCCTAAGAATAAACAGATCTAGATGTAAAAAAAAAATTGTTACATCTTTCAAACAACGCTTATACATTGTTCTAACATATGTATTTTATTTAGAAATTGTGTAATATGTGATATTTAGAATTTAATATTCTACGTTTAATATAGAAGTCACCGACCGACCCCCCCCCCCCCCCCCTCCCAATTCATAAAATCATTTAGTTTTTCTGGCCCGATTTTACTTGATCTTTGATCTAGGGCCTTTAATTTCAACTAATTAACATTCTAGATTACTGTACTAATTACCAGACCAATTCGTTCATTATTAACAGAATTCTGAAGTTTTTGGCATTTGAGTTTCAATTGTCGTGTTTGACATGTACTGTAAAAAAAAATTCTAACTCCCAAGCCCTTCCTTCAATCCTAATGAAAATTCGTGAAAATGAACCTCTGACCCCATTCTAATTGTCTGTCAAATATGCAGCGGATTGAACAATTAAGACGAAATTCCTGAGATTAAACGGGGCTTATTGCATATACTTGGAAATTAATTTACACAGTACACGCACCGACCCCCCCCCCCCCCCTCCTTCCTATTCACAAAATCATCTAGTTTTTCTGGTCTGATTTTACTGGACCTTTCATCTTGAACCTTTATTTTCAACCTAGTTAAATTCTAGATTACTGTACTAGTGACCAGACCTATTCGTTCATTTTTAAGAGAGTTATAAATTTTTGGGCATTTGAGTTTCGATTGGCGTGCTTAAGATGTACTGTAGAAAAAAATTCTAACTCCCGAGTCCCTTACTCAATCCTAATGATATTTTATGTAAATTAACCTCGGACCCCATTCTTATAATTATTGTGGGCTAAATATGCAGCGGATGGAACAATTAAGAAGAAAAGCGAGTATAGCCTGTGCGGGGACTTAAAATTTACACAGTACAAGGGATGTAAGCAGCCGCGTAATATTTCTGTTGCATGTATATTTCTTGTTTTCTGTTTAGTCTGTATCTACGATAGCGTGTGAACTACTTATGAATGATAAAACTGTGGAAATTACTGTCATCAAATTTTTACCGAATAAATTAACGTGTTACTGATTTCGTTATTTCTACATTCATAAAGATTTTATCAATCCTGCTGAAATAAAACAGTCAAACATAATAGTAAACGACACGAAAAAAAAATTCTCAACACTGAAATACATGGGTAAAATGCATCAGTCATTATTTTAGGACATCCCCTAATTGTTGTTAACCGAATCGGAGATACACACCTCAAAATTCGATTTTCGATTTATTTACGACGAAAATCAAGCTCGGGTCTTTTCACCTCCCTCCAGACACAAACACACATCAATACTTCAAATGACCTCGCACTGTTACCAAACCTGAATAGTCAGACATCTTACACGTTGTTTTTCATCTCATACAAAAACTCAGCTCCTCTCCCGGGCGGAAACGCCCTAAATTCAGAGACAAATTCGGGAATTATTTCGCGTCAGCCATGTTTTGAGACACCTGCAAAGGCTGTGTGTTCTCGCCGGAGCCAAGATTTGTTCTTTCTCTCAATATCTTTCTCTCCTTTTTTTTTAATTTTCTAACTGAAATATTTAACATAAAAGGGTTGTTGGACTGTTTAATTAAGATTTAGACAAAAACAGTCTTTTATTATTAGGGTCTTCCGTCTTCAGCGGAAGACCCTTCTATTCTAATTGTTATTAGGGTCTTCCGTTTACAAAGGAAGACCCTCTTTTTTTTCTTCGGTTTCTTTTTATTACAGGTCATTAGACCTGTTATTAGGTGAAAAGACCTCTTATTAAATATGAAATAAAATGGGGCTGGTCCTTCAAATTAGCGACCAAACAGGGTGTATAATCCTTCATCCATCGCTCTTTTAGATCACATCTGCATTTCCTGATATGTTTCGTTGATGAAGATAAAAGGCAAGGTAATTTCCTCTTCTAAAAATCGGACGGAAGACCTCCTCGTTGCTCGCAACGAGATCGTGTCTAGTTGTACATTATTGTTCATTTATCCAACTAAAAATATCAAAGGAAAACAGTTAAACTGATAAACAATTCGATTTGTTTGAAGTCTTCCGGTGTGGACCGGAATTGACGGAAGACAAAATGAAACCGGTTAAACTCATCTTCAATCAAAAGTCTATCATCCATTAAAGTTTCGTGTCTTGATCGCTTATAGTTTTTTGAGATCTCACGGGTACAAAATGTGTTTTAAAAAACTACCTGAGATAATTGAGATATCTCACCGGAAATAGATTTTTTTTTGTTGATTTGACATCGCATAGTTGACCTTTGTATAGATTTATACTTATATATTCATTTTATGGAAAAAGAATTTTAATGCGTAACAACGATTATTTTTGAAGTGCTTCCGGTGACGACTAGATGTTACGACGAACAAAACAAAATAGTTTAAACACATCTTCATGCACAGGTCCATCATCCCACAGAGTTTCGATCTTCAAGTATTTGCCGATTCTAAGATCTCGAGGGAACAAGGTTTTTTGACGCGGGACAGGAAACGGACGACCGGAAATAAATTTTAAAAAAATGAGAAAAAGCCTCGAGATATTATCATTCTCTATCAGTCTTGAAAATTTCACGAAAAACTATCGAGCCATCTCTGAGAAATTCTGCCGACAAAAATGGGGGAAAAAAGAAACAAAGAAAGAAAAAACACTACAATCACTATAAGGTCTTCTGTTGAAAACGGAAGACCTTAAAAAGAATCATTACAATCACTTTAAGGTCTTCCGTTGGAAACGCAAGACCTTAATTACAATCATTATAAGGTCTTCCGTTGGAAACGGAAGACCTTAATAAGGAAACATTGGTACCTTCTACAGAAACTTTATTTCATGAATATTCATGTTATCAATTACATATTAACAATTCAAAAGCTCTGACGGTTCGAATTTTTTTTTCCTCTTAAATTTTTTTTTCTCAATATATTATTTTTTTCCCAAAGTTGTACATGTACAATAAAGAAAATTTAATAGTAAACAATTTCAATAAAATCATAATGAACGATTGATAAAACCCCAAAGCTATTTTCCATTTTTATTTGCATTGTACATGATTATGACTGCTTATGTCACGAAATAGACTAACCAATTCAAACACAAACAAATTATTTTAAAAAATAAGAGCATGACAAACAATTTGATAAACAATTGTATATACCATTCAGGAATTTCTGCAAGTAGGAGAAAAACATTGATTCTTCGGATCTAGATTCACCATTTGAAGGCAACAGTCTGGTCGTTTCGGTTACTCTAGAAAGCTGACTACGAGAAGATGCACTCGTAGAGGTGGATATATTTTCCATGTCAGAAACTGTTACATGTATGTTTGTTGTTTTACGCATACATTCGTTCAAATCATTTTCTTTAACTAAACACTTAAATTCTCTCAGTCTATCTTTAATTTCTGTTTTGTTTTCATCGGAGAGAAAATTTTCATTGTTTCCTTTTAAAAAAAATGAAATAGCGTAAGGGCCAATAATTATTAACAAAAATTCCAGTATATCTTTGAAATCTGACCCAGTCAAAGAGTCCTTGTTTGAAAGGAAAGTTTCGATAGTGATAAAAAGGTACATAAAAACAACTATCATTTTCAAAAACATAAAATACAAAGTCTTCTTAACAAACACAAGTCTTTCATAAACATAATCAAACATTGTCTGGTCTATTTTTTCAATCATACCGCAGAACTTTTCCTCGCGGTTGAATATATACTTTAAAATTTCAGTATTCATGTTAATTATTTCATGGAAGTATTTTGAAAAGTACGTTACAGTTGTTACAACTAGAATTGTATATCGCAATATATGTACTCTAACTGGAAGTGCCACAAAAGCAAAGAAAGTTAACGACCGTAGTAAAAAGGTAAAGGTTGAAATTATTGGGCGTAAACACAGCATGTATGGTATTGGAAGAAATAAACATAAGCAATTTAAAACAAATGTGTACACTTTGTGTTTTCCGATAGTCGAACATGTGCAACAACAAGTACATGAACAGTCATCAATGCATTTATGTGTCCAACAACTAAAAGGAAGAATTGGAAAAAGACAGAATATTAAACTCATAAGCCAGGTAAAAATAAAACAAAACCATCTTTTACAAAAAGATTCGTTGTTATTACCTCTACACTTACCTCTGCATTGTTTATAAATATTTTCATCGAAATCAAATTTACATGATCTGCAAAATTGATGGTACCGAAAGGTGAATCTTTCAGTTAAACTACCATTTTTAGTAAATAATGTTGGGCTATCTTCTTTTTTCGGTTTACGACACCATAACCTTGAATCATTTGACAAAAATACTCCGTGCGAAATAAAGCCTACGAAGATGTAAATAATAGGAGACACCGTTGCATATTTGATGTCCAGAGTAATTGTACATTTAGTATCATTCGAGTTGCACATTGAACTGAAAATCGGCTCACTTGGTCGAACTACTGTCATGTAATTATCATACATTTTACTTAATATATTCTTTCTTCCTAATGTTCTATATAATCCAAATGGAAGAAAAATAAAAATGTACATAAGAAGGAGTAATCTTATGGTAGGATGAATTGAACAACATGTACCATATAATAATTTTGAAAAGAATCTCTTTAGACCGTATGGTCTGTCCTTTTTAGCATACCAACGTTTTTGATCAGTTTCAGGAATAACAGGACATGAGGATATGTGTGTTATGTCATTTGAAGTCTTGGTATCAAAAGCTTGGCTATTTCCTTTCATATCTAATAACACAAAAAGCCAAACAAATTGCAAAGAAAGAACAAAACAAAATACGGGGGTTACAAGAGGCAGGTGATCTTTTTTAAGTTGAAACTCCCTTATCCCACCATTAGTACTAGACATCCTCGAACAACTCAAATCATATCCAACCCATATAGTAGTTAGGTAATATAACCATTCACGTTTATTGTTCTTCGTAAAGTCTCTGTTGCAAAGATAATAATCTGTGTTATTATCGAAAAGTTTATTCCACAGAAAAATGCGCACCGACTTTAGCTGATCTGAAGAGTTTTGAGAGCAATTGATATTATTGTAAGCCACTGGTATATTTAAAACTGTTTCTTCTTGGTCAATAATTAGTAAATTATATGTAAGAAGATCAAAGTCAACAGGCAACTGAACGAGGAAATTTTCTTTTTTTTTAACATACTGCCAATGTGTCAATTTGTCCTTGTTTTCGACCGAAAGACCTTGAATATCATTTATGATGAGATTTATATAGAATAAGTAATAAGATTTTGAAATGTTCAGTTTTGCTTCCAGTAGAATTTTATCGTCAAAAGAAAAAATGCACGCTGCTTTATTTTCGATTGATACATCTAGAATATTAACTGATGTGGTTTTGTTTCCATTGGTTGATTTCCTCCATTTCCTCATATAAGTTCTTTCAACTTCACCATTCCGTTTCAACCTCTCTTTATAATTTAAGATCGGTGGTAGATTTGATTGAATGAGCTGTTTACGAGAAACTTTCATTGTTGGATTACCATCATATCTGTGTCTATTATGGGGGGTTTCAGTTGCCACACGCAGACCATCTTTGAAAACCGTTAAAAAGGTAGAATTGTTTATTTTTTCGTTTCCATTTCTTGCGACAGTAATATTTGGTCTCACTTGAATGTCGAAAGAAATTTCTTCTCTTTTAATGTTTGAAGTTTTTATCCAATTGGATGAAAAAAATAAAAATGCGAAGATAATCGCTATTTTCAGGAACACCAGACACAATACAATTTTCTTGAGTCGATGCATGTCTGAAAAAAGGACGAGACCTACATGTACATGTAGTTATGATGCATAACAAAATCAATGGTTATACTACATGTAAATGGCTATATTTTTATTTTTTAAAAACTAGACTTTGATCCGTGCGTGCACGGATTGACATTGCATATTGGACGTTTACGTATAGATACATTGACACATCGTTTTGTGTACATTTACATAACAAAGCTATAAACCTACATTAATGCTATTAAATTCACTACACTTTCCTTGGTTAGAATGTCTCGGGAAAGGCCCTCACCATAGTTAGAATGCTTCCCATATGCCCGTAATATAGCAGAAAATTGCAGAACCGCTCCGAAACGATTTTGGAGAAAATTAATGAAGTTGCATTTAATGGTCAAATTAATCTTTTTGAGACTGTAAATACCTTTCAGCTAAAAATGTTATCCATATAATGGAAGAATTCAACACTTTTTCGCCAAAGTACACATATTTTCTTTGCTACAGAGACAATACACGGGACGCATTCTATATAAAAACCGGGCCTGTAAGACATTTATAATTTTAACAATAAAACATTATATCTTAATTCTCCTAAGAAATATAATGAAATGGAATCAATTTTTTTTTTTTGCCATCACGAAGACAAAAGTGGGTACATATACTAAGTTGATATGTGTAGTTGTTATTTTATAATTTCTCTCATTAGAAATCATAAATATATATGAACAGAATATATAACAAATTTCCAATGAAATTTACACTTATTTGTATTATCGTTTCTTTTATCCATGCAAATATGATATTGTAGAAAACATAAACTAAATATAACGTTGGCGTGAATGTAATACACATGCGCAAGATTGTAAAATCCAAAAAATCAAGATGATTTTCGGGATTTTGTAAGGAGTTTTCGTTGATTTGCGAAATTTGCGAGACTTAGTTGAGAAAAAAAAATTGGTAATCTTTAAGTACTAATGATGTTTAATATATAATAAAACAAAAGATAGTACTCTTCCGATTTATCGGTATTAAGCTAAAAAAAATTCGAGTCCATTATTTTAATATAGTAGTATAGATATACCGTTCCTTGAACTGTAAAAATCATTATTCGTATGTAGTTGTACTTATTGAAGATTAGATCTAACTATATCAATATATGTACCATTTACCGAAACATAGCTCTAGAAGTCATATTTAAAGATAAAATAATTATATCAAAAGTATTTAATATACATTGCTTTCGTAGTTGATACCTTCGGCGATCAAAAGAAAAGATCTGGTGAGTTTTCTAATTGCAAAAACATTAATTTGATTACGCAAGTTTTGATTTGGTTTTTGAAAAAGTATTCCTTGATTAATCGTGTTTCCAGTATTTGTTTTCAAGTTTGATTTGTTTCCCTGTTTTATGAATGATTTTTGTATTCTTTTTTATTTCATGTTTAAATACTCTACATCGAAGACTTGAGTATACATATCTGAACAAATTAAAGATTGGCTTAAAAAATATAGTTATTCGCGAAATGTATGAATATAGCCAAACAAACATCCAAAATGCTCATACAATGCTTGTTTATTTACAGAAATATATATGGTTTGCGTCTAATTAAAATGACTAAAATATTATAAGTTATACTTACCTACCTGCATTAACTGGTATAAGTAAGCTTAAAGCTATACCAAAATGTATCATACGAATGTACTTATATAAAGATCAGTGTAACTAATCAAAACATTCTTGTGTGTATGCGTTGGACTTGAGGCCAATATCGAACAGATAAGATTTCAAATTGAGGTTAAGCAAATATTAAATATAACCCACTTAGGTTAAACAACTTTAAAATTGAGAGAGAGAGAGAGAGAGAGAGAGTGTGTGTGTGTGTGTGTTTGTGTTTTAGTTTTCATTTAATTATATGCAATTTCATTAGCATATCATTTTACCAAAAAAAATTACTATAGTATTGAAAACATTTTTTAGTGATGGCATTTGGAAGTTGGAAGTATATATATATACAGTCCTAGTGTGTCGATGAAACTTTACCCCCCCCCCCCCCTGTAAAATAAAATATATCAAAAAATTACCGCGGTTCATTATTCTACATAGAGTAATGCCAAATAAAAACACGTATTAAATAGCTTTGCAGAATCTACTTCAGAGTAACGCTTTAATGTGTTGGTTGGAGAAATTGATTCAATTTATAACATAATGATCCTACATGTTTATATTATCTTATCTTTTTGAAGTAAAAATTGTCCTTGGGCGAAATAACGCTGTCCAATAAAAGAACTTTTTTTAAAACATATAACTCCACGAGAATGTAAAGCACTAGCCAAGGGTGCTATTATAATCGTATTAATATTTCCGTTTTATCAGTTTATCTATGAACTTAAAATATTTCATATGAAAAAACAAAGTTTACGGATCTGAAAATAAACCTTGTTGAATACAAAAGATCACATTTCCCTGTGAATTTGATACATGATACATATATATGTAAATGACCAACCAATGACCAACAGAAGGCATTTTAATAAACCTTTTTTTACATTGTAATGATTATTTATTATCATGCTAGTAAATATAAATTGATAAATGTCTTTTAAACAGAAAATGCACAGTCTCAGAAAAAAGTATTTGACTTGTTTTCAATATTCGCCAAAAGCAATCCATCAAATGGGGTTTTATGTTTTAAACTGATCATGAGTGTTTTATCACCATTGTAAAATATCCTTTATTATGTTCAAATGTCAGTTTTTGGGGTCATAACCTCAACTATTATTTTAGGTCACATGATTCACTCAGATGACATATTGTCAATTAAGCAGTAGCATTGGTCAGAGCAGGAAGACATGGAATTTTAAGTTCATAAACCAACTGAATAAACGAATCAAGTATTTTTCACAAAAACTGACAAAGAATGATGTACATAAGGGTCTTCCTGCAAAAATTGAAAAATTAAAGAACGTTTCAGGTCCTATGCTCCTTCTTTGCTTGTCAATACTTATCAACGCTCCACTGATTAGGAATTTAAAGGATTCATTTTGCTCGTCAAAATTTCGGATAAAGTACCCCCCACCCTGAACTTGCTTCGTGCCTTCATTCACATTTGCAAATGTGTTAACTTACAGCAAGATACTTAAATTAAAGTAATCATGTTTATATTTTTGACATTATGATATATGTGCAAAAATGGATATTATAGCCGAAAAAGACTCTTTTAATGGAATAATGACCTCCGAGTAAAATATAAGGGTCCTCCACACCCTCTGAAAATGTTTGTAATACAAGTCCAATTGTTTGTATTCCATGTAGATCAGAAAATCAAGCATGCTTTTGACATGAAAATGGCGGGAAAAAGGTTTGATTTGGAAGAAACAACTTTTGATAATGTAATAATGTATTGTTTCTCATGAAAACATACATTTCTGCTATATTCGAACCCAGGGCCTGCAGATTACTAGTACTAGACCGAAGTTTTACCCACTGCGCAACAGAGATAGACAACACATTTTGGTGATAGAAGCAATTTTACAATGAGTTGAAATCGTCATTTTGTGACGTACTGTCATAAAAAGTAAAAGTCACAAAAATCTTGAAATGAATGACAAATACAATTTTTACATTAATATTGAATGCATATTTAGAACAATGCACACTCTGTCATATCCAATCTTAAGTACCTCCTGACCTACTTTTACATTATTTTAGTTCTTTCGGCGAATTAAAAATGTATTATCTTATCCGTAACTCTGGATTCAGCTTGTTCGCAAACAGTTAGAATTGTTAAGGTCATAAATCAAGACGTTTAGCAATACAATGTTTATCATTTAGATTAGACGATAACTCAGTCACAAAAATTGTGTAACCATACAATATGGTCTGATGATGGTGTTCTTTTTAAAGGAGCGTATATAATTCAATGCCTTATTTTACATGTACATAATTTAGAGTTTACTTAGTAATAAATACAGGTTTTCTGCATATGTGATACAGATGAAATCACAAAACTCGTATCGGCCTCCTGGGCTTATACAGTTTAACAGCTCTCCAGGTCTAATACGGATCTGTATCACACCCTTTGCGGAACTCATCTGCCTTTTTTCGTTTCGGTATTTGTGCATGTTTACAGAAGGAAATAAAACATTTGTTACAGTCGTCATTGTTAAGTGCAGTTGAAAACTTCAAATGCTAACAGATGTTTTAGAGCAGTTTACTTTTAAAACCAGTGAGGAAATTCAGGTTCTATAGCTACATGACTGTTTGTTAAGACGTAGTTTGTAATATAAAAAAAATTAGACCTCATATTTTTATTCAATATATGTACAAAATACTTTTAAATAATATTTACAATCAATTTGTTTAAGTTGGTGGTTTTTATTTTTTTTTATTACTAAGTATATAATAAACATAATAATATATACCCGTTTTCCATATCACAGCCTGTATCAGCCCTCGACCAATATCATCCCTCGGGCTGATATTGGAGTCTCGGTCCGATACTGGCTGTGATATGAAAAAGGGTATGTATTATTCTTTATATATATGTGCATACATGTACATATGTTCTTATAAATAAAAAAAAATATTTAATAAAAAGATAATAATTTCTCGCATTATCACCGGTGTGAGATCGGTTTGTCCGGTGTGAGGCAGCAGTGTGAGATTTTTCTGTCTTACACTGTGTATTACTAAGTAATCTTTTGAACGTCATAACAGAAAGTTGTCAAACATCATTTTTTTTAAGGTAATATAATGCGAGAAAAATAATCATTCATTATATACTCGTTTGGGATAGTGAAATTCCACCTCGGGGCAAAGATTCACGGTCTAGGACTCAGTAAAGCCTCGTCCTAGACCGTGAATCTTGTTTCTCGGTGGAATTTCACTATCCCACACAGGTAATAATGAATGATTCTATTAGTCATACTCATGCTAAAATTGATATTAGTATGAGATGTAATAATTATCAGTATATAAGAGAATCAGTGAATCTCCAGTCATATCTCCTAAAATGAAAAACGGACGACATTTTTTTAGGCAAAAACTAGGATTCGGGTGGTACATGTAGCACGTTAATATTCAGCAATTGCGGACTTTCAATCGGCCAACTAATAAGGCCCAGCGTTCGCTGATTGGGCGACGATCAGCCGACTAGCATATTATACCTAAACATTTGAAGTATTCAGTTTTCCTAGGTATAATTGTGACTGTTTCACGTCATCTGATACAAGTACTAGTACCGGGCGTTCATGTTTCTTTTAGTCAATGGTCAAACGAGAAAATGTGTTCGCATGACCTTCGGCTTATATATGACCCAGGTTTTAGGGTTAAATGATTTGTTGTTAAATCGCTCTGTAGAATTAAACGTTTTCCTAGCATATTATACATGTAATTTATTTAGGTCTTTGTTCCTTTTAATGAATTTGAAGAAAACCACCGCTAAAAGTTTACAACTGGAAGAAAAACAGGGCTTAAAGTGAACGATTTAATGATAGTGATAATTCTTATTTCATATTTACAAACATTAGATAGATAGATAGTTAGATAGATAGATAGATAGATAGATAGATAGAGAGAGAGAGAGAGAGAGAGAGAGAGAGAGAGAGAGAGAGAGAGAGAGAGAGAGAGAGAGAGAGAGAGAGAGAGAGAGAGAGAGAGAGAGGGAGGGAGGGAGGGAGGGAGGGACGGACGGACGGACGGACGGACAGACAGACAGACAGACAGACAGACAGACAGACAGACAGACAGACAGACAGACAGATAGATAGATAGATAGATAGATAGAAGTACTGTAGTATCCTCAATATTAAGGGTATCAATTTTTGTGGATAAAGAGAAAATCACAGTGTCAAGGATACGTAAAGTCATGGCCTATGACCCTATCAATACAAAATGTTAATAGAAATTGCATTTCAATGAAAATTTATTTTCATGGATCAACTTAACAACGAAATCCACGAAAATTGGTATTCAACAAATATTGATGAAACAACAGTATTGTAACTTATGACTTAAGTGTGTTCTTTCATAGCATTTTCACAATGTTTTTGAAGCAGTCACTATTTTTGTCGAGGCCAAATTGTTCATTAAATTGGTTATCATTCAAGTTCCTGAAACAATAAATTATAATGTGATTTCGTCAAAGAATAAAAGCATGCACAAGTTGAAGACTCTAGTTTAATCAAAATATCAAAAATACTTCTCCTCCTAATTTTAATTAAATTGTAATGATTCAAAATTTGTACACATTTTCATACAACAGTCGGCTTATTTGTTATGTCATGGGCAAACAGTCCTGTTGATTTTAAAGAGCGGTGACCGAGTTGCCAGCAATGAAATAGACATACGTACGTTTGACAAAACTACCCAAAGTCCAAGTTCCTGTTAAAATGGTTCTGTTAATATCATGGTTCTAAGCAGAACACCAACTTATTTTTAAAAAATTCTTTCATGTGTTTGAACATTCTCTAAAATTATCTTATCATCTGCCGGAAGGCATCTATCATAAAACAAACTGAGTATGGTATATTCTTATTGCTATTTACATATAGATCTTGTATGGACTATTTACATAAACGTAAATATCCTTTGCCTTTTAGGGTTTTTTTTCCAAGAAAAAAATTAAACCTCAGGCTCCAAAAACTTTTGGACAACTAATTCAGATTTGAAATAACTTGAAATCCAATGAATTATATATACTGTTTATTTCATTTGAATGCACGAACTTGTTATAAATGCTAGCTTTAAATAATATAAACCAGTACTTGCACTACGCTAGCCTACATAAATAATTGAAATATTAGATCACTTAATCGCTGCATAAATAAATCTTGTTTCATTAATTTCAGAAGTTAATTTGGAATTTAAGCACCTATTAAACAATACTGCTATTGTGCCTAAATGTATAACTGACCGACCACAGGAAAAAATGGGCAGGGCTAAAAATAAGGTGGTGCTTATATTGATTGAGGGGTCTCGGATTAGATTATAAACTGAATCTAACAATTCAAACATGAAACTCCTTTGCAGTCCATCTTCTCAGGTGACCGACAAGGTATTACAGTTGAAATTTAAATTGTTTACATCATGAAATAGATTAAACATGGTTTTCGAGGGGTGTCAATTTTAACAGTTACCTTCCCAAACAGGCACTATTTATTTTATTATAACTGAATGTCTTAATTCTAAAGAAAGTTTTACTGCTTTTTATAGAAATGAAATGAATTCTACGGCGAACCGTACGCGCATAATTTACGCGCATGAAGCAATTCGTTGTGTTACCCGTTGCCAAGTGTGTTCTTAACGCTGAGGGTAATAGAACGTATTACAAACTACGTCTTAACAAATCAGATTTCAGTAGTTAACATGAAAGTATAATAATATTGAATGTTGCATGTATCTTACTTACGAAAACTAAAGTTCTTCTAGGAACTGAAGTCTTTTTCCGGTGAATACAATTGTCGTAAAATACATGTACTTTAAAACATCGCTTTCTAAAACGCTGCATCAATTAATTGTAAAATTCGATTTATAAAAACTAAAAAAAAAAACCGAAAAGTTTGTTATTCTTAGAGCATTTTTGTTAGTTTTTCAACAAAAAGAAATCGTAGGTTTTTGCAAATGTTTTGCAGTCGATGAAATGAAAAAAAAATTAACATCATTTTGCGATGGCTTCTTGTTTTGCGAGCATATACCTTCTTGCAATTATAATTATATGGCCACTTGCATAAACAGAATAAAAATTTTTACACACATTTTTTATAAATATTCCAGTCCGAATTTCCTCTATCTGTTTTTAAACATCTTCGCTAGCCAAGGGTTTTCGGTCAACTTCGCTTCCCATTAACCCTTTGCAGATATCATTACGAACACTCGGTGATGCGGTGGCGCTATCTAGCGAGCAACGATGCTAGAAATAGGAATGAAAATATATAGAAAAAAGCAAATAATAATGTATTTTATGTTCCTATGTTATTTAAAGCCAAGACAACTGCACTTAGTTTTTTGATGTTGAGCATAGTGAAAACAAAACAGGTATAGAAATGAACACATGTCATTTATTGAAGTAAATGACGAAAAATAAATATATACACCATCAAGGGGGTCAGCATAGACTAGAAAACAACTGACTACTGTGTAAAGTCTTTGGCAGTACATTATGCAATATGCTGACCCCCAATAGTAAAACATATCAAAAATCAAGGCAATGATATATGCCAAACATCAAAAAAGGGTGGAAAATAACAAGATACACGCAATGACAAGATACATAGTATACCAATACATGAAAATAGAAATAAAGTGAAAATTATAATTATGGCGGAAGAAAGGGGTGGATGGAGGGTTTTCCCAAATGATCTTCTTAAAATACAGCGTGGCTTTCCCCTCTAGTAAATAAAACAAGAATGATCACGTGGTCTAGAGGAGCCACGCTGATTGGTTTAAATATCATCCTACCCAGATAGTATTAAATTTAGGATCTTGACCTAGCGATAGCACCAATTAATTACATAATCTACAAATGCCCAAATAGGAGACTTATAAATGTAAACAAATATCGTTTGTGATAAAACAAGAAGAAAACACATGTCATATAAAAGGTATTATCATTAAACATAATAATAACTGCTTATAGCTGCTATATGTGTTTGCAGGGAGGATTTATATGAGTTTTTGTTCAAAAGAATTCGAAAATAAAAATTACATCACTAACTTTGCATGTGCAAAGGTCTTACAGATTGTATGAAGCTTTCATTATATTTGAGACCAATGTGCTTTTTTCAAATTACTAATATGGGAAACATAGAATGATCGATCGAAGAAGATATCAACGTTTGACCATTTTAATGTTTATGCAAATAAGTGATGTCACCATACGATCTACTAAAGGTTACGTTTCGAGGATATCTATGTGGCAACGTAGTGTAAGATTTCGGAACGTTCTGTGTGAACAATGTTTGCAACATTGAGCCTAGATCAGTCAATTTTGTTTGATGTTTTAAAGGATATTTGCTTACAGTGCGCTATTTGTAAAGAGTGTATCCTTGTCCTATTTGATGCGTTCATGTGAAATTAATCAGTGCAGCGGTACATGAAGAGTACGCTTATTTATATGTACATTATCTGTACATTGAACTCTAGGAATCTAGAACAATTATGCCGGTCTCTGAATATGAAAGAAGACTATGGTGCACTCTTGACGTCAGCTATGCAAATAACATGTATATAAACGAAATTTTATGGACAAAGTTTCCAATTTGTGAAAACAATGATAATATCGAACTAGAGCCGAGCTCGTTGCAAAGCAACGAATAGGTCTTCTGTTGCAGCTTCCTGTCGGAAAAGGATTGTCAATCAGTCTGTTTAAAATCACCCTTCTATTTCTTACAGGGTCGGACAGGTATTGATAGGGGGTCATATTCACACGACCTAAACTTCTGACCAATCATGGCTTTAGAAAATTTATTGGAACTTTTTAAATTGAGACAGGCAAATTAATTAATACCTGCTTTCTATGTAACCACCAAACTGAGTATTGAAGAATTGCACCTCTCTTTAACAGATAAAGGCATGTATTTGGTAAATGAGAGTATAATTAGGTTGTGTGCAAATATGGAGGTCATGTGAAGATGACCTGTTATCGATACCTATCAGACCCTGATGAGTGTAAGCAGAAGGGTGGTGATTTTAATCAGACTCGATTGTCAATATGACATGAGGGTGCGGTGTACGAGAGGTGCTCAGCGGGAGGGACAACTCTTTGTATAATGTTTGGTCATGCAAGCACTCAGCATCGTTTTTGCTTCGGGGAACAAATTTATCCGAAATGTATTAAGTTAAACAAGGAAATAAAAGAAAGAATTACGAAAATCTTCAAAATCTAATTCGTGGTAGTGGTAGGGGAGGGGGGAGTTGTGAGGCAGCTATAACTTATTTTGTTTACTATTATTTGTTTTCAATTTGCCATAAAAATTTATATTGCCTTTTACTAAGATATGTGTTGGGGAAGGGGGGAACAATGCCCCAAAATTTAATTTCCTTTATGTTAATTTAAAGGAAATTTTGGTTGCGAAAAAGGTGCTCTCTGTGGAACAACCGGCGGTTCTGTGAGCAACCTCACAAATAGTTCCTCCCCTCCCCACTAAGAAAAAAAAATCATAACTAAAGTATTTCTCTATTAGAAAAAAATGGACGCTTCTTTTTCTTATAGTGACACTGAACTTGCACAAATTATAAAAGTTCAAGTCAGGACATATTACAGTACATGTCACAAGCAATCTTTGCGTCAAATTTTAGCTTCTAATCATTTCCATGTATACAAGATATGACAGACAGGAAAATAGCATATATATATTTTCAAATGACCTTGAACTTGCACAACTGACCATGGGTCAAGTTCATGACACATCCTCAGGTTATCAGCAATCTTTAAATGAAAAGGCAACTTCGAATGTTTCTCCTTAAAAACAGTATAAAGCAGACACAAATTATGAACTTGACAAACTCATTACACACACTAAGGTCATAAGCAATCTTTGTGTGAGAAAGAACTTTCAATGTTTTTTTTCATAAAAAATTATATGGATCGGACACGATTTTTGCACTTTTCCTGCTATCGACCTTGATCTTTGCCAAATTATTTTTGGTGATGGTCATCAAACACCCTCAGGTCAAAAGCAATTTTTGGTTTAGTTAATATTTTGTACTTTTTTAATATGCATGTAGTGACCAATGTTTTGTATGCACATTTGCACTCTCCTCTCATCGTCGGAACTCACGTGATTTCTATCCATTACACTGCATTGAAAGCAATGTAACAGATAAGAGACCCGTGGGTTCCGACGATGTCTCCTCAATGACATGTGTCAATTTGAATCTAAATGATTTCTAATTGGTATGGTTTTCAAAGCTTTTGAAAAGTTTTGAAACTGAATTCCTACAGTTCTAAATTTGAGGTAAAAAATACAAATAAATAGGAAGGTGAAGGGAAAGCCATGAAGGTATTATTGCTTCTGTTTTAGACTATTTCAGATTTTAAAAATAAAATATTCTGCAGAGTTTTTAGTCAGCCTGTGGGCTGACTTATTAAATTGAATAAAACTTCAATCGCTTTCATAAATTGGAATTCTGTGGAAGAATTAGACAGTCCGTGTTAGAGAAATTTAAAGAAGTTATGAAACTGGTAAGTTTCTAGGTCAAACTGGGCATATATGTATTGAAAGACTGTCAATGGGTATCGTCTGTAGCCACGGTTCGGAATCCGTATATGCAGACATACATTGTATGTACATCGCTACACGTTTACCTCCTCACCTACAGCCATAGAAATGAGGGTGCAACCTCCATGTATACATGCATATTATTATAGTTCTGGAAACTTTTTATCTTGTTATAAATAGATTGGGTATTCATATACTGTTAACCTGAAATTAGTATTGCACTGGCTGTAGCTAATCTTGTTAGTATATTAAGTTGCATTACAACCTCACACTACACAACTTCAATAAAAGGGTTTTTTTTTTTATCAATTTTCATATAATTAGCAATAAATAATTAAAATCCCCAAGAACACATATCTATCTCATTTAAGTGTAACTTTGAGAAGCGCATATATTTTTGGGAGGCAGATCTGTCGCTTTATTATAGTCTGTAAGTCAAGTGAAATCTGTTGACACTTGCAGTTCTTTGATGATTTCTATGGCGACAGACTGCATTGCATAATGTAGTCGTATTTCATAACTTCTAAATCCCAGAAACAAATTTCATTTGACTTAGAACTTTTAATTATAATATATATTACTCTGCTCATAACTATAGAAGGCAAGCTTGTTCAACAGGTTAATTTATTAGCCACATTCTCAGATTACGATCTCTCACCTTTAATGTGAAGATGATTGGCTTAATAGCCTTATTGTTTTACAATTGACCACTGTAGTGAAAGCACCCTTCGATACCCATTAACCTTCGATAACCTTCGATACATTGTTACACAATTACACACAATTAACAATTGATGATCTGCAGCCATAAATAACCTGGGGATATATATATGTTCTTATATTAGCTGTGTGCGCTGAAGCGACACAAGATTTTCGGCCGCACGTGGCGATTGAATTAACAGACTGACCGAATGTTACACATTAGGAGAAGTCGCCAAAAAATGATTTTCGACAGATTTGGATATCTTTTCGCCAATTTAAAAAAAAAATCCAGCGCGAGCACTTGGCAGCGGAGCGGGGGGAGAGGGCAACACAGCAGTGAGTTCGTTTTCACAGTTTTACAATAAAACGAACGACCAGGTAGAAACACTACAGAAGTGATTAATATGTGACCGATAGAATCTAAACAAAACTACTTTAAAAACTCATGTGAATACTCTTTAAAATAATCACCGAATGCATCAATTTGGGACATTCTTTTATCGTGCCAGCACCTACCGCAAAGATGTAACATGGAACTTAGATTATAAATTGCTTTGATTTTTAAAGTACCTTGTACGCAATCGTATTAATCAATACTAAATCTTCTCGGCCATGTGCGCGGGATGATCATCATTTTTGTTGTTGATTTAAACCATTATTTGTACAGTTTTGAAAACGTTTTAGACTTACAAACCAACCATTAATTCATGTCTGACGATGTTTCCGATTTGAAGTAATATCGCTTTTATTAATGTTCAGAACGACTTCTTAATTTACACTCCAATGTTAAATTAAATAAATACAAGATAGACAAACTTTTATATCATATATAAAATTAAACACGTTCATATACGGTGCAAGTGTTTGTGTATTAGATAACCGCTTACCACTAGGTAGTTCAGCAGTGGCTGATCTCCTCGGTCGTGGGCGAAGGATTGATTACGAAAAGGTACCACGCACAGCTCAGAACACAGGAAGATTTGAAAAGTTTGCAGTCTAATGATTAAAATATATCAAATAAAAGTTCTTTTTTTTACTTTAAACCAACATTTGATCTATGTCTGATATTGCTTTAGATTGAGAACGACATTATTTTATTATTTAACTGAACGATTTCTTAATTGAGACCCTGTTGTTTAATCCAATTGAAGAAGAATAAACTTTGTGTAATCAAAACTAAAACAATTCTTGTGTTTGCGGCTAAACAAAATTGCATATGATAGTCGTGACTCTTGTGTATTAGATAACTGCTGACCGCTAGGTAGCCCAGCCGCAACCATGGTGACCGATTTTCTCGGCCGCGGGCGAGCGATAGCTTACGTAATGGTACACACACACAGCTCTGATTCACGATAGATTTTAAATGCACGCAGTATGAAAACTGAAATGTAATACATAGATTTTTTTAATCCGTATTTTGTGTTTTACTAGAAAAGAAAAAAAAATGTTTTGTTTTCCGATTCTCGTTTTTAAGGATTTTGTACTATAAAAATTTAAACTCCTAAAAAAGAGCATTTATTAAAAAAAATTCTTATGAATAAAAGCCACCGTATGAACCAGCATACTTTCTGTGGTAACTTTATGCCAGTTGTACGCACAAAGACTTTCGTCAATTTGCCAAATGAAACGAAGTACATGTTAACATGTAAAGGTGTTTACACTCATACAACACAAATCACCAACAAATAACATTGTAATGATTTTAATGAGATCCAAGCAAACAACTTTTCCAGTTACAGCCATATCGAAATTCTAACCGTTTTTGAGTTATTAAGCAAAAACTTTTAAGCGCTATTTGCCCTTAATTTTAGTGGCCAGCCATGTTTCATTGGTGTCAACTGAAAGCCCTTTACATTCCGCACAACTTTTATACTACATGTCTTAACAAAATATTTTTCGTTTAAACGATACACAGAAAAATATGTCTAATTTTTTGCACTTTTTGGAATCCTTTTTTTTTTACCCCTACCTTTTTTTAAATAAAAAAAGTAATCCAAAAACAAAAAACCGATGTGCACAACTCCAATGTCTCTGTTATTCAAATTCGTTAAATTCCCATTCCCTGATATCATAGTCTCGTAGCCTTTGTCTGGAAACGAAAGGCCCTAAACAAATTTAAAAGGGAAATAACTCGTTAACGGAAATGGAATTTTAAAGTTCATGAAACGTTTTAGATAGTGTTTTGTAATGTCTATGAGCCCTGAAAATTTGAGCAAAAACTGTTCAATGAGCAAGATATAAAGCATCAAAATTCGCATCTAGGAACAAAAAAAAAGAAAAATAAGAACTAGATACGATCTCGTTACGAGTAAGGAGTAGGTTTTCCGTTCAATTTTTTTAAAACGATGCCATTAAAATATCAATGAAATTTCAGAATTTCCACTCAACCCCTCCCTTTCAGATAATGTATACGATTGTCAATATCCTTTCAAATGCTTGACAAAGAGTTTTGCTTTTTCACATACATCACATTAAAGATTTAAGATTTTAATCCCCTAAAATCCCTAATGACGTCATCAGTGGGTGTGGCAATGAGTTTTACAAACTAATATTGTTACGATCAACAACTTTGCTTCTAGAATGGATTACAAAATCTTGATCGTTTATAAGGTATTTGTAATAGACTTTACGAGTATCTTGGCCCCTAATTTAAGGGGCCAGCCCCTTTCCCTAGAGTTCATACAATAGGTTCCACGAATACTAGCCTTTTTTTGTTCTTACATCCACCTAAAATTGTTCTTCATTTTTGAGATACAAATGATTGAATATTCTAGGGGCCAGCCCTCTAGATCTTTAATGGGGACAGACATTGGTGCTTTGATTAATGGAATCGATTAGAATCATCAATGCAAACATTTTGTCTTCTACAATGCTTAACAAAACATGTCTCCTTTTCTAGACAAATTGCGTCCAAGTTTAAGTACTTTGGCCCCTAAATAACATTTATTACGCAATAAATGGGCGTGGCATTGATTTTTCTAAGAGATATTGTCACGATCAACAACTTTGCTTCTATAATGTATTATAAAATCTTTATTGTTTTTAAGTTATATTTAATAGAGTTTACGAGTGTCTTGGCCCCTAATTAAAGGGGCCAGTCCCTTTTCCTAATTTCGTTGAAAAGGTCGTAGGAATACAAACATTTTTTGTTCTTACACCCATCTACAATATTTGTTCATTTTTGAGATACAAATGTTTGAATATTTTAGGGGCCAGCCCTGTAGATCCCTGATGGGGACAGATATTGGTGTTTTGATTAATGAAATCGATTTAAATCATAAATACAAACATTTTCTCTTCTATGATGTCCAACAAAATATGTCTACTCCTCTAGATATATTGCGTCAAAGTTTAAGTACTTTGGCCCCTAAAAATCCCTTATTACGTAATAAAGGGGCGTGGCAATGATTTTTTTTCTCTGATAGATATTGGTCTTATCAACAACTTTGCTTCTATAATGGATAACAATATCTTGATCGTTTTTAAGTTATTTGTAATAGAGTTTATGAGTCCCTTGGCCCCTAATTAAAGGGGCCAGTCCCTTTTTCTTGATTTCTTTGAAAAGGTCTTAAGAATACTAACATTTTTTGTTCTTACACCTATCTTAAATTGTTGTTCATTTTTGAGATACAAATGTTTAAATATTTTAGGGGCCAGTCCTGTAGATCCCTAATGGGGACAGACATTGGTCTTTTGATAAGTGGAATCGATTTAAATCATAAATGCAAACTTTTTTTCTTCTATGATGTCTCACAAAGTATGTCTACTTCTCTAGATATATCGCGTCAAACTTTAAGTACTTTGGCCCCTAAAAATCCCTTATTACGAAATAAAGGGGCGTGGCAATGATATTTTCTAAT
This sequence comes from Magallana angulata, assembly GCF_025612915.1. Lineage (NCBI taxonomy): Eukaryota > Metazoa > Mollusca > Bivalvia > Ostreida > Ostreidae > Magallana > Magallana angulata. The sequence continues at coordinate 22,878,789 of NC_069118.1, read as the reverse complement.
AGATATTGGTATTATCAACAACAATGTGGATATCTAGTACATAATTTTATTCCATCATTTATCGATATGCCATTTAAGAAACAAATAAATTTATAGTTATTTAATATAACTATGTTTTCCCGTTTTGTTAGTTTCCTTCCATTTTTTGACTTGTTTACATCCGATATAAAGTTTTTAACTTGTTATTGTGTGTTCTATGAAGTGCCATTATTTCCTTTTATGCTATGGTGTTTTAAATTTTTTCATCGGTGTTATAAGTAATAACTGTTTCAAACGTTATTTGATATGCACAAATAAAAGTTAAATTATGGATTTTAATAGTGCCTAAAAGAGCTTTTGAGAAGCTCGGGTGATTTATAATGACCCATATACCTGTAAAAAAATTAATTCAAAATTCCAATTTGTCAACTAAGCAAAGTTATTAATTGAACTATTTTTTAGCAAAATATTGGTAGCAAATTGCTCTGGAAATATGTCCTATAATGGCAACGCAAGCGTCTGAGGCAGCTTATCTGCAACTAATAAAATTGTGTAAAGATTTGATAACCCCTCCTTAGGTGAAATAAGATTAAAAAGAACAACAAAACAAGCTTACAAATGTATTGTCGGATTTCGTATCTATGCAACAGAGAAAATTACCAGACAAGTATGATGACATCAAGTGAAATTGGAACCCAAGCTAATAAAAATTTACAAAAAATGTTGAAAAAATGTTGAACGACACATTTCCGGAATACATGTACTGAGTTCGACAATAATGGATCAGGGATTGTTTAATGCTTCGTACATATGTTATAGATTAAGAAAAACGTATTTACATTTATGCCCATACATTGATCTTTTAAAATTACCAATAAAGCTTATTCCATTAATAGACTTAACTCTTTCGTTCCATTTATGAACTGCAACTTGTTAATTTTTTTTACCCTAAAAAACAACTAAATAGTCATTGACAAAATAGTGTCATTTAATAATGACGAATCAAAAACTTGTACAAATAAACCACATCACAAACAGGGAGATCCCTGACTAAGTCAATACTTAAACTTATTAAAATGACTTATGTAACAGGTACCGTGGGATCTCCCCTATTAGTTAAAAACACCTGAACAAATATTGAAATCACTAGGTAAAATATAAACAAAAAATAGTAAACAACAATGTCAGGGTGATCTACCTTAATACATGTATAAACATGTAAAAAATTAAGGTGGCATATACAAAGTTCTGCCAAAGTTCTGCATGAAAACCATGATGCACACAATGTAAACATTAGCACGGATTTCTGATATTGGCAGATACTATTATGACTTTTTTAAAGTCTAAATTTATTTGGACGGTTAGATGGGGATGGTGGTGGGTTAAACTTTACAAAGCGATCAATATCTTAGGTTACGAAAACACGTTCTTCTCACACTTGAGTAAAAACAAAAGTGATGAACACATGATCGAAATACTCTCATTCCATTGGCTAATGACAAGGTACAAGCACAGACATTTATAAATAGGTACAGGATAGACAAAATAGCTAAAAATAAACATAAAAAACCGGAACTTGAATTAGAATTTCTAGAATAAGCGATACAAATATGACATTAAACATATTATTTTGGCAATACTATTTCATTGTAGACATTTTAAACAAAAGGTTATGATATAGAATATAACTGTCTCATGAAAGAGCAGTAATAGATAGATAGATAGATAGATAGATAGATAGATAGATATATCAGCACAATTTTTTTACCGCGTCTTGGATTTCCTTAGATTTGTGAATTTTGGGCAATCCATAGAAGTTGCTGAATTTTACCTCAAAGTTTGTCAAATAATCAATTTCATTTGTAGTCAGGTTTTCGGCATGTTTTTTTAATAAGCTTCTCCACTCACAGCATTGTGTGTCGATCCTCGTTTGTTGATCATTTACGATAAAAACTTGAATTAGTTATTTTGTTTAAGTTTCCTTTACAAATGATCTTCAAATTTCATTCAGTAAGCATAACTAACAACAGTCATTGTTTCAACCTAACAAAGGATTTGACAGACATTAGCTAAATTGATGAGTTAAATACATATAAATTTTTCGACAGCCGTTACGTCTCTTTGTAAAAATACATTAGAGTAAATTGCAATGCTTTTCTGTATTCGTGTAAAATGAAATAATTTCAATGAAAATGAAACGAATGGGATTTGAAAATGTATAGAACCCTTATGTATAGTAAAATGTATACATTGTGTACCGTATACAATGTTGGTTATAGAAAACTTAAAATGAGTCCTCTTCATCTAAAAAACCGAATACAATACAGATAGCGTGACATGGAAAGAGAGAGCATAATCGAGCTGAAAAAAAAAATGTGGCAAAGAAAAGAGAAGCGTTTCAACATGAAAAGTTTTATATTTGCGGTATTCGAAGCCAAACAGCAGATAATCAGGCAAAACGATTCCTCTTGACGAAGAAAGCAGAAATGTTTTCATCAAGAAACGTTTACTATACTCTGTCCCAAGATATTTTGGATTCACGTTTGGCTTAATTGTTTGATATTTATATATACCTCAGGATCCAAACGATGTTCATTCAAAAGTATGAAAAATTTCCAAGATTTCTCAGTCAAAACGCCCCTGTTAGCTGATCAGGTTTCAATACAATGCTAAAAAATGTGATGTCTACGGAGATTTTGCATTGCAGCAAGCCCGGATGATAACGTTGAAATATTGCGCGATGTATTCCGAGTGTATTCCGAATGGAGAAAAGATGTAAACATTCCCCATTATAAATCTCCGTAGGGAATATGTTTTCGTTCCTGTGAATTTTTCCGAGTGAAAGATGATAACGTGTCAATGAAATTATCTTGGAAAATATCCCTTTCAACTATTTCAATTGCACTTCATTCACAGGTAAGTGTATTTTTATTAAAAATCGTCCAAACGTGAATCCAAAATATCTTGGGACAGACTATAAATGATGAAACTCAATTTTTAGTATAATTGTAATAAAGTACTGCTTCCTAAACTTAACAACAACGTCCTTAAAAACTAAAGTATATTGGACTTCAAATATTATAGTGAAAATGTTGACAACAAAACTAAAAGTCTGGCAAATCTTCGTTAGGTAGTGATACATGTTAATATAGTTGACATGTAAATGAGTTCAGGTCCACCAGTAACTGCGCAGACATCTCTAGGAATGTCCGGGAAGAAACAAGCTAAACAACAACAACAACGACCATGCATTAAGATGAAAAACATTTAAGTTTATCTTTTGTTATAACTTTCAAATAGCAAAACATACATGTACAGAACGCAAAAATCATATTAAGTATTGCTTATTGTTAGAAACTATTCAAATTGCAATAATTGGTTTGCAAACAAAAAGATTTCCATGTCAACCTCATCTTCGGAAATGTGATACGCGGACAAAAATGATATACAATTGAAGGATAATAATTTCCGGGTTTTGAGGATGAATAATTAATATTTTATATTACTTAAATGGTGTGGGAACGCTATCCTTCAATTGTTTATTTTGGAAAATGATTAAGCTATGACGTTTTTGGTCTGATTTCTATTATTACTCACTATTAGTGTTGATTAAAATTACATTAAAATAGATAATTAATCTTACATTGAGATCAATAGACAGAACAATTTCCTCAAAAACAGCTTATCAGTTATATAATCAAGTGTTTTCATATTACATAAAATAAAAACTTCCTCCAAACTTTTACATTACGTGCTGTCCAATCTGGAGAGAAAAGAATATGGATAGAAGCTATTTTAAAAACATTTTAGCACACAAAAGTAAGATATTTTAAGATTAACTTGTATTTTTATTTAAAGTTGCATTTTAATATATCGGGTTACTTGTATTTTTAAAGCACAAGTGTGTCTATATCATAAGATTTGTTCACATTTGTTTATACTTTTCTATCAAGGTTTTTTTTTTTTCCTTTTTAATATAAGCATGTAATACTAAAACATGATTGTCGCCAGAAAGAATCAACTTTGGAAAAAAAATGAGTATATACAGACAACTTGAAATCTGCTTACATTTTCTTTGTAATCAGCCATCAAATAAATAACGTGAGATACCACTAATCAAAAAAAATAAATACCTTTTTTGATTCATAATTTCAAGGCGACAACGAAACTCGTAACGTAGCCTACTTTCTTGACTTTATTGTACTTAAAATTCATTGAAAACATTTAGGAGAGTAGCTTCTTCAACAATCTGTAACAACCTGAACTATAAAACATTTAACATTTTTAGATTAATTCTTTGAAAGAGCAACCTATGTAAATACCGATTTTGCCATGGAGATGTTTAAACTCCTTGATATATGGAAATGTGTTGTCTAAATTTTAGACTCTTGATAAATGTTTCGGAGAAAACTTTGAAATTCATGAACAATTTCTTCAAAACAATTTTTTACACATTACTATGAGTATCAATATACGCTACTTACACACAAGATTTTGCGGAGAATACCTTAAAAATACGAATAAAATATAAAAGGTAAACCAAAATTAATCATTCTTTCCTTCATTTCAGTTTGCTTTTAAAAGTGTTAAAATATTCATTTTACTTTTAATTGTGTTCATTTTAAATTAAATAATTTGTTTATCACTGTATAATGATTTCTTTTTTCATTTATAAAGCGCTGTCTTATTGGCTAAAAATACTATTTTTATCGTATAAAGTATGTAACCTTCAGTTGGTCATTAAAAGACTAACGTCAAAGAATGTACAGACCCTGAACCGTGCTACTACATCTCTTATACGAACCGTACCGTTCACAAAGCGAACCTTTCTGTTCACAAAGCATACCAAACCGAACCGTGAAACTGATGTAGTAGCACGTTTCAGGGTCTGTATCAACCCGCATGACGTTACGTTCAAAACTTGTACAATTTGAAATCATTTTAAAAGTCAAATGCCTTTGCTTTATTTACATGTACAATGAATAGCAAAGCATAAAATTTTAAGCAATGAATTCAATATCTTTTAGTTTTATACAGTATTCAATAGTTTGGGATAGTCTGCGCTTTTTTATAAACCGCTAAATATTGAATTCATCACTTTGATAAATATTTTTTATTTCTTTATGACAGTAACAAGGATAATTTACTCAAAGAAAAAATGGAAGATGGACATGGAGAACCTGGAATAACTTTAAATGCAGAGACAATTAGCATTATTTCTTTTGGATCCGTCATTTTTCTAGTAATGATCTTAGCAATAATTCGAGAAATTTTCCTTTGCTGTCGTCTGCCCAGGTTCAATGCCATACCATCAGCCACTTATGATGTTTATGCTGATATCAGTGTCATTGGAAACAGATTATGATGAATTAATGTGCTAAACGCTGAAAAACAATCTAATAATGCTAACTGACAACTGAGATCCTCACACTCTTCATTGCAATTTGTTCGATACAGTTATATTTTACTGATTCGATTTGTTCATTTCATGTAGTAAGACACTGTGGCAGAACTATAGTTAATGTCAATTAAAAACTGTTAAAATTGAACGATAAACCTGACAGGATTAACGCACGATAGGATAGGATTAACGCACGATAGAACAGTATACACGCACGATACGATAGGATGGATATACGATACGATATGATAGGATTGTAAAAAAATAACGTTGCGAGTACTGTATTAAGCAAAATGTTGTTAAAGCTGAAACGTGGGTATAACATTGATTTATTCCCGATGCATAATTTACCAAGCACAAATATTATCAGATGTATGATAATATGATACATTGTATTGTATTTGCATTGATTGAAAATCCCCCCCCCCATTTTTCTCTTCGCTCAAACCAAAAAAAAAATCTAGCATAATAACATTTCCTTTTTCTTGTGTTTATATTTTGTTAGAATTTGTTTTTGTTTTGTCAGTTTACATTCTTTGGAACTTTTTAAGTGTTTTTGAAATCGATAATATCAGCATTGTTGCTCTCTGGCTAAAAAAAGTACATTTACCTATTTTAGGTCACTCTATTGTGTGTCCTTTTCAGCAATTTTCTGAAAAGCGATGAATATCATTGATAATATTTGTAAAAATATCGGTCTCAGAGGGACTCATAAATTAATAGCGAGCGCAGCTCGCCGGCGCGCAGCGCCAGCGCGAAGCGAGCTCTACCGGCAAGGCGTGTGTGAATAGAAAATTCGGACTATTTGCACATTCATTCAACGGATTTTTTTGGCGTCAGTAAATCGGACCAGTAATGCATTGTTTTAATCGTCCCAGTAGTTCCCTGTAATTATGGTTTCCCATTTCACATCTCACGAGAACTATGTACATGCACTGTAAATAACACAACGCCAATTTCCATTACTTTAAAGACTAACGGAGTTATCGTCCTTTCGAGTGACGTCACAATGGATTTCTTACACATTGATCCGACAAAATTTTTCGGAGTCAGTAAATTTCGACCCACAATGCAATTCCTCAATGTCGGCCGATCTCACTAGACTGGATACCATCTCGCGAGAATCAAAGTAAAACTTTTGAGAAACAGATAAATTGTGTAATTTCCAGAACAATATGCTTTTTAAGTGAACAAAACAGTATTTTTCGCTTAGTTTTTTTTTTCTAGTTTGTTTTCAAAGAGACAGACTACACTTGACCGACGTGAACTTTGACGTCACAATAAGGGGAAACTACTCTAAGTAGTTATTGTAAATCTGCTGAAATATAAATACCAAAATCTTCTCAAAATCTTGCAGAGCTAACGAATCGGGACATTTCTTCAGAGATAGGAAACAGCTTTAACTTGCTCTCATTTGGATGAATGCTCACATTTAGTATTCACTATATTTACGGTAATTTCCAGGAACGTTTTTTAAATGGGGCGTGGCAACATCATTCCAAAAATCTTCACATGCAAAAAGAAAAATAAATTTCTCAAAATCAGGAAAATTCTAATCGGGGTGAGGAATAGGGAGTGCGTGGTATGCCTTTAGCTCTTTAGCTGCTCAAAAGTGTCTTTATTTTTACTACTATTTACGGTATTACATGCTCCCGGGCGATCCATTTTCCTTATGTGATCAACAAATTGTTTTTATACGTTTTTTAAACGGGGGAGGGGGGAATCTGTGATAAGTCAATTTTTATTTGTAAGTTTAAGAAAAATGTCTGCTGCAAATAAAGAGGAAATAAACTGCAATGTACATTATGTTAAAATCTTTATTATTCAACAACATTTTATCTGAGATAAATTCTATACTGGCGTGCGACCAGTATATAAACAATCTAAATTAAAATCAGATCTTTGATCCGCTCCAACAAATTCTGATGTCGCTATTGTTCAGCGACTATCAGAATTTCGGAGCGTTACAAAGATCTGATTTTAATCAGATTGGTATAATAAATAAATAAAAAATCTTATGAATAATGAAAATTTACTGCAAAAATAGGTATATTTATTTTATTTTGCATTCAAATTCATTTACTTTACGTCACTACTTTTATTTTTCTTGATTTATCATAATTCATTTTTGATCACCTGCTGCGCTCGCCCCAACGGTCGCACCGTAAAACATATTAGTTAAAAAAGTTGGTGGTCGTACTAGTTTCTGCATTCTTTGTGAAGATGCTGAATTTATTGTGAAAGTAAATCCTCACTGCGTAATTCTGATTGTCGGATAAAATGTTAGTACATGTAGTGCTACCTCGCCTGAGGAATTAATTGGCAGAACAGTTACAATCAGTTGTATCGGTACGGAATAACACATTTGCAGTTTCACGTGTGCACGTATGTAAATTGTTGCCACGTTTTCAACAAAGTTTAATTACAAGTTTAATTACAAGTGCAATCGTTGATCAGGTCATTGTCCTTCTTAATGAGTCTCTTCATGAATTTCAATTCTCTTCTTTTTGGCCGCACAATGACTTTTTTCTCATTACCTAATTCAAATCACGTGCTCATAAATTTCAATCAATTTGAATAAACAAGGCAATGTTGATCTTATGCTCCACAGAAGAAATCTACACAATTTGCAGCTGTTTTTCTGAGATTTGTAATATTACTTTTGCCTCCATGGACTCTATCTGAATGCGCTTTGAATCTACAAAATTTACTCGTGTTTACCAGACATTTTTTATTTATTTATTTATTTTCGTATTTTTGTGCCTCCTTGAAACTTATATCATTACCCTTGGAATGTACACAATTTACTTGTGTTTTCATGAAGGTTTTATTTATTTATTCATATATTTACTTATTTATTATTTGTTCATTCATTTATCTATATATTAAATTATTTTCTTGTCAATTGCACTTGGAATGTACACAATTTACTTATGTTTTCCTTATATATATTTTTTTTCATATTTTTATTTTTATATCCCTGAAGCTTTAAAGAGTCAGTACAGCTTAAAAAACATGTATGGATAACTTCAGATTTACATGTACCTATTGTATCGTTAGGAAATAAGAAATAACGTTGATTGTAGTAGTTGAAATACATAAAAAATCCCTTTCACAAGCCTAATTAACATAATTATTAGCTTCCGAAAATTTTAGGGTCGTACAAACCGGAATAATCTTTTATCGTTTGCTTGTACCACGTGGATTTGATTAACAGAAATTGACACCTGCTGAAAGCTAAAAAATCTACGGTCATTGTGGTATATGAGGTAAAAGGATCCCTCTAAACGGAACACACAATCACTTTCTCTATAATTTATAAGTGGTTTACCAATTTCGGTTCATTTTAAAATGAAAAAAACACAGTATGTCAAATAAACCCTCAGGGGGCCTCACTTACAAAAATGAATTTAGATTGTAGCAACTCCTGTGATAAACACGCGAAATACATGCTTACAAAATAAAAGTTGTGGTTATTTTAAAAACGTTAAACAATCATTACCTGGGAAAAGTAGAAAAGACAAATTACATGTATTTCTATCAACAAACATGTCCGAGAGAATCTTCGCGAGCCCTGGATGTGTTTTGTTGAATGAAAATTATACGCATGCGTAATAGTATAGAAGGCTAAACCCCGTAACACGTTGCAATGTAAATATGTATAGGTTACACATGATTATTTTTTTTGATGAAATAATTCGATTTATTTCATGGAGAAATTTGTAATTTTCTGAACGTTTATGCATTCATGAGTAGTACAAGAATACCGAACCCGATCAAAAAAAAATTCCAAGTCGGTTTTTTATCAGAGGCGCCGTACTGTCTCTTTAAATTATTTATTAAACTTGGAATCTACACAATTTTCTTTTGTTTTCCTGTTTTTTCATTGCAATTGGAATCAAATTGAAATAGCCATTCTCGAGCGGTTCCTACTGTTCAGTGTTCAGTCTGCATAAAAGAAAAAGAGAGCAGCGACAGTGAGTTCGGAGTCGGTTGCAGCCATATCTCCTCGAGGTGCTCAGTGCCATTACTTTTATTGAATTCATCGCTTGGATTTTCACTCACATGTAGATTGTTTCATATTTTACTCGTAATATGTTACCAAAAACCATAATGCGATTGACCAGTAAACCAGCACCAATAAAATTAATTTCTTTCTGATTTATGTGTATATACAAATATTGCCTGCTTAATGGGAGTACATTTATAAAAAAAAAATTGACGCATAGCACTAATATTCCTTACTTCTAAATATAAAAGAAATATACGTAAAACTTAAGGTTACAATAACTATAAAACAGGACGACTGAGTTCCCGTGATTAATCGCGATATAATTCAAATGCTGACACAGTACATGATTTAGGTGTCGGCTTATCACCTCCACCATTCGCACACATGGATAAATGGTGTTTGGATGACATAGCAGGATAAATTTCAACCTTTATTTTTTGAAAAAGTTCCATATGCTCTTTTGACACTTATAAAGATTTGAAATAAATTATATGTATATAAGTTAGTCATTAGGCGGTAATTTGGATATCAAGTTTGCAACACTTTAAAAAATGAAGAACAAGAGAGAATAACGATGATTTTGTCCAAAATGTCAAGAAGTATAAATTCTAAACTCTCTATAAATCATATCACATGCAGGCACAGTTAAGATGAAACTTCCGTAACTCTTAGATTTTTCAAAGATAATGCAGGAAGCATCAAGTTTGTAAAACACAAATTTTAAATATCAAATCGCTGACAGAGATGCTTGTAAGAATTATTTGCGGATTTACAATTGGAGTTTTAAAGTCGTGGAGACCGATCATACCTACATTAGTTGCTACAATAGGTACTCTTTTTTATTTAACGTTTGTATGAACTATTTCAGTAGGAAATGTGTAAAGGATTTCCTATTTATCAACCAAGATATAATTCATTTCAAAAGAATTGCACTTTAAGAATTTAGAGTACCACCGGGAAACACTAAAATTTTATTTCTTGAGAACTGTTTAAAACACTGAAAATGCCAAAGCAAAAACCTGCATTAAGTGTTTCATCTACCTGTGTTTTAGAATGTTACAGGCATTTGAGTTTCGATTTTCTGAAGAGACATATGGCTAATTTGAACGAAATCTGGAAAAATGGTAAGTGTAATTGCATTAATGATTACAGGCAATATTTCCTGAGATGTATATTGAAAATATAACAAAACATTTATAGCTTTAATTGGTGACATACTACATTTTAGATCGCAGGTAAAAGTCAATTAATATCATGTGATGTTTTTCTTATATCAGGCAAAAGGTGCAAAATTATTTGTTGGCCTAGAAAACAATGCTTTTCCGACCTTAAGCATATAAATAACTACAAAAACGTATCTAATGAAGATAATTGTATAAGAAAGGCAGACCATCTGTTTTGGTGTCATACTGCAATTAATTGAGTTTAATATACTTTAGTTTGAACATCACAAGTATCAATACAAGTAGTTTTTATATTTTTTGCCTTTCAATGATCAATAAAAATACAAAAATGTATCAGGCGACCTAGTGCAATTTGTCTTCGTCCGTCGTCCTGCATTCGCAATTTTACATTTTAAACTTCCTGGAAACTACTGGACCATATCTTACTTTTTTTGTTCGAAACATCTCTAGGATAAAAATAAGAAAAATATTTGGTGTGAAATTTATTACCATATTACCCCTGGGGCCTCATTGGCGGTGCTCAAAAACATAAAAAGGGCTAAATGTTTAAAAAATAGTCTTCTTTACTACCATATATTTAATAATACTAATTGCATGGTTATGATTTCCATGAAGCAAAAATTGTGAAATTTGTGTTCCCTGGACCAAGTGTTCAGGCCCTTATGAGGCACAATATGGACATTTAGAGAGTATATTCGAGAAAAACTAAATGTATACTAGTTATCATATCCATGAATCCTTCTACCGAAATTGTGAAATTAATTACCCTTTGTTAGGGGTTCAAGACATAGGGTGCTGCTAATATGATCAGAATATGGTTATATTAGTAGTGAAAATGTATTTAATCGCCGAAAATCCTCTTCTTTTCGAGCACACCAGTGAGAGATAAACTAAATGCATGAATCCGATGTTCATGATGCCCTCTACCAAAATTGTGAAATTTAATGACATCAACTTTTGATAAGGGTTTGGACTCTAAAATAAAGCCTAAAATGCAAAATGATATTCTCTGACATGTCAATATAAGAGTTTTGGAACCCGGGTGACCGTAAGTCCTGCAGGCCTGCAGGCCTCTTGTTCTTTTTGATGATCCAAATCATATTGGAGCAGGGGGGGGGGTGTTCGAAGTTTAAATATTAAGTGCTTCACTTTAAATATTCCATTTAATTTTTGTTCAGTTCTTGATCCGGTGTTATTGCATTTTTAGCTATTTGTACAAAAATACATGGATGTATTAGATACAATATAAGCATTACCTATTTCATTCGTTCATGTGTTCTGAATTCATAAATATTCATTATCTAATCTTAAAATGACAAGTACCCTTACGACAGTATTGTTTCTTATCTTGTGACATGTGACTGAGCAGAGAATTATACATGAGATGTAGGCGTTCTCAAATATCGCTAGTGCAACCAAATATAAACATCAACATTTCAGCCATGCTAACTAATGGGTTTCTTTTTCTGTACAATAACACTAAAGGAATTTTTTTTTTAATTTAATTATCATCTATAAAAATAAAGTATGTATAAATTTGAAATTTAAGTATATATTTTTTTTTAAATACATGTGAAAGTGATAATATAAATATTAAGATTTTATATCATTAGACTCAGCCTTAATTATTGATTAATTATTTTTATTTTAGGTCTTTGAAATAACTAGTCAACTTTTAAAATCGTGACGGCTAATGCAGTTTTTTTCTAGTCAAGTTTTAAAATCGTGACGGCTAATGCAGTTTTTTTTCTTTTAAATAGAAACGACTTATTATAGACGAAAAAGAAAAACAGTACACAAGATGTCAGAACCTGAAAACAGCTTTGGTTCTGCAAAGATAATAGATATCGTTTTGGGATCAGTGATATGCCTTGTACTGTTGTTGGCAATCGTTCGAGAAATGTACCGAAGCTGTCAATTTCCTAGTAGTAAGATACTTGTGAAAGAGACTGAAGATGTTTATGCAGTAATTGGTGACATTGAGGAAAGAATTGCCTGACTCTCTCTGTCTTTGTTTTTCATAAATCTGATAATGAATTAAGGAGGCTGGTCATTATGTTAACAATCAGATATGTCGTAAACTTTAACATATGGTACCTATGGCCATAAACTAACATTTCGTTAGGTGGAAATCCAAATATTTTAGCTTTTAAATGTGATCATTTTCTAACATCGTTTTACGGAGCTTTTCTTCTTAAGGAAATAAAAATAGTCTAAAAATGGTCACGACCGTCGAGCTCCCCTTAAATTATAGCTGAAAAAAAAAACAAGGTCAGATATCCCCTCTCAACAAATATTTTTAATGATATATATTTACGACAAAGACATACTTGCAATTGATCATTTTTTTTTACTATATAGCAAATCAAACGTTTGGTTATTTAAAGTAGAAAAACTTTTTTTTTAATATGAATTTTAAAAATATATCTCACATGTACCTAGATATATGAAATAAATGTCTTCCATTAACTTTCAATGCTACATATAAACTGGAAATACATAATCAGTAAATTTATACCATTTTTTCTATAAAACTCAATGATGGATAGAACTAATGTATGATCATTTTTTTGGTTCTAAACGTTTTCTTTTGTCTTGCTGCTAAATTATCGCACTTGCGCCAAATATTTTCTGTAGTAGATCGTACAGTAACAGCATGGACATCAGAAAATTGAGTATGATTCGTGGAAACTGATAAACATTTGAATGACAACACAATATTACCTTCTTGAAATTATTGCTTAGTTAGTATGGTGTATACCGTGCAACTACGCTCGAGGTGCACGCGAAGTAAGGCAGCGCTATCTGTGCAACATAACCAGGATATCTCGGGTTATTTTAAAGAATATGTTATCTTTTATTTATTGTTGTAGTTTCTTTTCTTTAATTTTGTTTTAATTACTGATAACCAAGTAGTATATTTTATGCATTTGAAAGTCCATGTTACCTGAATGCCTCGATCGCAAAGCAACCGACAGTAATTTCTCGACTGGTATATATAAAACAGTAGCAGCAGACAGTGATATAGCGATCAACTACTTCAATGAAGAAATGTCGGCTTTAATCTGCTTTTTTTGGTCCTTATCTACCTTTTCATAAATTTAAAAGCAATTCGTTGACTTTTTAGGAATTCCCCAAGGGCATGCTCTTTTCGTATAAACCAATTGTTTGCCAAATCTACCATGTCCTGGAATTTTTCTTTTGATTTGCTTTCAATTGCTGTGTTTATATCAGATCTGCTTTCTGCAATGGTACAAAAATGATAAATATCAGAAGCAGTGCACAAGTGTTCAAAAGTACATAGTCACATACTTCTAGTCATCAGTGTTTACGTCAATACCAAAAGTGTTGTTAGAATAGAAAATATTGCCAAACTGTTTTGTAACGTGAAGTTGATATTTTCCTGTGTGCGTGTGTGTGTTAATGTAATGTGTGTTAATGTGTATGTTTCTATAAAACGATTTAATATAAAACAAATGTATATTTTTCCTATGTTACAAAACAATACTTATTATTCACCAATGAATAATTTAAACACTTTTAGATAAAGATGTTTTAACTTATCACTTTGGAGTAAAACTTAACATGTTTAATGCATATACACATTAGAACGTATAGAATGGTGATCTGAAATGATGTAATAACAAAACAAAGTAAGCACATAATATTTGAGAATGCACATAAACAATCATTTACTTGTATGACAGACGCTTAAGTAATATTGTGAGCGTTTATTTTTAATTTATCAGATGTATTTGTTATGCATTTGTCAATGATTAGCACAACAGTTTTGTGCTTATAACACATCGAATGTTTTCTTCTTTATTAAAACAGAGGAAATTGGTTTACCTATGTACGAACACACCGGATGGCTTTTGCCTGTTTCAAAATTGAATAAATATGGATAATGTAAAGAGTCGTTTAGAAAATGCTTTCTAGACTTCCTTATGATAACCAGTTCTGGAAGGGACCGCCACAAAGTTTAGATAAAGTAACTTGTGTGTGCTAATTATATTACAAAAAAACTGATAGCAATTCTAACAGAAACTGATAAAACAATCCGCTATGAATGAACCAAACAGTACTATTTACAGTACTATTAATTACTTTAGGCTTTAAATTAGTACTTCATTGTCCACTTATTTTGATGTAAACATTGCATAGGTTGTTTCTTTCATCTATCAAAAGGTAAGCGTTGTTTCGAACTGACTATACAACGACATCCATAGGTAGTGTAAGGCCAGAAAATGTTATTCTGTATATATTTGTTTTTATCTTTCAACTACTAAATGAGCAGATAACTAAATGACAGTGTTTATCAGAGTCCTCCTCTAAGCAAAATGCTGCTGCCTGATTATGTTTCATTAGGGAATAAATTTCACTGATTCCTATTGTAAGAGTGACTTTTCGTGTAAATTGTAGTAGCCTTCTGTATGTACATTTTATGTGTTGATATAAGTGTTTTGTGAATGATAACGCAACAGTTTGCTTGCATACGGGATTATAGATAAAACCTTTTTCAGGCATCCCTTTGTGCATAGATTGTTGTAATGATATTTTGTTTGATTCTTTTGATTGACACATGTATGAGATGTAAAAAATAACATATTGGTTGTTTTATCTTCACAGATAATCAATGTGATTCCTATTTTGTTTTTAAGATTCTTTATTTAGCAAGCTGTTTAATCGATCCTTAATCTGAATCGCATGTTGTGATGTTTATAAATATATGTTGGGGAATGAATGCCCTTTTGACAGATAGACTGCTGAAGAATAGTGATGGTCATGCAGCCACAATACATTCTTGCAAAGTATTCATTTTCAAACTTGATTTTAACAAAGAAATGTTAAATTAATTTTAAACTGTAAAATGAATACTAGGTTATCAAAGGCCTATAATGTACAGCTGAAAATCAAATGGAATCCAAACATCGACAGCAAAAAGGACTTGCTATGCGGAAATTTTAAATCCACTCTATTTAGACACATGTTTCCATGTAAAATGTTTGTACGTATAAATATTGCATACTCTATTGAGTTGTTTATATATTTTAGTATGAAAACAAAACACAACACGCGGTTTAGGAATTGAATTATGTATATGCCACCCTACTAGATTTATTAAGATCCATGAAAACGTTCAGTTGCTGAAAACTAGAATTAATTTCGTCAGCAGCTTTGATAGTAGTAGCTTATGTTTTAAAATATGTTTTATATCTACGAATATACTTTAAAATACACAAATATACTTTAAATTAAACTCTAAAGTTTACTGATGGGTGTTATGATCCAAGCATTATCTTGCAAATATTATTTGAATCGCTTTAAATGTGACCCTCTTTCTATATGTGCAAACAAATGTGCAATCGCTTAAATGGAAATAAGTGAAATTTTGAAAAAAACATCTCGTATATCATTATCCATTTAATGTCATAGAAATGAAGAAAAAAAACCATTCAAACCAAGCTAATCTCTATGTTATGGTGTTCTATGCTATATTACATTGATGAAAAATGAAAATGAGTTGATGTGCCATATATTCATTTGATTTAAGATTACAATGCTATGTTATGATTAGCCAGTGTTATGTTATAGTAAATGTTGTTAAGATCTGTTTGAATTGACTGTTACACTATAATATCACGCGAAAAACTGTAAAATTGTAGAATGCACGTGTGTATGCGGATGCACGGCGTGAGTAATATCAATAATAAACAGGAAATATCTACGAATATTCTTTACATCGCCGATTAAATGTTACTAGATAAGCAGTAATTAATGTACCAAACATTGCTACAATCGAGCAAATTCAAATTAAATTATACGTTCTAACGGTTGAAATTTTCTGCTTATCCTGATAATATAGGTATGTATTTGTGACGTCACCAGTTTATGTTGTTCTTATTTAATTATGAAATTTAAAAAAACAAACGCAGAGAAATACAAAATAGGAAAAATACGGACTGTTCACCTAGATAGAATTAAACCTTAAATGGTGAAACCATATTAATCTCAATTATTAATCATTTTCAAACTATTACTATATGTGTAATGTTCTGATGTTCAATAAAAGCATTCGCAACTGATTTTTGGTATATATTTGTTTATAAAAGCAACACTCGTTAAATTATTGATAGGTTTTTGCTTTACATGGAAAGCCGTATGGTACCCCCACATTATTATTATATTTTGCCATATAATATGGTCACAATAAAAATGTCCTACTTAAAAAATAATCACTTCCATTTCCTTACATTTTTATTTTCATGCCACAATACTTATAATTGTACCCGCACACAATTATTAATCTGCTCTAAACAAAAATGTCAACCAAAAATTAAAATATCTCACACTAAGAGAAAACAACAAAACTATCTTGCAAAGATTATTATTGTAAATCTCACAATATCTATATATAGTGCCTGTTTTGGAGGGTAAGAGTTGAAATTGACACCCTGAGAAAACCATTGTCAACCGATGCGAAGCGGAGGTTGACAATGGTTTTCGAGGGGTGTTAATTTCAACTTCAACCCTCCAAACAGGCACTATATAATATTAATTTGGGGCAGAGATTATCATTTAGAAGCTTGAAATATTGCGTATGTGCAACTGAACTTTCATTTTAGTTCATGGATGAAAGACGGTCAGGATTGTCATTATGCGAAGTACGTTTCTGTTTAATTGCATGCTATATGGTTGTCTCTAATTTATTATTTTTCTCATCCAATTAGCAATCGCTTAATACTCTATTGAATGATGACATTTGCTTGGTGCAGAACGTTTGATTGAGTCAGAAAAGAGTGATTTATGTTCTATATATCATCAGACATACTTGTATGAGGCACAATTTTAACAAGGAACGAGATGGTGATTTGTTTCTAAACAAGTAGATTTTGTTTATATTGTAGTAAGAAAGGAGGAAAGAGCAAATAAGTAAATGCACAATAAAAAGATTTGACCCGACTGGGTATTAAACCCTGGACCCCCGCAACATTAGTCAGAAGCTCTAAAGCTATGCTACTGTGGCCAATATCTACTGTTCATATCTTTCCCCACATATTTTAATGCAGTTTACTTCATATATGTAAAGGGGTAGACTCACATACATGTTTTTATAAAGAATACTATTTGTGGACTGCTTAAACAAAATTTACACATTTAAAACCAACATAAAACCTAAAGTATACAGCTACTTGAGTTTTTTCCATTTCATTCTGTCAATCAATCGTGTTGTTTTCAACCCTTCTCTGACAGTGCATAAGGCTGGTGCTTAATACAGCATATTCCCAGTTTTTCATAATGCAAAGCAGAGACATTACAGGACACCGATCCATTACAGGTGCAACTCTCAGCTAATGTCGGTACCCAATTTAAGTTAGAAGGACTGAGACAATATAGATACAATCTGTTGTTAAAACGCACAACACGCAACATTAAGTGACCACTGTGGGGTTTTTATCGTATAGCCTAATGCTTTTAACCACCACGCTATGTGCTCCACTATGCGTTGTTTGCATGTTTCATAAAAATTGATTAAACTAATTAAAATTACTTCCCAACTTACAACAATGTTAACAACAGTGCTGGGGAGTGGTGGGGATATACAATACAGTGTGGATAAACTACAACTAAATACATGTATTAATAACTTTCTGACTTTGAAGTTGAACTTAAAATATCATAGCTGCAGATCTGTAGCTCTCTGGTTGAAAAAATTCGGAGAGACAAACTCTCTGGTTTGTCTATCCATTTTTGTTTCAATCATAGAGCTACATATCTGCAGCTTAAAATATCACTGTCTAAATTTACCGCTTCATGTGAAACTTTATTAAATGCATCATACAAAAGCTATTGAGTTACACTACAGCCAACGCGGATCCCGTATTTTCCCGCGACACCGTGATGGTGTTTTAATCCTTTCCGCGATACACCGTCGCGGTATTGTCATCGCGGTGATCGCGGGGCCACGATTTTACCGCGATGGTGTAAGACACCGTAACAGGCGTGTTATCTGTATTAGGGATTAAAGTAAGAAGGAGAAAGCAAGCACTGTTTTAATTATTGTTCGAATTTAGAAATAAATATTATTAGAAGAAAAATTCATTATTTTCTTTGAATTGTTTTTAACAAAAACTTCTAGAAAACTATTGCTGCATGTATTTTGTTAATAAATATTGTTCAAGAGTTCCAATCATAGCAATGTATTACGCAAATCATGCATATACGTGTACTTGAAAATTAGTATTATTTTTTGCATATGATGAGTTGAAAATATGCCACAGATTTAAAGAAGACAAATATTCCGCGATGTACTATTATAAGGTCGCTAACGTAGACATCAACTCAACTTGTATGTTTTCCCCTCAATCTTACTCTTATTTAACTCATTAAATACTTTCCGGGCTCTTTCTCTCTCTCTCTCTCGTTTTAAATAAATCAGATTATATGTACATTTAGGACGATCGGTGTTAATTATAGTCTAGGCAACGGTATGGTCAATCATGGAACAATTATCACCTTGCAGGACAAGTGTCACCTGAAGAAAATCCCGTAACACGGGTCCCGCGTCTAATGCCTTGAGCCATTTAAATGACAAAGTAGGTGTTAAAATTAGGTAACGCTTGCATATACCGGCCACTTCGGGGTATTGAGGGTAAAAGAACAACAGATTATGAATAACGGGACTGCAGTTTGACTTCCAGGGATCCAGGGTTTTGAGAGATCAAGAGAGTAGATTTACTTGGTAATTTACTTGGTAATATAAGGGGGTGGAGGATATGGACCGGAGACACACTTCGAGCAAAATAATGCTTAATTCAGACAGGTACATTGACAATCAGTCATCCCTGTGTTTACGGGTGTGTGTAACTATTACATAACACTTCCTGACCATGGCAGCACCCGTGCTCTGACCACGTGCCGTGAAGAATTTCATTGAATGCTGAGGATCTCCCCTCCCCCCTCTCTCTCTCTCTCTCTCAGTCACTTCAAATAACTAATATTTTATGTGAACTGCTAAAGTAGTACATGTAGCCGTAACGGCATTCTGATTGAAATGCACATAATAGCACATGTTTTCGTAATGGGCGTTTTAAGAAATATCATACCATGGACGTATATATAAAAGCCCCTGATCATACGCGCCTTCTATCTTTACTGCATGAAGATAAAATAATGCCTGATTCAGACAGGTATTTATAGTTTTACTAACAGCGTGCCAGTTTGCTTGTCGGACCGTGCTGAAATTTTGTACGCTGTTTATCATATTACTCATCGATTGGTCGTTCGATTTCATTGAAGTTAATACTAATTTGCATATCAAGCACAGAACCCAGAAACGCACTGGCCAATGACATTACATGGTTTTTTGGGTAGTGAATATCAACACATGGACAGTATAAAGCTTGTTGTTTGTTAAATGTATTGAATGTATATGCCTAGAAATGTGATTTATAGTAGTATGCCTACACCATTTTACTCGGACCTCCTTGACGGGGTCTTCTGCATATGGTACTAAAAGTTACATACTGTTTCATCAATTTTCATATCGGTAACAAAACGCTAGAAAGGGGAAGATGGACAATGTAATCAAATGAAATAAACGTCGCATTAATCGAATACTCCCCGGTAAATCTATTTATACTGGGAGCGGAAGCGCTCTTGCATGAACTAACCAGTCTTGAAGTAAACCAAATATTACGAAAACTATCGGATAGTTACGAAGTTATAAACGTAAAGAAATAAATTCAACAAACAACAGGCTTTATACTGTCCACGTGTTGATATTCACTATCAAAACATCATGCAATGTCAATGGTCAGTGCGTTTCTGAGTTCAGTGTTTGATATGTAAATTAGCATTCACATCAATGAAATCAAACAACCAATCGGTGAGGAATACAATAATCGGCATACAAATTTTTTAGCCCGGCCCGACAAGCAAACTGGCACGCTGTTAGTAAAACGATAATATATAGAAAATCACAAGTACGGCACAATTTATAGAAAAGTTATCCCTGTGTTTACGGGTATCCCTGTGTTTACGGGTGTGTATAACTATTACATAAGACTTCCTGTCTGTGACAGCACCCGTGCTCTGACCACGTGCCGTGAGAAATCTTATCGAATATTGAGACAACTCTCTCTCTCTCTGTCTCTCTCTCTCTCTCTCCTAAATCAAAATATCCCTGTGTTTACG
This sequence comes from Magallana angulata, assembly GCF_025612915.1. Taxonomy (NCBI): domain Eukaryota; kingdom Metazoa; phylum Mollusca; class Bivalvia; order Ostreida; family Ostreidae; genus Magallana; species Magallana angulata. Next base: position 22,858,016 of record NC_069118.1, on the reverse strand, counting down.
GGTATCCCTGTGTTTACGGGTGTGTATAACTATTACATAACACTTCCTGTCTGTGACAGCACCCGTGCTCTGACCACGTGCCGTGAGAAATCTTATCGAATATTGAGACAACTCTCTCTCTCTCTCTCTGTCTCTCTCTCTCTCTCTCTCTCCTAAATCAAAATATATAAAGTTCTAAGGAAATTGAAAATTAAAACTTTCTAAATTTTAACATGGCTAGAGAAATAAATAATATACCACATATCGCGTAAAGAAGTTTCTTTTAAACTTACATGCAAATATGCACACAAACACACATCTTTGTTCATATGTTTCCCATTTGATTCATTCAAACAATCACATTTTTACCATTTTAAAAAGTACAAATACTAGATGTGTATATTAAATTTACTGTGTTCTCAATTACTCTCTCTATTCCTGATTAACCCTGATTATAGTCTGTTCGTTAATTGTAATTCAATCGAGTACAAAGTATATCATTAAAAGGTAATTTTATGGATGTATTTTGTAAACACTGTGTTATGAATACGCAGAATAATTTCCTTAAATTTAAATTGGAAAACAAATGTTCATTTGTTTGAAATTAAATTATTCTATCAAGAACATTTTGTTGTTTGAAAGAACGGACTATATACTTCTATTTAGCTGACCCCAAGTCACACTAATTGCTGCAGGTCACCCACCCTGACGGCAACCACCAAAATACTATACACACATACTGTATACGTAATGTTACGCAATTCACCTTCCTCTGTTGGTCAACTGACACTGCGAAATTTTAACATGTGAAGGATACCCCAGAATAAATAATCATTCTTATTTTTAAATTTCTGGTTTTGAACGACAAACATAAATATTGGGCGACCCACTGAACATCATACCTTTTTGTTAAATCGGATAGGAAAGTCAATTTTTAAATACACACAATTTTAACATTAACATTTTCGTAAACTGATTGAACTTTTTTTTTTTTAAAACGTTTGATAAACAAGTTATACAACTTATATTGATATCTTTTGTTGGCACGGATGTAAGCGCGAGGGGATCACTTTAAAACATGTTATATCTACATGTATTTTGTTATTCATTAAATAAGTTCTTTGAATGTATTTAAGAGAAATGACCAACTGTAAGGTATGTTTTAAAGGTAAGAATTAAATATGAAAGATTGTAAATGAAACGCTAATTAGTATCCCTTTCTCGAGGCGAAATAAGATATTTTTGTGAAGCGTTTATTACCAGGTATATAATTATCAATCAAATTCATTGATAACCAAGAATTGTCAGCGATGAATGTGCCAAGATTAATTTATATGTAACACCATCAAGTATACAAAATAGTATACGAAATTCTGTATTAGCATAATTACACGTTCCTTTTATTTCTCCCACTTTTTCAAATAATGATAAATTGTAACAATCAACTCCATATATAAAATAAAGGCATATGAATCAATATTCATTAATTCTCTCAATAATATTTCCCGTATGAGAAGAAATTGGGGGAGGTAACTCGCGTTAAAAACATGACTAGATTTCACCTGGGACTGTTTTCACACTACCGCGACGGTGTGGTCAAGGTGAGAAGCTGTACCGCGAGGATGCGCGGTTTTACCTGAGTTACCTGTGCTAAACCGCGATCAATTTCACATCACGAGGACTCGCGGTAAATACGCAAACCGCGTTGGCCGTAGTGTACATGTAAATAGGGGCAGGGTGCTGGTGTAACCCAACGCAAGTTAAAATAGTATAAAACTACAATTTAAGCTTAGTATAATTAACTTAGTAAGCATTACCCACCAGTGTTAACGTTAGGTCAGAGAGCAGGTGATTATACACAGCAGTTTGGGGTATGAATCTTTGAAACATTCATAAATTACACTGAAATGCTCACCATTAAACTTTCTGGCATTGGTGTTGAACGTACTAAATATTACTCTTACACGTCTGTGTAAAACACACGCATATAAACATATTAATGTGTTTATCTTTAGTTAGTCCTTCACCATTTGTCTACACCGCATTACTTTCACTTTTTAGTGACGTCACATTTGATTATCTTCGTTGTAAAAGCGTTTGTATTTCAAGCGTCAAAATAACTATATCTGACCGAAAGAAGGTAGAACAATTTTTTGTGATTCAGAATCATATAAACGTTTCTTTCCAAGCGTCCAAATCTTTTTTCACCAAGAATAATAATGTCTTCGCAAGATTATTATTGTCAGTACACAATGATAAAGGTAACCGGGGAATAATCTTTACTGTGAAATTTACAATAATTAAAACTCTTTGCAAGATAGATTTATAGGTTTTTTTTCGTGTGTTGTATTATTAAATTTGGTTAATATTTTTACTTGGAGCAGATTTCAATAACTGTGTGTAGGTACAACCATAATTATTGTGGTGTGAAAAAAAATTGCAGGGAAATGAAGTGGATATTATTTTTGGTAGGACATTTTTTGTGACCATATCATATAGTAAAATACCATGATAATGTAGGGGTACCCTGCGGCTTTCCAAAAGAATCATAAGTAAGTTCCTCGAAGTTTTCATTTTTTTATTCATTTTCATGTTTCTTCGTTTACTGTAGGAAAAGCCATGAAGTCAGATGACGTTGTTCATTCTTTTGATTAAATATTTAATAGATATTCTACTTTATTTCATTTTTTTATATTTAAAATACAAATACCACCACCCCTTAAAAATGCAGTACAATTAAACACAACCGTGAAAATAATGTTTTACTTCATTTTTTTTTACCATTAAGCATTTTCACACTTTGTATAGACTTTTTCCCGAGTTAAATCCATACCGTTTATACTTGGTTGCACCGTGACACGCGGCGACGTCGATGGTTTTAGTCAATTTTAAAGAGGATTATCTGTCTTTAGTTGCTGGTATCTGTTAAAAAACTATATATCCCGCCATTATTTGGTACATAAAATATTATGGCAATTCATAATTTGAGATTTCAGTATTATTTAGTTTTAAGCCAAATTTATAGAGACATTACTTTCAACATAATATGGTTTATTGTTGACTTGATACAAATTTTGACCATGTGCCGTTACCACATTTTTGCAGGATAAGATCATAAATAACTCTTAGAAATAAAAACAATATATAAACTTTTGGGAGCCAAATTGTTTGAAGCTATTGCTTAAGTGTGTCTACTAAATTAAATATTAATATGACGTTAGGTAATATAACTATAGCAAAAGTCTTTTTTGAATGACCCTCGTATTCTCCAATGTGTTAACCTCTGTGTTAAAAGTTTATAAATAAATGTTCTACATATATGTATATAAATAAGCTGACACATAAAACTGGAAATATCATTGCTGGAAGTAACAGAGAATATTCAATGATGCTTAGTTATATTTCATGCATATGCGTCATTACCATAATCTTTACATGGGCTACTCGTATTAACAGGTACATGACATGTTGATGTTTTTTTCATAATCTTTATCATTGATTTTAAGCATAGTTAAAAACGTAGTTATTCAAATAGTTGTCATATATAAAGTATTTTTTGTTTAGTATTTAATTTAATAATTGGCTTTTTGGTAACTTTTTGTGATAGAGCTGCTTGTAATGTTACCGAACACTGTGGATACAATACATATAAAGATGGAAACGTGTGTAGAGGTATTTGATACGCTGTTTAAAAAAGTCTTAACATTTCATTTCTTTTAACTTTTTAACATGATACGTTTTATGATGTCTCTATCATATTTGTTGATTATTGTAGATTGTCCTGTAGGATATTTTGGATTTCACTGCTCTGATAAGTGTCCCCCACCTTCTTACGGAGTTTACTGTAGTCAAGTGTGTGAATGTTCGCTATGTGATCATGCATTTGGTTGCACTTTAAACACCGAATCTCAAGGTACGAATTATAGAGTACTTTTCAATTACTACACTATGCTTTATTGTATCATGTCATTTTAGATTTATATAAAAAATTGAATGATTATATTAAAATTTTCATTTTTGTATTTAAATGTAATAATGTTTAGCAAAACGTCAGTGTATATTCTATATAATTTATATTCATTCAGAATTGTCTTCTCTATTTTGATCCAGAAACGGGACCAACCACTGCTGTAAAACATAAAAGCTCGCCTAAATTACATATTGTTAAGAACATAACAAACCAAACAACGCAAGGTATCTGTTGAATTGTTTATATGCATTTTATTCAAAGTGTTTTGAACGGATGAGTACAAACTGATTTAGAATATGTAAAATCAATTTATACAAAAACTATAAGATATAATTACACTTAATAGAATGATCTTAAAAAGTCTAAGAATCTATTTATTTCTTTGGAACGCTAAATGTAATTTGAAAGGGATTGCGTTTAACATATAAAGTTTTAATCTATTGTCGTACGTGTAAAGTAAAAATGGGTTTGTTTATTTTGTTATACTTTTTAACAACGGATATCAGTTATTCTAGATCTCGAAAAGACTAATAGATTAATCGGGGGCTTTAGTCGAATGATAGTCGAGTACTCGTTGATGTTTTTGAAATCATATGTCCTTTTCAAAAAAAAATAATGATACTGTCACATACGCAGTATTTTTAACTCAAACATTTTTTAATTATAATTATATGAACATAATTGTTTTTTTAATTGTATTTGAAATATATCTAAAAGTGTTTTATCTAAATCCCCACTAGCAAATGTCCCTGCTAGTCTTACTTGTTAGCTGACACAAATTGAGCTACATAACATCTAAGGGATATAAAACTTGTCTTTTTTCAAGTTGAGTCATCAACAAATTTAAAGTTAGATGGTTATAAAACAAAAGAGATAATTAAACTTTTAATTACATGTATGCAAACATTCTAATAAATTGATATATATCATTAGAATAAACAATGAATAGGTCTTCTCAATTACATGTATGCCCTACTTCTTTTATTTCAAATAATAATTATCTACAAAATCAGAGCAATAATTAGTTTAGCCGCTTAAAAATTTACCAGGGACACCGATTAAACAAACTTTTACTTTTTAATTAAAAATATCAAGAAAAGAAAGCTATTAATTTTATTTGTATCCGAAAAACTAATGCGTTTAGAAAAAAAATGTCTCAATTAGATTTTTGTGATCAGCTTCGGCCGATCACTGTTGTGTCCATATGAGGCATCCGGCAAATGCTTCCGCGTGCGCACACATTCCGCTTGCATAAGTATTTCATATAAAAACTTGAAGCTTTGGTTCAGTATTTATATAACATTTTACTCAGTTTTATTTCAATTCATTTGCCTTCAGAAATGCAAACATGCATAAGTACAGTTCGACCTGTTAATTCAAGAATGCACATTTTGTCTCACGTGTAAGAATTTCGATCGAAAGATTTATTTAGTAATGCAGTTGACCTCAATGAACTGACCTCGATCATAAGAAGATGCTCCATGAACTGACACTGGGCGAAAAACAATCTTTAAGCAAGTCCTTACACTACTGGCTCTAAAAAGTACTGAAAGTGCCATTTTTTACTGATAATTTCTGATATTTACTGATATTGTACTGTTAGTGCTGAGAATTGCTGATATTTACTGATAACTTTACTGCTGTTACTGATAATTGCTGTTGGTTCTGATATTTACTGATATTTACTGATGCTTTTGCTGTGAGCTCTGATAATTACTGATATTTACTGAGATTTACTGTTGGTACTGAGAATTGCTTATAATTACTGAGAATATTTTAAGGCCCAAAACATTGTCTTTTAATTATTAAATAACACATATTTCAGTTTTAACACAATTTATTTAATTATATATTCTTAAGTTTTATTTATTTGATATTAAGCTTCTTTTGAACTTCGGAAACTCACAGATCACATTTTAGACAATATTAGAAAGCCGGTCAAAAATTGGTACTTAAACTTAAGGCAGACTCCACAAAAATTTTAATTTCTAAATGCGGTGGACATTTTTTTTTCAACAATGAAAAACCCCATAATTCTTAACATGATTATTTTACTTTTCAAAATAGAGAGATACCCGGTCAGGACTTTATAATGTCTTTGAGGTTTTACTTCACAGAAAAATTAGCGAGGCAGTATCTGTGTATACATGTAGTATACATACTTTCAGCAGATCAAGAGGTTTGAATGTCGCAATGCAACCTTGTAAATTGTCAGTCTGGCATGCACCTTGTGTATGACATTACGTAATATCCTTATACAGGATCCATGATCTTGAGAATATTTATTCAAAGAGAAAAGGATTTTTTTATTGACAACAATATAAATAACGTATTAGAATGATTTTCATATTCATCATCTTATTTGTTCCGCTTTCAATTGATTCAAAAAAGTTGGATAAATAATATCTCTCTCTCTCTCTCTCTCTCTCTCTCTCTCTCTCTCTCTCTCTCTCTCTCTCTCTCTCTCTCTCCTACCATTTGCTGAAATCAAAATAGGTAACAATCGGCGAAGAATAATTTTTATTGTCCGACCTTTCACTCTTTCTCTTTTAATACATATGTGATATATCTTCTGTTGCACGGCTAAGTAATGTTGTCATGATCTAGTTCTATTATTGTAAAACTGCCCACCCTGCTCTCTCATTCTCTCTCTCTCTCTCTCTCTCTCTCTCTCTCTCTCTCTCTCTCTCTCTCTCTCTCTCTCTCTCTCTCTCTCTCTTGCTCGCATATATTACCTAGTCCTAAAATTTGAGTTTCCGAGTCAAAATGGCATAACGGCATTAGCACGATAAAGTTCTATTTCAGCATCACAACCGCCATTTCAAACACAGATTTCGAGTGTAAACTTTTCTAAGACTACAAAGAACACCAGCTTAATATAGTGAAAAAGTATTACGGCTTATCATGTTTAAATTCTCTCTCTCTCTCTCTCTCTCTCTCTCTCTCTCTCTCTCTCTCTCTCTCTCTCTCTCTCTCTCTCTCAGATAATCTATTATAACGTATTTTGAGGCATCAATGCAGAAAGGCATAATCATGATTATGTCCCATTACAGTATCATAACCACCGATTGCAACAGCGATTTGATTGAAACCCCCCTCTCTCTCTCTCTCTCTCTCTCTCTCTCTCTCTCTCTCTCATATTAATACTTTATTCATGCACTTGTATGCGGTTATATGACTAGCGGCTATATAGTTTTGAAAATAAGACACACAATTTAACTGATTTTCCTTAATCTATGAACGCTTAGATATTTAATTTCCACGCCTAAAAGCAAGCAGAAAAAAATATTTTGTATGTCTGGGATTAAGAAAAACCTCAGAACTAACAGAGAGCACTCAGACTATACACACGACAGGGTGACCACGGCAAGGTGTGAAAATTGACCACTTGTGTATATGTCTGGCAGTCGCTGAAAAGATTCTTTCGTATGTCTGGGATCAAGAAAACCCTCAGAACTAACATACAGCGCTCAGAATATATACACGACAGAGTGACCGTGGCAAGGTGTGAAAATTGACCACATGTGTATATGTCTTGCAGCCTCAGAATAAACAAATATAAATGGCCGGGAAATACAATGTGAAACAAAAGTGTTTGATTTTATTTTGAAAACAAAATTAGTGATTATGGCCGGGATAAAAACATCTTTAGTTTATAATTATAAATATTTAACACGGTTCAATTAAAGAGTTGATCGCTCAAAATTTAGAATCATTAAATAGATGTTTATCAATTACATAAAGTGGTTAAAATCTTTATAATTTTTTTTTTACTATGGATTGTTCTATATATACAATGTAACACTGTAGTATCGAGTGCATTGGCGCACGGGGATGGGATATATAGCAATTCTGCAATTTCTACATTAACTTATTTATGTGCTGAATTGTGTTAATCAGCTAAAATAAACTTAGAACAAGAACAAACAGAAAAAAATATGCATTGAAATAAATAAGCAGATTATAAGAAGAATAATCAAATCTAATTTTTGTGGTTGTAAAAAAGAAGTTACTGTTGATAAAACTATAGTTAGATCTTACATATTTCTTTTTAAAAAATGCCCGGTATTTGTTTACCGATAATTTTAAATAAATATAATTTGCATGTTACAGTAATTAAAATTAATCTCTTAAAAATTCCCTGCCTGTAATTCTCAGTAATTATCAGGAATTCTCAGTACCAACAGTAAATCTCAGTAAATATCAGTAATTATCAGAGCTCACAGCAAAAGCATCAGTAAATATCAGTAAATATCAGAACCAACAGCAATTATCAGTAACAGCAGTAAAATTATCAGTAAATATCAGCAATTCTCAGCACTAACAGTACAATATCAGTAAATATCAGAAATTATCAGTAAAAAATGGCACTTTCAGTACTTTTTAGAGCCAGTAGTGTTAAAAGGTGGCTTAAAGGTGGCGTAAAGGTGGCGTAAAGGAGATACAATCTTTAAGCCACCTTTAAGTCACCTTTAAGCTGAGCTTATAGGTCCTTAATGTCCAAACTTCTTTAAGTCACCTTTAAGCCATCTTTAAGCTACTTTTAAGCATCTTTAAGTGGCATTTACGCTTCCTTTAAGTTGTCTTTAAACCATCTTCAAGTTCCCTTTAAGTCAGGTTTGATCAAACTGAACAATAAATGCAAAATGCAAAACCTCTTTTATAGGGAGGGGAGGGGGTGATCCGAGTGATGATATAATTTTCAAGGAAGGGGAGGGGATGTTCCAGGCGGTTTTATTTTTCGTGCCATTAAACACAATCGCTATCATCAACACCGCTCCGATGGACACAGATTGCCGTTATAAAATTCTTTATAATTTTTTTTTTCAAAATTATTCAAAATTAATGTAAGGGTGAGCCCAGTCTCTGTATCTAAATTTGTGTATGAAATCATATTTAATTATGTTTGTTTCCTACTATAAATTAATCGGTGAAATATCTCTCTCTCTCTCTCTCTCTCTCTCTCTCTCTCTCTCTCTCTCTCTCTCTCTTTTAGTTCATCCGGTTATTAAACAAAATAAAGATAATGAACCAAAACTGCATGATTTAATTTAATAATCGGTTGAAGGTATGTATTTTTTTCAATTTTAATTATTTCTAGGTCTAATTCTAGATCTGCTAGATACATGTTAAAGATGAAATTACTCTCAACTGCCTTTGTTATATCGGGCAGGATATTACTGCTTTGTTTGTCTAGACATAGTTTTGTTCGTTTGTGTAGATCTAATTAGAGTCTATTGTTTGTCCAACTTAAGAAAACCCCCGGAACTAACACAGAATATACAAGATATACACAACAGTTGTGCCTTGTGCCCAGGGTCATGTTTGTGTATATCTAATTAGAGTCTGTTGTTTGTCCAACTTAAGAAAACCCGTGGAACTAACACAGAATATACAAGATATACACAACAGGTGTGTCGTGTGCCCAGGTGCAAGTCAGTGTTTCTTAAGGCGTTGGATCTTAGTGTGTATACGATAATTCTAGTGAAAAAAGTTTATTTACATTTGTAATTCATTTTCAAAGAATATTTTCCAACTCTGTGTTTTAAAAATGTTACGTCTACAAATTAAAGATACATGTATGTAAGAGTAAAATCTAGAGGCTAATTAATTCCTGTACCGGTTATCATAAATAGGGGTTAATTGTTTAAATATATGTATAAGAGTAAATGTGTCACATACTCGGCCTGGTACACAATACAATTGTATGTACAAGTATATGTATACATCATTTGCAATTGCCACATGCAGTAAATACGTCACCCGTTATTGGTAATATTGTTTGTTATAGAATTGATAGTCTAAAAATCATGTATACAAGTAAATGTTTAAACATACTGGAACGGCGCCGTGATCATGAAAACCGGGAAAATTGCGTAGAATTAATACCCTAATAGTTTCAATGCATTTAATAAAAGAAATGATTTCATCTTCTTCCTTGCATTTCATTTAGCTGTGAATAAGATGAACGTTTATCTACTCGGTTTAAATTTATTTACTAAATAAGCCTTTCGGTTTCTTTTATGGTATAATATATTTTTTTTCACTGAAGACCAAGTTCCGTATTTCATTCTAAATATATGCATGCATGTAATTTATAAATTGGATATGATTAATTGTTACAATTTGAATGGAAGTCAAAATCTTTTCAAGTAAAAAATACACATTGAATACATTGATTCAATATCCACTGATATATAGAATATAAAAACCTCCCTAAATATGTACGTAGCCGTGTCGCAGAGGAAGCGAGGTGATGCTGGTAAACGAAGGGATCCGGGTTCAATCCTCGTCTTGGGCGTTTGGGTTTTTATTTTTTTTTTTCATTTTATTTTCTAGAACAAAAACCGTTTTTTATACCTTTTCTATCATTATCATATCGTTAATGTATATTGTTGGTAAATTAAGCACAATATTGAATTAAGATTTTTTAATAGCTTAAAGGTGGCTTAAAGGTGGCTTAAAGGTAGCTTAAAGGTAGCTTAAAGAAGTTTGGACATTAAGGACCTATAAGTTGTCCTTAAAGGTGGCTTAAAGGTGGCTTAAAGATAGTCTTTAAGCTGTCTTTAAGCCATATTTACACTTTCTTTAAGCCATCTTTAAGCAACACATATAGCTTAAAGGTAGCTTAAAGGTGGCTTAAAGATCGTCTTTAAGCTACCTTTAAGCATATTTAAGCTATCTTTAAGGAGAACTTAAAGATGGTCATTCATCCTGTGTGACCTCGATCCACCGATGTTGCATAATAGTAGCTAGGAAGACGGCTTGATTTATAATCAAGGTTACGTTAACATGCGACCTCAATAGCAAGTCATGATGGCATTCAATGTTTTTCAGTCGCATTAAATTATTTTAATACAACTCTTTCAATGCTGTTTGAAGAGCCCTACTTAGTATTACATGTAAGAAGAAGAAGAAGAAGAAGAAGAAGAAGAAGAAGAAGAAGAAGAAGAAGAAGAAGAAGATACAATAACATTTAATAATTACGTTAAAAAAATAAAACTAGAAAAGGAGTTTACGAATGGCTTTCTCCAAATTTATTTCAAAATTCAATTTGTTGACGGTTTATAATGATGAAATTATGGTTTACAGATTCAAAATATTCTATATAATGTAAAAATACAGTACTTTTTTAAATTATTTTACATCAAACTGATCATGTTGATTGCTTCTAGCTATCTATATATCTTTATTGCCGATCATTCCTTTAAAAGGAATACTTGTTTTTTATTTCAATCGATCATCGTCGTGAGCGAGCAATAGTCGAGCTCTCGAATAGTCGTTGACATACCTTATTTTAACATACAATATGTCATAATAAAAAAAATGATAAAAATCTACATAAATATAACCCATTCCTTTATATAAACGATCATTTATTTATATAACAGTTACATTTAAAAGAATTAGAAAAGTCTTCTTACAAAACAACATCGGAAATTAACCTTGAATGCTTGAAATCTGTTTGGAAAGAGAACTTCATTTTCTTAAAGCAGTTATCAAAATTAATTTAGATAACGATGAAATAAAACAAAAATATCAATGAAGTATTCTGAAAATGATAAAATTCCAACTGTTTCAGCTTTTTCTGATAGACCTAGCTATTTTTTAAAATGAGTCTGTCTGTGACATCTGACAAATTATGATGCATATATTTTCAGATACTGGTTATACTTTTTTATTGAAACACTCTTCCTTAATGCCGTGTTACTGGGATCTAAGCATTCATTTGAAAACAAAAATAAAACGGTGTTTAAATTGGCATAGATGTTCAAAAATGACGCAAAAACAAAAAGATGAATGGACAGATTGACGGACAACCCCCCCCCCCTAAAAAAAAATAGAAAGGAAACACTCTGTTGAGTAAGAAAACCGAGAAGGATCATTCGAGATTCGAGATTCGAAATACGAGATTCGATATACGAGATTCAAGATTCGAAATTCGAGATTCAATATCTAAATTAACCAATCAAATCATGGATCTGAACCAGTATCCTATCAACATCAAACTGTTCTAAATAAAGATCATTCGTACATGCTCTTTCCTACAAATAGATGTCTTAATAGCTCTTATATAGTGGTTATAAAATGGTTAAATTAACATTGATGAATTAACCCCACACAGTATAAACAATTAAATTAGTAATAACACTGTTGGCTTTGAGAATCTATGTGGTTTTGTTTGCCCTGTATGCCCCCCCCCCCCCGGAACAATTTTAACCCGAAGTGTATTCGCCCCAACTGTGTAAAAATCGGCTCGCGAAGAAAGACCTGTTTAATCTAAATAATTAAAACTGAATTTGGTTTTAGGTATGAAACGAAATTCCATGAAATGATTGACGTGTCAAAATATAGGTTATGATAAAGTTTTTAAACCATATCTGTACTTGAATTTTAATTTTTTAATCTTATAAACTTTTAAACTCTTATAATCGGATTTAATATTCCAATAAATATAGGGTAGGAAAGAATAGACGGGACTGTTTTGCGCATATCCAAACTATAACATTCTTTCATTACAGGTATTAGCGCTCATCAATTCGACTTGCTGTCCTTTTTTTATCCACTGGATTTAAAGCTATTTATTTTTGAAAATATTTTGAATTTATGGCCTGATTATATGGGGAGGGAGGTGGCGCCGGAAAGGACATGTATTGCTTGTGGCAGTTGTGCTATACTCTCATTTGTTACAATAGGTAATACTTCATATTGATATAAAATGAAAGTCTCCAATTACACTGTACATAGCTTCTATCATTTATTTTGACCCGTGCGATAGTTTAAAACAATTTTCAAAGCATTTACTGTAATTCAACCGATCATTTTTGAAATTTATTTTTTCTGGATCCCCGCCTGATACGTCCGCCTTCTTGTATATTAGAATTACATGTACGTTGACCATATGTACACATTAACTTAATCGGCTATATTATGTGACGATAACATTTTTTATCGATGTTTTTGCAGGATATATAGGTAATAAATAACAGCCTATTTGTTGGTTTTTTCACTGATTTTTTGAGATAATTTTCCGCCTTCTTTTATGCATTCCACACACCACTCACAGTTTCTTTATTTGGTGTTCTGTGTGTATGGCGACAAATTGGTAAATTTGCACCACTCGCCCCTTGTAGCTTCACCCTGATTACATTTTATCTGGCTAAATGTAATGTAGTAGCATATTAAATACACACATCTTTGTTTGCAGTGCTTATTTACATTTTTAGAGATTTACTTACATACAAAGTAAACATTTGTATGATTTATATGTAATTATTGTCAATTTTGGTGCGGCGGGGGGAGGGGGGGGGGGGTAGGAAACTACAGAGAAACTTAACTTGGCTGTGATACATATGCTTGTCTATACCTTTTATTCTTTCTTGTTGATATATCAATTAATGAATTATAACGAAATACAACAATTAATTTTGAAATATTCATGCACAATCAAATTTTTAAAAAGTTTTACTGTTCTCTGAACAAGAAATCGGCAATGTGAACAAATTGGCACCCTATCATTCCTACCTTTAATTGTAGAGAGTATTGAAAACAATTCCAAAAGTAAGACTCGTAATAAGTTGTTTACTGAGGAAAAGGAAAAAGAAATTGTATTAATTAATAATTCCGTATGATGTGATAATATCTCAATGATTTGTTTATAATCATACTAGTGTATGACTGTATGCATACATAAAAACGAGAGTAATGCTTATATTTATTGGTGAAACCGGACTGATTATTTATATTTAGATTATTTAGATACATGTACTAATCTTCATGCGCGGATCTAGAAAGGAGGGGGTCAGGGGATTTGGACCCCCTCCTCGGAAAATTTGACCTTATTAAATTTACATAGTAAAATTATTTAAAATTGGCCTAGGACCCCCCTACAGAAAAAAATAGCTACGCTTATGAAGTTCTCTACCATAACCGCATTCTTACACAAAAGGGGTGAATAAACTCGGGGTTTAAACTATTACTGGTGGTGAAATACCCCAGGGTTCAAACGCATCAGGTGGAAATGCACCAGGACAAACAAAATGACTTAGATCCGCGAAGCACACTGCATTATTTCTAGTCTACTTAGATATTCTGTGTAAAAGTAAATACAAATAATTATTTAGTTAGGTAGGGAGAAGTGAACATAGCATGTATTTGTATATAAGAGCATGTACGGATGATCTTTATTTAGAACAGTTTGATGTCGCTAGGATACATATTTTCAGATCCTTGATTTGATTGGCTAATTTGGATATTGAATCTCGAATTTCGAATCTTGAATCTCGTATTTCGAATCTCGTATTTTGAATCTCGAATCTCCAATGATCCTTCTCGGCTTTCGTAGTTAAGTTTTCAGATCAGATGACAAAAAAGAAGAAATAATTGTCTGAGATAAAACTGAAAATTATTACAATACATGATATCTCCATTATTGTAACTTAGCCCATACTTTAATGGGCAATGTATTATAACCCACAATAAAGGAAATATTTATAATAATATTTAATTTCAAAATAGAACAAGAACTTATTTTCATTAGATACCTTGGTACATGCTTGTACAAGGAAACATTCATTCAAACAGAAGGAAATACGCTTATAGATCTTTAATAAAGTTGCGAGTTTTGGAATTTATATCAATTTTTATGTCCTAAAGAACAGGGCCGTACAAGGCGCTGTATATCCCCAATGTAATGAAATGAAGCAATGGAAACGAAAGAATTTCAATTTAAGCGAGACTACTGTAAATTCCTAATTAAAGCAAGGAGTTTTTATCTGCGTTAAATAGCGTGAAGCACCCTTTGCAAATTTTAACATCTCGCTATTATTTTCTGAGGGCTGGGAACTATAAGAAACATAGATAACTGCTTTATGTACGCGTTTGCGATTTTATATTCTCGCGATTAGATACGAAACAGCAGGATGGAGGATTTAAGTACTCGCGTAATATAAGAAATTTACAGCATTAATATTTAGCTTTTATGCAATTCGTTTAGTCTAAATATCACGATAAAATTCAATATTGTGCTTTCATTCTATAACCGCAACAGCTATAGGTTTCCAAATTAAGCTACATAGCGTTTTATGCCAAATCCTCGTTCACTGACATACCTAAATTGCAAAATTTAGATATGAATGGGTCTTTATTCAATCCTAAAAGTACTTTTTTTTTAGAGAATAACCCATAATTGGTCAAATTGTTTTTTTTTCCAAAACATTCTACTTTGAGGAATTATTGTCATACAATCAAATGTATTTACTTTAATGTGTCAACATAGATCACTGTGATAGGCGGAGGCTCGTTCTCCGTCCTTATCGGTTGAGTGGGTGTTCGAATCAATGACGGCGGTGTTTTTTTTTTCATTTGCTTTTAAGCAAAACTTTTTGGGTTTTTTTTATTGGAATATTAAAAAAGAAATATTTAATACCCATGTACACACAATGTCGGATAAAATAATGATAGTCCAAGAACATGTATTAATGTACATGTATATCATATATTTGCCAGAGAATGCAGTTTTATATTATACATGTAAATATACTGATGCACACTTTCAAATATATTAAAGATGTTCTTTTATTGTCATTTTATTTGCAGGGGATTTGTCAGGCAGTGTACGTTTTTGTCCTTAAAAAAATGTTTTTATAGTTCCCAAAAAATTATTGTTGTTTTTTTTTTGTATTGTAATTTTTTTTTCCTTGGGGAGTGCGTTATTTTTAACATATATTTTTAGAATGATTATTTAAATGAAAAAATGCAATAATCAAGGGGTGCACAGCTAAATATTTTTGCTACTGACACACCGTATGGACACATTTAGTTTCAATACCATTTATATATACTAGGATTTAAAGGTCATATGAAACGATTTTTTTTTATTTTTAACACTATGATTTTCTTTTATAAATATAAAGCTTGGTATAAACAAATGTTAAAATACGTGATGTAAGATTTTTTGCCTTTGCATTACTGAGAAATAACCGTGAAACCTGAGCACCTGAAAGAATTCTTCCCCGCTTATCGTTCTTGATTTTGTTGATTTAGGACGTCACACAGACCCACTGATGTAAACAATGCATCAAAACTAGTGTAATTTTACAGTAGTTTATCGATTAAATTTTAGTAATATTTGCATATATGAACGTGTCTTTCTTTTCAAATGAGATCATTTGATTTCGTAGTAGCCTACAGATGACTTAGTTTTAATTGGTCGTTAATGAATAAATCTAATTCTGATTAAGCTACATTTAAAGGGAATTAAAGCATTTTAAATGATTTGATTTATTTTGGCACCTAAAAAAGTATAAGACAGGCCAATGAAAATGTTTGAGGAATTGTGTACATAGTTTGTATTTAAGGGCTGCTGTAAATTGCCGCAACATTATTCTTAAATTTTATTTTGAAATAATATAAATTTCTGACTTATTGATAAATACATGTAGCAATATCTTTACAAAATACTTTGTGTACACGTATATTAACGTTTTATTAAATTAGATCGCGGAAATATGACATTTAAGGTTTGAGAAATGTATCGGTAAAATAAATCGGTTGTTTGATAAAAATAGTTGTGAACGAATGTGAAGATAATCAACAGATTTTATTAAGAACAAGCATAATTAATGATGAAAAAACGAAAGAAAAAATTGCGGAAGAAAGTGAGATAGAAGGGGTCTGTGAGTAAACACCGCATATATACACGTTGTAAAATCAAAACACCGCACATACAAGTACACGTTTCAAAATCATATTATAAATTATACTTGCATGTGGATCTATGAAGAAACTCATTCATTCTCCGTGCAGTCTTGAAACTGAATATGTACACGCTATTAGATATAAACGCACACGATTTCATTTCTTGAGAGAAAAAATACTGACGTGGTTGATTATTGTATAATTATACAAGTTTTTATATAAAATAGTATTTTTTTCTTTTAAAATGCTGCAAAATGACATGGATATTTGTATTCACAACAAAGCTTTAGTATTATCAGTGTCCTCAGGCCCTTTGGCCTTTCGGATATTAGTAACCTCAACCAAATCTGTGGCGTCATACGCAAGTTCGTCATTCTTCTCGAAAAAATGCACAAGGTAAGCTGTCTTTTAATTTTCGCTTCACAAATCTGTATTTCAGCCCGTAATGTGTCAAGATAGTACTGTTCAAGCAATTTATGGTGTAAAATAAGATTGTTGAAGAGGTATTTAGGTAATAAAAGTGATCCGATGACCGATTATTCTTGTCGATTTGAGGGGATTGGTATAAGCTTCATCCGCGTGCAGACAGCAGCATGTCCATCGGTATACACGTAATTTCTGGTGTATTGATGCATTTTTTTCTATTTTTAACCTGATATATTTTTGTTTTGTTTTTACATTCCGAGCAATTCGGCATGCCAAAGATTAAAAATAAGGAGCCGGCCCAGCCATCGACAAGGTCCAAGAGGCAACCCAGACACCACCATGGGGCAATTGCCGCTAACCCCCAAGCTCAGTCAGCACCCATACCCATTGACCATGTGGCACCAGAACAGACGACAACATCGTTGCTCTCCAGCGAGCAGTTGCAACAAGTGTCCCAAGCGGTAGCGGATATTCTAGGCCAAAACCGGATGCAGCCAATGCCCATCGAGCCGCTACAGCCAAGCATGGCGGGCCATGATCAATGTACAGGTACAGTGCCTGAAATTATTTCTGACAATTGTTTTGCCCAAACACAGAGTTACGAAAGCGACTTGGGTCACGTGGTGCCCAATATATCAAGAATTAAAATTGCAAATGGGGAGTATGTCAATGTGGGCCTTTTAATTGCTAACTCAGATGGGGGTGACCCCAATGATGACAAAATCATTTTCCATCAAAGAGGGTTACCTCACCTTGGCAACCAAGTCAAAGGCTAAGACCATTACTGATATACAGGTGTGGACAGATGCATTTCTTATTTATGCCACCATATATACATCAGCACATCCCGAAGCAGCTGTACAATTGTTCAAATACATATATACAATTAGGCTGGGGGCAAGTAGAGTTAAGACATTAGGATGGAGGGATTATGATATACAATTTAGGCTGAAAAAGGAGGCTAACCCCTCCATGTCATTTGCCACTGTTGATCAAGAGCTATGGCTCTTGTACATGTACAGCACACACATAACTGGTACCCATATACAATCACAACATACCCCTCTATTGAAGTGCTATGATTTCAATTATAAGGGGCAATGTAGCAAATACCAGTGCAAATACAATCATGAATATATTTTGTGTTCACTCAATCACCCTTACATTAGGCATAAGACACCCTCAGAAGCAGCAGACAGTGATATAGCGGTCAAATACTTTAATGAAGAAATGTCGGCTTTAATCTGCATTTTTGTTCTTATCTACCTGTTCATCAATTTAAAAGCAATGCGTTGACTTTTTTAGGAATTTCCAAAGGGCCTGCTCTTTTCGTATTAACCAATTGTTTGCCAAATCTACCATGCCTTGGATTTTTTTCTTTTAATGTGCTTTCAATTGCTTCTGATTATATCAGATCTGCTTTCCGCAATGGTACAAAAATGATAAAAATCAGAAGCAGTGTACAAGTGTTCAAAAGTACATAGTCACATACTTCTAGTCATCAGTTTTTGCGTCAATACCAAAAGTGTTGTTAGAATAGAAAATATTGCCAAACTGTTTTGTAACGTGTAGTTGATATTTTCCTGTGTGCGTATGTGTGTTAATGTAATGTGTGTTAATGTGTATGTTTTTATAAAACGATTTAATATAAAACAAATGTATATTTTTCCTATGTTACAATGCAATACTTATTATTCCCACATGAATAATTTAAACACTTTTAGATAATTTTTATAAGATTTTTTAACTTATCACTTTGGAGTAAAACTTAACATGTTTTGAATGCATATGTACCCATTAGAACGTATAGAATGGTGATCGATCTGAAATGATGTAATAAAAAACAAAGTAAATACATAATTTTTGAGAATGCACATAAAACGATCATTTACTTGTATTACAGACGCTTAAGTAATATTGTGAGCGTTTATTTTTAATTTATCAGATGTATTTGTTATGCATTTGTCAATGATTAGCACAACAGTTTTGTGCTTATAACACAAAGAATGTTTTCTTCTTTATTAAAACAGAGGAAATTGGTTTACTTATGTACGAACAAACCGGATGCCTGTTTCAAAATTGAAAAAATATGGATAATGTAAAGAGCCGTTTAGAAAATGCTTTCTAGACTTCCTTATGATAACCAGTTCTGGAAGGGAACGCCACAAAGTTTAAAATAAAGTAACTTGTGTGTGCTAATTATATTACAAAAAAACTGATAGCAATTCTAACAGAAACTGATAAAACAATCCGCTATGAATGAACAAAACAGTACTATTAACAGTACTATTAATTACTTTAGGTTTTAAATGATTACTTCATTGTCCACTTATTTTGATGTAAACATTGCATAGGTTGTTTCTTTCAT
Source organism: Magallana angulata (assembly GCF_025612915.1). Taxonomy (NCBI): domain Eukaryota; kingdom Metazoa; phylum Mollusca; class Bivalvia; order Ostreida; family Ostreidae; genus Magallana; species Magallana angulata. The sequence goes on along the minus strand of NC_069118.1, from coordinate 22,838,574 downwards.
CCATCAAAAGGTAAGCGTTGTTTCTACACAACGACATCCATAGGTAGTCTACGGCCAGAAAATGTTATTCTGTATATATTTGTTTTTATCTTCCAACTACTAAATGAGCAGATAACTAAGTGACAGTGTTTATCAGAGTCCTCCTCTAAGCAAAATGTTGCTGTCTGATTATGTTTCATTAGGGAATAAATTTCACTGATTCCTATTGTAAGAGTGACTTTCGTGTAATTTGTAGTATCCTTCTGTATGTACATTTTATGTGTTGATATAACTGTTTAGTGAATGATAACGTAACAGTTTGCTTGCATACGGGATTATAAATAAAGCCTTTTCAGGCATCTCTTTGCACATAGATTGTTGTAATGATATTTTGTTTTATGCTTTTGATTGACTGTTGATATGAGATGTAAAAAATAACATATTGGTTGTTTTATCTTCACAGATAATCAATGTGATTCCTATTTAGTTTTTAAGATTCTTTATTTAGCAAATTGTTTAATCGATCCTTAATCTGCATCGCATGTTGTGATGTTTATAAATATATGTTTGGGAATGAATGCCCTTTTGACAAATAGACTGCTGAAGAATAGAGATAGTCAGCTACAATACATTCTTGCAAAGTAGTTAATTCATTTTCAAACTTGATTTCAACATAAAAATGTTAAATGTATTTTGAACAGTAAAATAAATACTATGTTACCAAACTAAGGCCTATTATGTACAGCTGAAAATCAAATGGAATCCAAACACCGACAGCAAAAAGGACTTGCAGTGCCTAAATTTTAAATCCACTCTATTTAGACACCATGTTTGCATGAAAAATGTGTGTACGTATAAATACTGCATACTCTATTGAGTTGTTTATATATTTTAGTATGAAAACAAAACGCAACACGCGGTTTAGGAATTGAATTATGTATATGTCACCCTATCTAAGATTCATTAAGATCCATGAAAACGTTCAGCTGCTGAAAACTAAAATTAATTTCGTCAGCAGCTTTGAAAGTAGTAGCTTATGTTTTAAAATATGTTTTATACTTACGAATATACGTTAAAATATACAAATATACTTTTAGATTAAACTCTAAAGTTTAGTGATGGATGTTATGATCCAAGCATTATCTTGCAAATGTGCAATCGCTTAAATGGAAATAAGTGAAATTTTGAAAAACATATCGTATATCATTATCCATTTAATTTCATAGAAATGAAAAATAACCATTCAAACCAAGCTAATCTCTATGTTATGGTGTTTCTTGCTATATTACATGTATGAAAAATGAACATGAGTTGACGTGGCAGATATTCCTATGATTTAAGATTACAAATTATGCTATGTCATTATTAGCCAGTGTTATGTTATGTTATAGTAAATGTTGTAAAGATCTGTTTCAATTGATTGTTACACTATAATATCACGCGAAAAACTGTAAAATTGTAGAATACACGTGTGTATGCGGATGCACGGCTTAAGTAATATAAATAATTATCAGGAAATATCTACGAATATTCTTTACATCACCGATTAAATGTTACTATATAAGCATTAAGTAATGTACCAAACAGTTGCAGGTTTCACACGTATATCTTACACTGTTTTTTTTTTAATCGAGGTTTAACGTACGACAACAACTGCATGTGTGAATGAAAAATAAAATAACAGTAAATGACGAAAGAATTGTTTTACGGGTGAAATCAACAAAAAAACACCGAACAAATTGCGCATCAAACATTGATGAAGATATAAACATATGGGTTATGATTTCAACATATACACAATGGGTTACAAAAACAGTTTTTCATACTGACTACATCAAACACAAACTTAAACAGGCAATTAAATACAAACCCTTTAGAGATGTAAAAAATGAGAGAAATATATGTTCAAATTAAATTATGCGTTCTTACGGTTGAAATTTTCTACTTATCCTGATACTATAGCTATGTATTCGTGACGTCAGCAGTTCATGTTGTTCTTCATCATTTTCAAACTATTTCTATATGTGTAATGTTCTGATGTTCAATAAAAGAATTCGTACCTGATTTTTAATGTATATTTTTTTAATAAAAGCAACACTCGTAAAATTATTGATAGGTTTTTGCTTTATATGGAAAGCTGTATTGTATCCCCATATTATAATTATATTTTGCTATATAATATGGTCACAATAAAAATGTCCTACCAAAAAAATAATTACTTCCTTACATTTCCTTACATTTTTATTTTCATGCCACAATACTTATAATTGTACCCGCACACAATATAATCTGCTCTAAACAAAAATGTCAAAATTATAATATCTCACACTAAGAGAAAACAACAAAACTATTTCGCAAAGATTATTATTGTAAATCTCACAATAAAGATTATTTCCCGGTTATCATTATTATTGTGTACTGACAATAATAATCTTGCCAAGAACACATTATTATTGTTGGTGGAAAGATTTAAACGCTTGAAAAGAAACATTTATTTGATTCTGAATCTCTACCTTCATTTGGGGCAGAGATTATCATTTAGAAGCTTGAAATATTGCGCATGTGCAACTGAATTTTCATTTTAGTTCATGGATGATAGACAGCAAGGATTGTCATTATGCGAGGTACGTTTTTTTTAATCGCATGCTATTTGGTTGTCTCTAATTTATTAGGCACAAAGGTTTAGGGACTCCCTTATGTTTTGTCGTAGCAGACATAATTCTTAGTTATTTACAACAGTACAGCAACTTAAAACTAACTCGCTCCGAGAAAACCGCCTGTTTGGGAAGGATGCAAAAACAAAGGGTGGGGGGTTAACAAAATACCATTTAAGCACAATGTTCAATGTACTATACCTCTTCCCACCCCACCCGACCCCCACCAAAACACACATATAATGATTTTTGTTAAAAGTTTGATAAGTGCTTATTTCCTTCTTTTTTACAATAACGATAAAGCAATTTACATTACCCATAATAATAAATGATTTATTTTCAATACTACGTTATTTACGGTGAATCGATTTGGCTGTATATTATCATTGCTCAGTGGTTAAAGTATCACGCTTGTGAACTGCAGATCATGAGTTCGAATCCACCTGGGCCTTTTGATCATATTTATTGAATTAAAGTTTTAAAAATACTTTTTAAATCCAAAATTGCATATTTTTCAACTATTTTACTTTCACACTAATATTCTTGTATATCTATCTACACTTCTATCTATCTATCTATCTATCTATCTATCTATCTATCTATCTATCTATCTATCTATCTATCTATCTATCTATCTATCTATCTATCTATCTATCATCAGTAATGTTTCTGTAACTATTTTGATGTGAGGAGAGCCACCTTAAATGAGAAATAGATGCATCCTTGATCAAAATTGCTTTAAAAGAATAAAAAATATCTACGAGCATTGAATAATCCTTTTTTTTCATCCAATCAGCAATCGCTTAATACTCTATTGAATGATGACATTTGCTTGGTGCAGAACTTTTGATTGGGTCAGAAAAGCGTGCGTTATGTTCTATATATCATCAGACATACTTGGATGAGGTACAATTTTAACAATTAAGGAGAAGGTAATTTGTTTCTACACAAGTGGAATTTGTTTATATTGTAGTAAGAAAGGAGGAAAAAGCATATAAATAAATGTACAATAAAAAGATATTATCAGACTGGGTATTAAACCCTGGACCCCCGCAACATTAGTCAGAAGTTCTAAAGCTATGCTACTGTGGCCAATAACTACTGTTCATATCTTTCCCCACATATTTTAATGCATTACTTCATGTATGAAAAGAGGTAGACTCCTGTTATGAGACTATAATATCACGCGAAAAACTGTAAAATTGTAGAATGCACGTGTGTATGCGGATGCACGGCTTAAGTAATATAATAATTATCAGGAAATATCTACGAATATTCTTTACATCACCGATTAAATGTTACTATATAAGCATTAATTAATGTACCAAACAGTTGCAATAGGTTTCACACGTATATCTTACACTGGTTTTTTTTTAAATCGAGCAGCTCATAGCAACACGTATTTTGTCTTTAATTTAACGTACGACAACAACTGCATGTGTGAATGAAAAATAAAATAACAGTAAATGACGACAGAATTGTTTTACGGGTGAAATCAACAAAAAAACACCGAACAAATTGCGCATCAAACATTGATGAAGATATAAACATATGGGTTATGATTTCAACATATACACAATGGGTTACAAAAACAGTTTTTCATACTGACTACATCAAACACAAACTTAAACAGGCAATAGAATACAACCCCTTCAGAGATGTAAAACATGAGAGAAATATATGTTCAAATTAAATTATGCGTTCTTACGGTTGAAATTTTCTACTTATCCTGATACTATAGCTATGTATTCGTGACGTCAGCAGTTCATGTTGTTCTTCATCATTTTCAAACTATTTCTATATGTGTAATGTTCTGATGTTCAATAAAAGAATTCGTACCTGATTTTTAATGTATATTTCTTTAATAAAAGCAACACTCGTAAAATTATTGATAGGTTTTTGCTTTATATGGAAAGCCGTATTGTATCCCCACATTATAATTATATTTTGCTATATAATATGGTCACAATAAAAATGTCCTACTAAAAAAATAATTACTTCCTTACATTTCCTTACATTTTTATTTTCATGCCACAATACTTATAATTGTACCCGCACACAATTATTAATCTGCTCTAAACAAAAATGTCAAAATTATAATATCTCACACTAAGAGAAAACAACAAAACTATTTCGCAAAGATTATTATTGTAAATCTCACAATAAAGATTATTTCTCGGTTATCATTATTATTGTGTACTGACAATAATAATCTTGCCAAGAACACATTATTATTGTTGGTGGAAAGATTTAAACGCTTGAAAAGAAACATTTATCTGATTCTGAATCTCTACCTTCATTTGGGGCAGAGATTATCATTTAGAAGCTTGAAATATTGCGCATGTGCAACTGAATTTTCATTTTAGTTCATGGATGATAGACAGTAAGGATTGTCATTATGCGAGGTACGTTTTTTTTAATCGCATGCTATTTGGTTGTCTCTAATTTATTAGGCACAAAGGTTTAGGGACTCCCTTATGTTTTGTCGTAGCAGACATAATTCTTAGTTATTTACAACAGTACAGCAACTTAAAACTAACTCGCTCCCAGAAAACCGCCTGTTTGGGAAGGATGCAAAAACAAAGGGTGGGGGGTTAACAAAATACCATTTAAACACAATTTTCAATGTACTATACCTCTTCCCACCCCACCCGACCCCCACCAAAACACACATATAATGATTTTTGTTAAAGGTTTGATAAGTGCTTATTTACATTACCCATTATAATAATTGATTTATTTTCAATACTACGTTATTTACGGTGAATCGATTTGGCTGTATATTATCATTGCTCAGTGGTTAAAGTATCACGCTTGTGAACTGCAGATCATGAGTTCGAATCCACCTGGGCCTTTTGATCATATTTATTGAATTAAAGTTTTGAAAATACTTTTTAAATCCAAAATTGCATATTTTTCAACTATTTTACTTTCACACTAATATTCTTGTATATCTATCTACAGTTCTAGTTATCTATCTATCTATCTATCTATCTATCTATCTATCTATCTATCTATCTATCTATCTATCTATCTATCTATCTATCTATCATCAGTAATGTTTTTGTAACTATTTTGATGTGAAGAGAGCCACCTTAAATGAGAAATAGATGCATCCTTGATCAAAATTGCTTTAAAAGAATAAAAAATATCTACGCGCATTGAATAATCCTTTTTTCATCCAATCAGCAATCGCTTAATACTCTATTGAATTATGACATTTGCTTGGTGCAGAACTTTTGATTGGGTCAGAAAAGCGTGCGTTATGTTCTATATATCATCAGACATACTTGGATGAGGTACAATTTTAACAATTAAGGAGAAGGTGATTTGTTTCTACACAAGTGGAATTTGTTTATATTGTAGTAAGAAAGGAGGAAAAAGCATATAAATAAATGTACAATAAAAAGATATTATCAGACTGAGTATTAAACCCTGGACCCCCGCAACATTAGTCAGAAGTTCTAAAGCTATGCTACTGTGGCCAATATCCACTTTTCATATCTTTCCCCACATATTTTAATGCATTGCTTGATGTATGTAAAAGGGTAGACTCACATACATGTATCTATAAACAATACTATTTTTTGGACTGCTTATAAAAATTTACACATTTAAAACCAACATAAAACCTAAAGTATACAGCTACTAAAGTTCTTTCCATTTCATTCTGTCAATCAATCGTGTTGTTTTCAACCCTTCTCCGAGCCATGACAGTGCATAAGGCTGGTGCTTAATACAGCATATTCCCAGTTTTTCATAATGCAAAGCAGAGACATTACAGGACACCGATCCATTACAGGTTCAACTCTCAGCTAATGTCGGTACCCAATTTTAGTGAGAAGGACTGAGACAATATGGATAAAATGCGTTGTTAAAACGCATAACACGCAACATTAAGTGACCAATGTGGGGTTATTATCGTATAGCCGTATGCTTTTAACCACTACGCTATGTGCTACACTATGTGTTGTATGCATGTTTCATAATAAATTATTTAACTAAATTACTTCACAACTGACAACCAATGTTAACTACGGTGCTGGGGAGTGGAGGGGATATACAATACAGTGTGGATAAACTACAATTAAATATATGTATTAATAACTTTCTGACTTTGAAGTTGAACTAAAAATATCATAGCTCTCTGGTTGAAAAAATTCGAAGAGACAATCTTTGGTTTGTCTATCCATTTTTTTTCAATCAGAAAGCTACAGATCTGCAGCTTAAAATATCACTGTCTAAATTTACCGCTTCATGTGATACTTTATTTAATGCATCACGCAAAAGCTATTAAGTTAAATAGGAGCAGGGTGCTGGTGTAACCCAACGCAAGTTGAAATAGTAAACTACAACTTAAGCTTAGTATAATTAACTTAGTAAGCGTTACCCACCAGTGTTAACGTAAGGTCAGAGAGCGGGTGATTATACACTGCAGTTTGGGTTATGAATCTTTTAAACAGTCATAAATACACTTAAATGCTCATCATTAAACTTTCTGGCATTGGTGTTGAACGTACTAATTATTACTCTTACACGTCTGTGTGAAATACACGCATATAAACATATTAATGATGTTTATCTTAGTCATTCACCATTTGTTTACACCGCATTACCTTCACTTTTTAGTGACGTCACATTTGATTATCTTCGTTGTAAAAGCGTTTGTATTTCAAGCGCCAAAATAACTATCTCTGCCCGAAAGAAGGTAGAAATTATTTTTGTGATTCAAAATCATATAAACGTTTCTTTCCAAGCGTCCAAATCTTTCCACCAACAATAATAATGTCTTCTAGGCAAGATTATTATTGTCATTACACAATAATAATGGTAGCCGGGGAATAATTTTTGTTGTGAAATTTACAATATTAAAACTCTTTGCAAGATAGATTTATAGTTTCTTTTTAGTGTGTGATATTATATATTTCGTTAATATTTTTACTTGGAGCATATTTCAATAATTGTGTGTAGGTACAATCATAATTATTGTGGTGTGATAAAGAATTTTCAGGGAAATCAAGTGGTTATTATTTTTGTTGGGACATTTTTGTGAGCATATTATATAGTAAACTATCATAATAATGTAGGGGTACCATGCGGCTTTCCAAAAGAATCATAAGTAAGTTCCTCGAAGTTTTCATTTTCTTTTTCATTTTCATGTTTCTTCGTTTACTGTAGGAAAAGCCATGAAGTCAGATGACGTTGTTCATTCTTTTGATAAAATATTAATAGATATTCTATTTTAATTCATTTTTTTTATGTTCAAAATACAAATACCACCACCCCAAAAAATGCAGTACAATTAAACACGACTGTGAAAATAATTTGTTACTTCATTTTTTGACCATTGAGCATTTTCACAGTTTGTATAGACTTTTTCCCGAGTTAAATCCATATCGTTTATACTTGGTTGCACCTTGACACGCGGCGACGTCAATGGTTTTAGTCAATTTTAAAGAGGATTATCTGTCTTTAGTTGCTGGTATCTGTTAAAAAAAACTATATATCCCGTCGTTATTTGGTACATAAAATATCATGGCAATTCATAATTTGAGATTTCCGTATTATTTAGTTTTAAGCCAATTATTACATTACTTTCAACATAATATGGATTATTGCTGACTTAATACAAATTTTGACCATGTGCCATTACCACATTTTTGCAGGATTAGATTATAAATAACTCTTAGGAATAAAAAAAATATATAAACTTTTGGGAGCCAAATTGTTTGAAGCTATTGCTTAAGTATGTCTACTAAATTAAATATTAATATGACGTTAGGTAATATAGCTATAGCAAAAGTCTTTTTTGAATGACCCTCGTATTCTCCAATGAGGAAACCTCTGTGTTAAAAGTTTATAAATAAATGTTCTATATAAATCAGCTGACACATAAAACTGGAAATATCATTGCTGGAAGTAACAGAGAATATTCAATGATGCTTAGTAATATTTCTTGTAGATGCGTCATTACCATAATCTTTACATGGGCTACTCGTATTAACAGGTTCATGACATGTTGATGGTTTTTTATAATCTTTATCATTGATTTTAAGCATAATTAAAAACGTAGTTATTCAAATACTTGTCATATATATATAGTATTTTTTGTTTAGTATTTGATTTAATAAATGCCTTGTTTGTAACTTTTTTTGATAGAGCTGCTTGTAATGTTACCGAATACTGTGGATACAATACATATAAAGTTGGAAACGTGTGTAGAGGTATTTGATACGTTGTTGAAAAAAAAGTCTAAACATTTCATTTCTTTTAACTTTTTAAGATATTACTTTCTATGATGTCTCTATCATATCTGTTGATAATTGTAGATTGCCCTGTAGGATATTTTGGATTTCACTGCTCTAATAAGTGTCCCCCACCTTCATACGGAGTTTACTGTAGTCAAGTGTGTGAATGTTCGCTATGTGATCATGCGTTTGGTTGCACTTTAAACACCGAATCTCAAGGTACGAATTATAGAGTACTTTTCAATTACTTCACTCTGCTTTATTCTATCATGTCATTTTAGATTTATATAAAAAAATGAATGGTTATATCCTAATATTTTCATTTTTGTATTTAATTGTAAAATTGTTTTGCAAAACGTCAGTGTATATTCTATATAAGTTCTATTCATTCAGAATTATCTTCTCTATTTTGATTCAGAAACGGGATCAACCACTGCTGTAAAACATAAAAGTTCGCCTAAATTACATATTGTTAAGGACATAACAAACCAAAAAACGCAAGGTATATTTTGAATTGTTTATATGAATTTTATATATGGTGCTTTGAACGGGTGAGTAAAACTGATTTAGTTCATGTACAATCAATTTACACAAAAAACTATAAGATATAATTATACTTAATAGAATGATCTTAAAAAGTCAAAGATTCTATTCATTTCTTTGGAACGCGAAATGTAATTTGAAAGGGATTGCGTTTAACATATACAGTTTTAAACTATTGTCGTACGTGTGAAGTCATAGTGGCTTTGTTTATTTTGTTATACATTTTAACAAGGGATATCAGTTATACTCGAAAAGACTAAAAGATTATTCGGGGGCTTTAGTCGAACGATAGTCGAGTACTCGTTGATGATTTTGAAATTATATGCTCTTTTCAAAAACAAATAATGATACTGTAACATTCCCAGTATTTTTAACTCAAACATTTTTTTAATCATAATTATATGTTAATAATGGTTTTTTTTTTAAATTGTATTTCAAATATATCTAAAAGTGTTTTATCTAAATATTTCCACTAGCAAATGTCCCAGCTTGTCTTACTTGTTAGCTTTAACAAAATTGAGCTACATAACAACTAAGGGAAATAAAACATGTCTTTTTTTTCAAGTTAAGTCATCAACAAATTTAAAGTTAAATGATTATAAAACAAAAGAGATAATTAAACTTTTAATTACATGCATACAGACATTTTAATTAAATTGATATCAATCTTTAAAAAAAAAATGAACTGGTTTTCTCAATAGCATGTATACCCAACTTCTTTTATTTCAAATAATAAATTTATCTTCAAAATCAGAGCAATAATTAGTTTAGCCGTAAAAAAATTTACCAGGGACACCGATTAACAGACTCTAACTTTTTAATTAAAAATATCAAGAAAAGAAAGCTTTTAATTTTATTTGTATCCAAAAAACTAATGCGTTTAGAAAAAAAATGTCTCAATTAGATTTCTTTTTATTTCACTCGATCATCGTCGTGAGCAAGCAATAGTCGAGCTCTCGAATAGTCGTTGACATACCTAATTTTAACATACAAAATGTCAAAATAAAAAAATTGATAAAAATCTACATTAATATTGCCTGTTCCTTTATATAAACGATCATTTATTCATATAACAGTTACATTTTAAAAGAACTAGAAAAGTTTCTTTACAAAACAACATCGGAAATTAACCTTGAATGCTTGAAATCTGTTTGAAAAGAGAACTTCATTTTCTTAAAGCAGTTATCAAAATTAATTTAGATAACGGTAAAATAAAAAAAAATATCAATGAAGTATTCTGAAAATTATAAAATTCCTGTTTCAGCTTTTTCTGATAGACCCAGCTATTTTTAAAATAAGTCTGTCTGTGACATCTGACAAATTATGATGCATATGTTTTCATATACTAGCTATACTTTTTGATTGAAACACTCTTCCTTAATGCCGTTGTTACTAAAATCTAAGCATTTATTTGAAAACAAAAAAAACGTTGTTTAAATCGGCATAGATGTTCAAAAATGACACAAAAACAAAAAGATGAATGGACAGATTGACGGACAACCCCCCCCCCCAAAAAAAAAAAATTAGAAAGGAAACACTCTGTTGAGTTTTCAGATCAGATGACAAAAAAAGAAAAAATAATTGTCTGAGATAAAACTGAAAATTATTACGATATATGATATCCCCATTATTGTACCTTAGCCCATACTTTAATGGACAATTTATTATAACAAACAATAAAGGCAATATTTATGATAATATTTAATTTCAAAATAGAACAAGAAATTATTTTCATTAGATATCTAGGTACAGGCATGCACAAGGAAACATTCATTCAAACACAAGGAAATACGCTTATAGATTTTTAATAAAGTTGCAAGTTTTGGAATTTATATTAATTTTAAAGTCCTAAGGAACAGGGGCGTACAAGGCATTGTATATCCCTAATGCAACGAAATGTAGACAGATGCAATGGAAACGAAAGAATTGCAATTTAAGCGAGACTACTGTAAATTCCTAATTAAAAGCAAGGAGTTTTTATCCGCGTAAAATAGCGAGAAGCACCCCTTGCAAATTTTAACCTCTCGCTATTATTTTCTGAGGGCTGGGAACTATAAGAAATATAGATAACTGATTCATGTACGCGTCTGCGATTTTATATTCTCGCGATTAGATACGAAACAGCAGGATGGCGGATTTAAGTACTCGCGTTATATACTGAAAGGAAATTGAGTGAAGGTATTTGATGGAAACAGACTTAGGAAATAACGGAAACACTATGGTATGGTATATTATGGTACGACTCTTTGATCACACAGTTGTAGCCATTCAGAGTGATATATCGATTGTGAATGCCATCATTCAACACTTGTTACACTTATATCTATGTTTAAAAATATGAATATGATCAATTATATTTTAAAGTACATGTGCTGGTCCATTTTTGTATATAACATTTCTTTCCTGCTTTAAATCATGCATCTATACTCCGATTAAATTATATATATCAACATAACCACATGAATGAAATCATTGATCTAATATTTGCTAATTAATATGCCAGATGGTTTTTCTTACATCAATTACAATATGATAATTTTCTTGTGGATACGTTTAGTTGGCAGTTGTTCAATCAGGAAAAGTTTCATCTACTTTAATTTTCTTTTTACTTGTCATTGCCTACATTAAATTAAAAGTGTATTTTTTTTACTTTATCATACAAATTCTAATGATATGAATGCAAAGAATTAAAAATGAAAATAAAATGTTCAAATTTGTTAAGGGATGCGACAAAAAACCGTCGCATTGTTAAACATAGTTTGGTTTTGATTAAATGTCATTCTTCCGGTTTAAAATACTGTCACTTTTACAGTTATTTATCGCACAGTGCAGATAAATGTTGCGCAAATTTCTACATCGATGGCAACATTTGTAAAGATGTGTGTACCAACAATGTAAATCTATTGGTTTATAAATTCTGAACTGAACAATTAAACTCAAGTTGGCAAGAAAATATGCATACTAACTTTAATGTATTTTCTAGAGTGTCCAGATGGATACATTGTATACAACTGTTCCGCAGCGTGCGTTTAACCTTATTTTGGATACTTGTGCAGCCAAATATGTCATTGTTCACAGTGTCATCATATTCACGGTTGTGTCAAAGGTACATGGAACATTACATTTTACTTAAAAAATATGAAAGCAAAATATTTAAAACTACATAGAAGCTTTAATAAAGTGTAAACTCAAGAAAAGGTTCGACGTAATGTTTTGACTGACCTCTGTTTAATCAGATTGTAGCAGGCAAAGTTTAGATATTACTGCTCGTGACTTAAATGAGAGAGAGAAAGAGAAAGAAAGATTAGAAAGAGAAACGTTAAAGGAAAAAATTATAGGTGATGCAGATTACAAATCATCCTTAATTATAAACTGCAGAAATTTAGGTCTATATCCTATTCTGGTAACTATAAAGTGTTTTAAGTAAGATTGGTTAATTTTTTTTTGCTGTTAACAACAATCTCTCTTCATATATAGAGGAATAACGTAATGAGAATACGTGCATTGAACATTGAATGTTGATTAATGGTATCGGGAAGACAACACAGGCGGTAACTTAATGAAGAAAAAAACAACCAATAGCGGGCATGTGCAAATTCATCCTGAGTTAAATATGTTTCACACCGAGTAACCATGCATTTTAAGAATTTTAATATCTTATAAAACACAGTCAAATTTATATAAGCCTTTCTATCGGCAAAATTACGACCTGTATTTTAATTCACCGAAAATTTGGCATACTGTGATAACAATTGCAAAACTTCTACTTTGACGTTTATGGAAGTAGTTTCTAAACAAACGGTACTATTTTGAATGTTTTGACAAATGTAGGCATCGTTGTTACCAGCCAAAGAAATTTCAAACCAATTCAAAGTTACATCATGATGTGATAGACCCTTATACTCTCTTTCTCTCTCTCTCTCTCTCTCTCTCTCTCTCTCTCTCTCACACACACACACACACACACACACACACACACACACACACACACACACACACATTCATTTAAGCCATGGACAACTTGCAACACGCTTACAACGATCGAATTAACAAAAGGTCAGTATAAACATTACGTTGACACTTCTCGGAGTTACTGCCTATTTACTTTTACTAAGTACTTGAATGTAAGTACATAGTATTTTTCATATACAATAGTTTCAGATGCCATTGTGTACTTTCCTGAGTTATAAACAACCGTCAAATATTAAATGAACCTGTACCACCGTATACCTTATGTTTTTATTCATTACTAGGTTATTCTTCTCAGAAAATCATTTTGAAGATATCAATTTACACGAGTTCCATTTGTTAACATATGTGAAAGGATTTCGTTCAAAAATATACCATGTTTAAGAATTTGATGTTAACACTATAGATTTATAATATTTTAATCGTATAAAATTTACTCATTTCTCAAATGTATTATTTTTAAGTTTTACAGCATATGCATTTGATAATACATATCACTTAGAGTTAATAATGAATAAAAAGAGTATTCTAAAACCATTAATAAAGACGAATAAATTTAATTTATGTCTATAATCTTTTGATATACAAAGTTCCGGGTACAACAACTGAGGAGATCGGTAAAAATTTGTTTAAGAAATTCTCTTTTTTTTCTCTTAAAGATAATAGATATAAAAAATGCCTCATGGTCTTACTAGTTCTTCATTTATTGCAAACGTCATTTAATATTTACATACTTTTAACAGACCATGGGTTAACGTTAAGCTCAACATAAAGGGAAAAAATATGTTGAAGTCAGAAAGTGCAAAAACTAACAGATTTAAAATATTAGCGCAGTTATTATATTTGATTTAATATTCAGTGTGGTGTTTGCTAATTTGCGTTTTCTTTCTCAATGTACCGAATTTAACAGAATTGATTCTAAGACATCTCTTCTATATATTTGTATGTTAGATTTTAAACCCCTCCTTGGGCCCAAGTATTAGCATGGAATTCACGGTGTAAACATTTTTTTAATCTAAACTAATATGAGATAGTCGCATAATAATCTCATAAACTGTAACAATTATAGTTCTTGAGAAGATTACTTTTAAATATTTTTAAACATTTATCAGTTTGGACACTACCTGAGGGCAGACGTAATGACGGACGGATAAACAGACAGACAGGCAGGCAGGCAGACCGGCAGGCAGAAAGGGAGATAGGCAGGCAGGCACATAGGCAGGCGGACGGACGGACGGACAACAAACGGGTGATTATAAAATCTCACTTCAACCTTCTGATCAGAGGTGCAGGAAAACGTACATTTCTTAAATGTGATAAACCACTTTAAAACTTAGAGACATATACATGTACATGTATATTGATAGAAAAAGTACCTTCTTTTATAAGATTTACCCATTCCTTCTGTAGAACATTTTAGGAATGCCTTACATTTTCTTTCAAGTTACGCGATATTTTGTATATTTTATTGTGCTAAGGTAACGTTGTATATAAAAACAATATCTTCAAATTCAAGAAATCTCTCTCTCTCTCTTTCTCTCTCTCTCTCTCTCCCTCTTTCTCTATTGAACTGTCAAAAAATCACTTTGTTCTCAGATTTTGTTTTGTTTTGTTTTGTTTTTGTTTTTTTTTATGCAAGTTTTGAGGTTTCTAAAATGATTGAGCTGAATAAATCAGGATTGGTTTTTATGATCTTTTAAAACCTTTAAAAAATAATAAGAAATATATACAAATTCTTACCGATCTCCATAGTTGTAGTTTTCGGAACTTTCACATAAAAAATGTACATTTATTTTCATATATATATATATATATATATATATATATATATATATATATATATATATATATATATATATATATATATATATATATATATATATATATTATTACTTATTAGGTTAGTTACTGACTCACTACGGAAATATATTGGGTTAATCAATCTGACAGATGGCGAGGCGAAGCCGAGCCGTCTATGAGATTGATCAACCCAATATATTTCCGTAGTGAGTCAGTAACTAACCTAATAAGTGTTTTGTTTTCCCGAGGACTTTCAAGCGACATATTTATTCACAAATAGCGTTGATCTACGCAAAGCCATGTACAAGATGCCTAACGTATCGTCCAATCTCTTCAAAATTTCCAATCTCACCTTTCAATAGTCTTTAAAAATCTTTGCTTCACCCATTTTTACTTACAACGTTTTGTTGCTATTTAATTTTAAATGTTTTCTCCCTTTCCTCTGCAGAGATTTGAGCAAATTTCGACGCTGCCATTTTGTTCTGTTCCAGACAAAACAATGTGACGTCAATATTCTAAGGGCAACTACTCTGATTTTAAAGAATTTCAAAGAGCAACTACTCCAAATTCTTTAAGAACTTACGGCATGCGGTTTATGTATTAACTACTATGAAATGTCGAAATAAGTAAGCGAAGCGTCGGCCAATAACAGCCATATTGCCTAATATTATTTCTCACCGAACAAATATAGAGATATATGAGGCAATCACGTGCTATGTTTAAACCAATGAAAGTGTGACATTTCAGTCCAAGGGAAAACAAATATATATATATATATATATATATATATATATATATATATATATATATATATATATATATATATATATATATATATATATATATATATATATATATATATATATATTGAACTGTAAAAAAAAATGACTTTATTCTCAGATTTTGTTTTGTTTTGTTTTTGTTTTGGGTTTTTTGCAAGTTTAAGCAGTATAATACTACATCAGAAAAAGTATTTGTAACAAAAGCATTAAAAATCCGAAAATGTACAAATTTAAATGAAAATAAATGTACATTTCTTTATGTGAAAGGTCAGAAAACTACGACAATGGAGATCGGTAAGAATTTGTATATATATCTTATTAATTATTACAGATTTTAAAAGATCAAAGAAACCCATCCTGTTTTATTCAACCCAGTCATTTTAGAAACTTGTTTATTCATGACATATACTTTAAACTGTCGATTAGTTAATATTAATTTCGAATGTAAATACGTTGAAGTTGTGAAGTTCAAAGTCAACACAGACCTTTGAAATCAGTGTAGTAATTGTACAATAGTGATATACATGTATATACAGTAAAGTGTGAAATAATTTCCTCATTCTTTAAACATATCTAATTATTCGTGAAAATCGGGTTTTTTGAAGTTTTGTTGTTTCCTGGACAAATGATCTTCAAATTTCATTCAGTAAGCATAATTAAAAAAAGTCATTGTTTCAAACTAACAAAGGATTTGACAGACATTAGCTGAATTGATGAGTTTAATGTAAATACAGATAAAAAATTTACGACAGCCGTTACGTCTCTCTGTAAAAATATATTAGAGTATATTTCAATTCTGATGTTTTCTGTATTCGTGTAAAATGAAAAAATGTCAATCAAATTGAAACGAATTGGATTTGAAAATGTATAGAACCCTTGTGTATAGTATAATGTATACAATGTGTACAGTTTACAATGTTGGATATAGAAAACTTAAAATGAGTCCTGTTCATCTAAATAACCGAATACAATACAGATACCGTGACATGGAAAGAGAGAGCATAATCGATCTAAAAAAAAAAAAATTACCGTGGAAAAGAAAAGAGAAGCGTTTCAACATGAAAAGTTTGATCTTTGCGGTATTCGAAGGCAAACAGCAGATAATCAGGCAAAACGATTCCTCTTGACGAAGAAAGCAGAAATATTTCCATCAAGAAACGTTTACTACTTGATGGACATCAATTTTTTAGTATTGTCATAAAGTACTGCTTCCTAAACTTAACAACGACGTCTTTAAAAACTAAAGTATATTGCACTTCAAATATAAGAGTGAACATTTTGACAACGAAACTAGAATTCTGACAAATCGTCATTAAGCAGTGATACATGTAGCTGACATGTATAATTAGTTCAGGTCCACCAGTAACTGCGCAGACATCTCTAAGAATGTCCAGGAAGAAACAAGCTCAACAACAACAACAACGACGACGACGAAGTTACTGTGTATTAAGATTTTTTGGGATGAAAAACATTTAATTTTAGCTTTTGTGAGAACTTTTAAATAGAAAAAACATACAATACGCAAAAATCATATTAAGTATTGTTTATTTTTAGAAACTATTCAAAATGCAAAAATATGATGGAAAAAAATATATTTCCATGTCAACTTCATCCTCATCTTCTGAAATGTTGTGATACCTGGACAAAAATGATATACAATAAACTTAAGGTTACCATATATAACCTAAATCTTTTTTTTAATCTTTACGTGTCACGCACTACAAGACAGCTGTGTCTATGGCTTAAAACGCATGAAACATTTCTAAGGAGCCGATGATAATTAATATAATATTTTCAAGGTTTCGAGTATGAATAATTAATATTTTACATTACTTAAATGGTGTGGTAACACTATCCTTCAATTGTTTATTTTGAAAAATGATTAAGGTATAACGTTTTTGGTCTGATTTCTATTATTTCTCACTATTAGTGTTAATCAAAATTACATTAAAATAGATAATAGATATAAAATTATGACCATAGATATAATAATTTCCTCACAAACGGCTTATCAGTTATATAATTAAGTGTTGGCATAATACATAATATAAAACTTCCTCAAAACTTTTACATTACGTGTTGTCCTATCGACATAGATAGAAGCATTTTTTAAAAACATTTTAGCACACTAAAGAAAGATACTTTTAAGGTTATTTTTTTTTTATATAAAGTTGGATTTTGATATTGTGGTTACTTGTGTTTTTAAAGCACAAGTATGTCTATGTCATAAGATTTGTTCACATTTGTTTACACTTTTCTATCAAGTATTTCCCTTTTTAATATAAACATATAATATTAAAACATTATTGTCGCCAGATAGAATCAAATTTGGAAAAACAAATGAGTATATACAGAGAACTCGAAATCTGCTAACATTTTCTTTGTAATCAGCCATCAAATAAATAACGTGAGATACCACTTAACAAAACAAAAAAAAATATCTTTTTTATTCATAATTTCAAGGCGACAACAAAACTCGTAACGTAATCTACTTTTTTGACTATATTGTACTTAAAATTCATTAAAAACATTTAGGAGATTAGCTTCAACAATCTGTAACAACCAGAACTATAATTTAGATGAATTCTTTGAAAGAAAAACCTATGTAAATACCAATTTAGCCATGGAAATGTTTAAACTCCTTGATATATGGAAATGTTTTGTCTAAATTTTAGACTCTTGATAAATGTTACGGAGAAAACTTAAAAACTTGAAAATCATAAACAATTTCTTCGAAACAAATTTTTACACATTACTATGAGTATCAATATACGCTATTACACACAAGAGTATGCGGAGAATACCTTAAAAATGCGAATAAAATATAAAAGGTAAATCTTAAAATCTACCCAAAATTGATCATTCTTTCCTTCATTTAGTTTGCTCTTAAAAGTGTTTATTCAATTTACTTTTAATTGTGTTCATTTTAAATCGAATAATTTGTTTATCACTGTATTGTATTGTATTGTATTGTATTGTTTATTGGCTAAATTCAAATGAATTATAAGCTGTTGAAACATATGTACATAATTATAAATATATAATGCTACACTCTATCCAATCAAAATCAAACAGTTCGCTATTGACGTTAAACAATATTCTAAAAAAATATTATTCATACATGTACATTCATAGGAGGAGAGACCCTATAAATCAATAAATCAAATGATTATAATAATGATAATAATGATAATAATAGTAATATTAATAATAATAGTGATAGTAATAATACATCAGTTGGATGTACTAGTTATCCGACATCCCGTTTTTTACCTGCCTCACGCAGAAACATTGCGAGATGGCACAATTGTTTGCGATTTTCGTATAATGATATATTATTTTGGTTGTAACGCGCTGTCTTATTGGCTAAAAATACTTTTTTTATCGTATAAAGAATGTAACCTTCAGTTGGTCATTAAAAGAATAACGTCAAAGAATGTACAGACCCTGAACTGTGCTTCTACATCTCTTAAACGAACCTTCCGTTCACAAAGCGAACCGTTCTGTTCACAAAGCATACCAACCAAACCGTGCAACTGATGTAATAGCACATTTCAGGGACTGTATCAACCCGCATGACGTAACGTTAAAACTTGTACAATTTGACATCATTTTAAAGGTCAAATGACTTTTCTTTATTTACATGTACAATGAATAGCAAAGCATAAAATTATAAGCAATGAATTCAATATCTTTAAGTTTTATACAATATTCAATAGTTTGGGATAGTCTGCGCTTTTTTATAAACCGCTAAATATTGAATTCATCATTTTAATAAATATTTTTTATTACTTTATGACAGTAACAAGGATTACTACCTCAAAGAAGAAATGGAATATGGAAATGCAGAACCTGGAATAACTTGAAATGCAGAGACAATTAGCATTAATTCTTTTGGATCCGTTATTTTTCTAGTAATGATCTTTGCAATAATTCGAGAAATTTTCCTTTGTTGTCGTCTGCCCAGATTCAATGTCATACCATCAGCCACTTATGATGTTTATGCTGATATTAGTGTCATTAGAAACAGATTATGATGATTTAATGTGATGAACGCTGCAAAACAGTCTAATAATGCTAATCGACAACTGAGATCCTCACACTCTTCATTGAAATTTGTTCGATACAGTTATATTTTACTGATTCGATTTGTTCATTTAATGTAGTAAGACACTGTGGCAGAACTATATGTCAATTAAAGAATGTTAAAATTGAACGATAATCCTGACAGGATTAACGCACGATAGAACAGTATACACGCACAATACGATAGGGTTGATACACGATAAGATAGGATAGGATTGTAAAAAAATTAAAGTTGCGGGTACTGTATTACGCAAAAAGATGTTAAAACAGAAACTTGAGTATAACATTTATTTATTCCCGGTGCCTAATTTACCAAGCACAAATACATGTATGATCAGGTCTATGATAATTTGATATCGTACAGTTTTTATTTGCTTTGATTGACACTCCCTCCCCATTTTTCCTTTCGCTCAAACCAATCAATTTTTAGAAACAGAAGCTATCAAGTATTCTATAATCGTTTCTTAAATAATAATTAAAGATTTCCAATATAGTTGACAGACCAAAGCAGATACCAATATGGGTCTTACGGAATATTTTTTTCACTATCTATTATAGCTACTTAGTTCAGAGCGAATAGTTTCAAAAGCAATACATGTATGTCATTTATTTTACAAAATATCTCTTTTTTAAATCGCTTACTATAACATAAATACTTCTACTTTATGCATGATTCCATTTAAATAGAAAAAATAACAAAAATTGACAATTGCATAACATTTTCACGTATTGTATTTTGATATGTAACACCAACAAAACGTACTTTTTTTGCAAATAATCTCACAAAAACAATGATGTAATATAATATAAACAAATGTTTATACAGTCTTTGTACACGTATGTAAAATGTTGCCACGTTTTCAACAAAGTTTAATACAACTTCCGCAACTCTTACATTATTCATTGATAATGCAGGAAGCATCAAGTTTGTAAAACACAAATTTTAAATGCCAAATCGCTGACAGAGATGCTTGTAAGAATCATTTGCGGTTTTACAATTGGAGTTTTAATGTCTTGGAGACCGAACATGCCTATATTAGTTGCCACAATAGGTACTCTTTTTTATTTAACTTTTGTATGAAATGTTTTCAGTAGAAAATGTGTAAAGTAGTCCCTAATTATAAGCATAAAGATAAACCATTAAAAGAATTGCTCTTTAAGAATTAAGAACACCACCGCGAAACAGTGAGATTTTATTTCTTAAGAACTGTTTAACACATTGAAAATCCCAAAGCAAAAACCTGCAATCAGTGTTTTATCTACCTGTGTTTTAGATTGTAACAGGCATATGAGTTTCGATTTTCTTAAGAGACATATGGCTAATTTGAACAAAATCTGGAAAAATGGTAAGTGTATTTTATAAGATGCATATTAAAATCATAACAACACATTTAAAGCTTAAAGCGGTGGCATACTACATTTCAGATCATAGCTAAGAGAAAAATCATTTAAAATCATGTGATATTTTTTTTATACCGGGCAAAAGTTGAAAATGTATTTGTTGGCCTAGCAAGCTTTTGCTTTTCCGACCTTGACCTCATTAATATACCGCAAAAACGCATTTAATGGAGATAATTGCATAAGAAATGCAAACCATCTGCTTTGATGTCATACTGCAATTAATGGACTTTAATATACTTTAGTTTGAACATCACAAGTATCAATGCAATTAGTTTTTATATTTCTTGCTTTTTCAATGGTTTTTGAAAATATAAAAATATCTCAGGCGACCTAGTGCAATTTGTCTTCGTCCGTCGGCGTGCATTAGCAATTTTACATTTTTGACTTCCTGGAAACTACAGGACCACATTTTGCTATTTTGGTTTGAAGCATCTGTAAGATATAAATAAGAATATTATTTGTGAAATGTATTACCATACCACCCCTGGGGCCTCATTAATGGTGCCGAAAAATAAAACATAAAAAAGGGCTAATGTTTCGAAAATATTCTCCTAACTACCATATATTTGATAAAAACTAATTGCATGGCTATGATTTCCATTAAGCCTTCTAACAAAACTGTGAAATTTGTGGTCCCTGGACCAAGTGTGCAGGCCCTTATAAGGCAAAATATGGACATTTAGAGAGTATCATATACTTCTCCAATCCCATTTATATTTGAGAAAAATTTATGATATCCATCAATCCTTCTACCGAAATTGTGAGATTCATTACCCTTATGTTAGGGGTTCAGGTCATAGGGTGCTGCTAATATGATCATAATATGGTTATATTAGTAGTGAGCACACAGTTTTGAGCACACCAGTGAGAGATAAACTGAATGCATGAATCCGATGTTCATAAAGCCCTCTAGCAAAATTGTGAAATTTAATGTCATCGACTTTTCTTAAGGGTTTGGACTCTGAAATGAAGATTAAAATGCAAAATAAGATTCTTTGACATGTCAATCTAAGAGCTTTGGAACCCGGGTGACCGTAAGGCCTGCAGGTCTCTTGTTCTTTTTGATTATGATCATATTATGGGGGGGGTGGGGGGTGTTCGAAGTTTACATTTTAAGTGCTTCACTTTAAATATTCCATTTAATTTTTGTTCAGTTCTTGATCCGATGTTATTGCATTTTTAGCTATTTGTAAATTATACATGTATGTATTTGATACAATATAAGCATTACCTATTTCATTCCATTCATGTGTTCTAAATATATAAATATTCATTATTTAATCTTGAATGGCAAGTACCCTTACGACATAATTGTTGTTTTTTTCTTGTGATATATGACAATAGATAATGAGCAGAGAATTATAAATTAAATGTCGACGGTCTCAAACATGACTCAAACATTAGACTCTGCCTTCATTATTGATGATTTATTTTCATTTTAGGTCTGTAAAATAACTAGTCAACTTTTAAAATCGAGACAGCTAATACAGTTTTTCTTTGAATAGAAACGACTTATTATAGACAAAAAAGAAGAACAGTACACAAGATGTCAGAACCTGAAAACAGCTTTGGTTCTGAAAAGATAATAGTTATCGTTTTGGGATCAGTGATATGCCTGGTACTGTTGTTGGCAATTGTTCGAGAAATGTATCAAAGCTGTCGATTTCCTAGCAGCCAGATACTTGTGAAAGAGACAGAAGATGTTTATGCAGTGCTTGGTGACATTGAGGAAAGAATTGCCTGACTCTCTCGGTCTTTGTTTTTCATATAGCTGATAATGAATTAAGGAGGCTGGTCAATACGTGAACAATCAGATATGTCGAAATCTTTAACTTATGGTACCTATGGCCATAAACTAACATTTCGTTAAGTGGAAATTCAAATATTTTACCTGTTAAATGTGATCATTTTCTAACATCTTTTTACGGAGCTTTTCTTCTTAAGAAAATATAAATAGTCTAAAAATGGTCACAACAATCGAGCTCTCCGAAAATTATAGCTGAAAAAAACCCAGTTCGGATATCCCCTCTCAAGAAATATTCCAAATGATAGATATTTACGACAAGGACATACTTGCAATTGACCATTTTTTTTCAGTATATAGCAAATCAAACGTTTGGTTAAAAACTTTTATTTGAAGTAGAAAAACGTTTTTTAAAAATATGAATTTTAAAAATATATCTCACGTGTACATAGATATATGAAATAAATGTCTTCCATTAATTGTAAATGCTACATGTAAACTGTCCCCAACTTTCCTCAAGTCAATACTCTGCCTCAAATCTGAGGTTTGACCTCAAATTTATGCACTTTTCTTTAAAGGATTGGAGTTGAGGAATGAGTTAAGGGATTTGAAAATTTTGGTGACGGTGAGTTCTGGAAACGTAATGAGTAAATTTATACCTGTTTTTGTGTCCTTAACGTTTTCTTGTGTCTTACTGCTGTATTATCGCACTTGCTCCAATTATTTTCTGTAGTAGATCGTACAGTAACAGCATGGACATCAGAAAATTGAGTATGATTCGTGGAAACTGATAAACATTTGAATGACAACACGATATTACCTTCTTGAAATTATCGCTTATTTAGTATGTTGTATAGTGTGCAACTGCGCTCAATATGCACGCGAAGTAAGGCAGCGCTATCTGTGCAAAATAACCAGGATACCTCGGGTTACTTTAAAGAATATGCTATCTTTTATTTATTGTCTTTAATTTTGTTTTAATTACTGATTACCAAGTAGTATATTTTATGCATTTGAAAGTCCATGTTACCTGAATGCCTCGATCGGAAAGCAACCGACAGTAATTTCTCGACTGGTATTTATACAACAGTAGCAGCAGACAATAATATAGCGATCAAATTCTTCAATGAAGAAATTTCGGCTTTAATCTGCATTTTTGGTCCTTATCTAACTATTCATGAATTTAAAAGCAATGCGTTGACTTTTTTTAGGAATTCCCCAAGGGCCTGCTCTTTTCGTATTAACCAATTGTTTGCCAAATCTACCATGCCTTGGAATTTTTTCTTTTAATGTGTTTTCAATTGCTGTGATTATATCAGATCTGCTTTCCGCAATGGTACAAAAATGATAAAAACCAGAAGCAGTGTACAAGTGTTCAAAAGTACATAGTCACATACTTCTAGTCATCAGTGTTTACGTCAATACCAAAAGTGTTGTAAGAATAGAAAATATTGCCAAACTGTTTTGTTACGTGTAGTTAATATTTTCCTGTGTGTGTGTAATGTAATGTGTGTTAGTGTGTATGTTTCTATAAAACGATTTAATATAAAACAAATGCATATTTTTCCTATGTTACAATGCAATACTTATTATTTTCTCATGAATAATTTAAACACTTTTAGATAATTTTTATCAGATTTTTTAACTTATCACTTTGGAGTAAAACTTAACATGTTTTGAATGCATATACACATTAGAACGTATAGAATGTTGATCTGAAATGATGTAATAACAAAACAAAGTAAACACATAATATTTGAGAATGCACATAAAACGATCATTTACTTGTATGACAGACGCTTAAGTAATATTGTGAGCGTTTATTTTTAATTTATCAGATGTATTTGTTATGCATTTGTCAATGATTAGCACAACAGTTTTGAGCTTATAACACAAAGAATGTTTCCTTCTTTATTAAAACAGAGGAAATTGGTTTACTTATGTACGAACAAACCGGATGCCTGTTTCAAAATAAAATAAATATGGATAATGTAGAGAGTCATTTAGAAAATGCTTTCTAGACTTCCTTATGCTAACCAGTTCTGGAAGGAAACGCCACAAAGTTTAAAAGAAAGTAACTTGTGTGTGCTAATTATATTACAAAAAAACTGATAGCAATTCTAACAGAAACTGATAACACAATCCGCTATGAATGAACAAAACAGTACTATTAACAGTACTATTAACTACTTTAGGCTTTAAATGATTACTTCATTGTCCACTTATTTTGATGTAAACATTGCATAGGTTGTTTCTTTCATCGGTCAAAAGGTAAGCGTTGTTTTGAACTGACTATACAACGACATCCATAGGTAGTCTAAGGCCAGAAAATGTTATTCTGTATGACTTAGTGACAGTGTTTATCAGAGTCCTCCTCTAAGCAAAATGCTGCTGACTGATTATGTTTCATTAGGGATTAAATTTCACTGATTCCTATTGTAAGAGTGACTTTCGTATAATTTGTAGTATCCTTCTGTATGTACATTTTATGTGTTGATATAACTGTTTAGTGAATGATAACGTAACAGTTTGCTTGCATACGGGATTATAAATGAAGCTTTTTTCAGGCATCTCTTTGCGCATAGATTGTTGTAATGATATTTTGTTTTATGCCTTTGATTGACTGTTGATATGAGATGTAAAAAATAACATATTGGTTGTTTTATCTTCACAGATAATCAATGTGATTCCTATTTTGTTTTTAAGATTTTCTATTTAGCAAGCTGTTTAATCGATCCTTAATCTGCATCGCATGTTGTGATGTTTATAAATATATGTTTGGGAATGAATGCCCTTTTGACAAATAGACTGCTGAAGAATAGAGATAGTCAGCTACAATACATTCTTGCAAAGTAGTTAATTCATTTTCAAACTTGATTTCAACATAAAAATGTTAAATGTATTTTGAACAGTAAAATAAATACTATGTTACCAAACTAAGGCCTATTATGTACAGCTGAAAATCAAATGGAATCCAAACACCGACAGCAAAAAGGACTTGCAGTGCCTAAATTTTAAATCCACTCTATTTAGACACCATGTTTGCATGAAAAATGTGTGTACGTATAAATACTGCATACTCTATTGAGTTGTTTATATATTTTAGTATGAAAACAAAACGCAACACGCGGTTTAGGAATTGAATTATGTATATGTCACCCTATCTAAGATTCATTAAGATCCATGAAAACGTTCAGCTGCTGAAAACTAAAATTAATTTCGTCAGCAGCTTTGAAAGTAGTAGCTTATGTTTTAAAATATGTTTTATACTTACGAATATACGTTAAAATATACAAATATACTTTTAGATTAAACTCTAAAGTTTAGTGATGGATGTTATGATCCAAGCATTATCTTGCAAATGTGCAATCGCTTAAATGGAAATAAGTGAAATTTTGAAAAACATATCGTATATCATTATCCATTTAATTTCATAGAAATGAAAAATAACCATTCAAACCAAGCTAATCTCTATGTTATGGTGTTTCTTGCTATATTACATGTATGAAAAATGAACATGAGTTGACGTGGCAGATATTCCTATGATTTAAGATTACAAATTATGCTATGTCATTATTAGCCAGTGTTATGTTATGTTATAGTAAATGTTGTAAAGATCTGTTTCAATTGATTGTTACACTATAATATCACGCGAAAAACTGTAAAATTGTAGAATACACGTGTGTATGCGGATGCACGGCTTAAGTAATATAAATAATTATCAGGAAATATCTACGAATATTCTTTACATCACCGATTAAATGTTACTATATAAGCATTAAGTAATGTACCAAACAGTTGCAGGTTTCACACGTATATCTTACACTGTTTTTTTTTTAATCGAGGTTTAACGTACGACAACAACTGCATGTGTGAATGAAAAATAAAATAACAGTAAATGACGAAAGAATTGTTTTACGGGTGAAATCAACAAAAAAACACCGAACAAATTGCGCATCAAACATTGATGAAGATATAAACATATGGGTTATGATTTCAACATATACACAATGGGTTACAAAAACAGTTTTTCATACTGACTACATCAAACACAAACTTAAACAGGCAATTAAATACAAACCCTTTAGAGATGTAAAAAATGAGAGAAATATATGTTCAAATTAAATTATGCGTTCTTACGGTTGAAATTTTCTACTTATCCTGATACTATAGCTATGTATTCGTGACGTCAGCAGTTCATGTTGTTCTTCATCATTTTCAAACTATTTCTATATGTGTAATGTTCTGATGTTCAATAAAAGAATTCGTACCTGATTTTTAATGTATATTTTTTTAATAAAAGCAACACTCGTAAAATTATTGATAGGTTTTTGCTTTATATGGAAAGCTGTATTGTATCCCCATATTATAATTATATTTTGCTATATAATATGGTCACAATAAAAATGTCCTACCAAAAAAATAATTACTTCCTTACATTTCCTTACATTTTTATTTTCATGCCACAATACTTATAATTGTACCCGCACACAATATAATCTGCTCTAAACAAAAATGTCAAAATTATAATATCTCACACTAAGAGAAAACAACAAAACTATTTCGCAAAGATTATTATTGTAAATCTCACAATAAAGATTATTTCCCGGTTATCATTATTATTGTGTACTGACAATAATAATCTTGCCAAGAACACATTATTATTGTTGGTGGAAAGATTTAAACGCTTGAAAAGAAACATTTATTTGATTCTGAATCTCTACCTTCATTTGGGGCAGAGATTATCATTTAGAAGCTTGAAATATTGCGCATGTGCAACTGAATTTTCATTTTAGTTCATGGATGATAGACAGCAAGGATTGTCATTATGCGAGGTACGTTTTTTTTAATCGCATGCTATTTGGTTGTCTCTAATTTATTAGGCACAAAGGTTTAGGGACTCCCTTATGTTTTGTCGTAGCAGACATAATTCTTAGTTATTTACAACAGTACAGCAACTTAAAACTAACTCGCTCCGAGAAAACCGCCTGTTTGGGAAGGATGCAAAAACAAAGGGTGGGGGGTTAACAAAATACCATTTAAGCACAATGTTCAATGTACTATACCTCTTCCCACCCCACCCGACCCCCACCAAAACACACATATAATGATTTTTGTTAAAAGTTTGATAAGTGCTTATTTCCTTCTTTTTTACAATAACGATAAAGCAATTTACATTACCCATAATAATAAATGATTTATTTTCAATACTACGTTATTTACGGTGAATCGATTTGGCTGTATATTATCATTGCTCAGTGGTTAAAGTATCACGCTTGTGAACTGCAGATCATGAGTTCGAATCCACCTGGGCCTTTTGATCATATTTATTGAATTAAAGTTTTAAAAATACTTTTTAAATCCAAAATTGCATATTTTTCAACTATTTTACTTTCACACTAATATTCTTGTATATCTATCTACACTTCTATCTATCTATCTATCTATCTATCTATCTATCTATCTATCTATCTATCTATCTATCTATCTATCTATCTATCTATCTATCTATCTATCATCAGTAATGTTTCTGTAACTATTTTGATGTGAGGAGAGCCACCTTAAATGAGAAATAGATGCATCCTTGATCAAAATTGCTTTAAAAGAATAAAAAATATCTACGAGCATTGAATAATCCTTTTTTTTCATCCAATCAGCAATCGCTTAATACTCTATTGAATGATGACATTTGCTTGGTGCAGAACTTTTGATTGGGTCAGAAAAGCGTGCGTTATGTTCTATATATCATCAGACATACTTGGATGAGGTACAATTTTAACAATTAAGGAGAAGGTAATTTGTTTCTACACAAGTGGAATTTGTTTATATTGTAGTAAGAAAGGAGGAAAAAGCATATAAATAAATGTACAATAAAAAGATATTATCAGACTGGGTATTAAACCCTGGACCCCCGCAACATTAGTCAGAAGTTCTAAAGCTATGCTACTGTGGCCAATAACTACTGTTCATATCTTTCCCCACATATTTTAATGCATTACTTCATGTATGAAAAGAGGTAGACTCCTGTTATGAGACTATAATATCACGCGAAAAACTGTAAAATTGTAGAATGCACGTGTGTATGCGGATGCACGGCTTAAGTAATATAATAATTATCAGGAAATATCTACGAATATTCTTTACATCACCGATTAAATGTTACTATATAAGCATTAATTAATGTACCAAACAGTTGCAATAGGTTTCACACGTATATCTTACACTGGTTTTTTTTTAAATCGAGCAGCTCATAGCAACACGTATTTTGTCTTTAATTTAACGTACGACAACAACTGCATGTGTGAATGAAAAATAAAATAACAGTAAATGACGACAGAATTGTTTTACGGGTGAAATCAACAAAAAAACACCGAACAAATTGCGCATCAAACATTGATGAAGATATAAACATATGGGTTATGATTTCAACATATACACAATGGGTTACAAAAACAGTTTTTCATACTGACTACATCAAACACAAACTTAAACAGGCAATAGAATACAACCCCTTCAGAGATGTAAAACATGAGAGAAATATATGTTCAAATTAAATTATGCGTTCTTACGGTTGAAATTTTCTACTTATCCTGATACTATAGCTATGTATTCGTGACGTCAGCAGTTCATGTTGTTCTTCATCATTTTCAAACTATTTCTATATGTGTAATGTTCTGATGTTCAATAAAAGAATTCGTACCTGATTTTTAATGTATATTTCTTTAATAAAAGCAACACTCGTAAAATTATTGATAGGTTTTTGCTTTATATGGAAAGCCGTATTGTATCCCCACATTATAATTATATTTTGCTATATAATATGGTCACAATAAAAATGTCCTACTAAAAAAATAATTACTTCCTTACATTTCCTTACATTTTTATTTTCATGCCACAATACTTATAATTGTACCCGCACACAATTATTAATCTGCTCTAAACAAAAATGTCAAAATTATAATATCTCACACTAAGAGAAAACAACAAAACTATTTCGCAAAGATTATTATTGTAAATCTCACAATAAAGATTATTTCTCGGTTATCATTATTATTGTGTACTGACAATAATAATCTTGCCAAGAACACATTATTATTGTTGGTGGAAAGATTTAAACGCTTGAAAAGAAACATTTATCTGATTCTGAATCTCTACCTTCATTTGGTGCAGAGATTATCATTTAGAAGCTTGAAATATTGCGCATGTGCAACTGAATTTTCATTTTAGTTCATGGATGATAGACAGTAAGGATAGTCATTATGCGAGGTACGTTTTTTTTAATCGCATGCTATTTGGTTGTCTCTAATTTATTAGGCACAAAGGTTTAGGGACTCCCTTATGTTTTGTCGTAGCAGACATAATTCTTAGTTATTTACAACAGTACAGCAACTTAAAACTAACTCGCTCCCAGAAAACCGCCTGTTTGGGAAGGATGCAAAAACAAAGGGTGGGGGGTTAACAAAATACCATTTAAACACAATTTTCAATGTACTATACCTCTTCCCACCCCACCCGACCCCCACCAAAACACACATATAATGATTTTTGTTAAAAGTTTGATAAGTGCTTATTTACATTACCCATTATAATAATTGATTTATTTTCAATACTACGTTATTTACGGTGAATCGATTTGGCTGTATATTATCATTGCTCAGTGGTTAAAGTATCACGCTTGTGAACTGCAGATCATGAGTTCGAATCCACCTGGGCCTTTTGATCATATTTATTGAATTAAAGTTTTGAAAATACTTTTTAAATCCAAAATTGCATATTTTTCAACTATTTTACTTTCACACTAATATTCTTGTATATCTATCTACAGTTCTAGTTATCTATCTATCTATCTATCTATCTATCTATCTATCTATCTATCTATCTATCTATCTATCTATCATCAGTAATGTTTTTGTAACTATTTTGATGTGAAGAGAGCCACCTTAAATGAGAAATAGATGCATCCTTGATCAAAATTGCTTTAAAAGAATAAAAAATATCTACGCGCATTGAATAATCCTTTTTTCATCCAATCAGCAATCGCTTAATACTCTATTGAATTATGACATTTGCTTGGTGCAGAACTTTTGATTGGGTCAGAAAAGCGTGCGTTATGTTCTATATATCATCAGACATACTTGGATGAGGTACAATTTTAACAATTAAGGAGAAGGTGATTTGTTTCTACACAAGTGGAATTTGTTTATATTGTAGTAAGAAAGGAGGAAAAAGCATATAAATAAATGTACAATAAAAAGATATTATCAGACTGAGTATTAAACCCTGGACCCCCGCAACATTAGTCAGAAGTTCTAAAGCTATGCTACTGTGGCCAATATCCACTTTTCATATCTTTCCCCACATATTTTAATGCATTGCTTGATGTATGTAAAAGGGTAGACTCACATACATGTATCTATAAACAATACTATTTTTTGGACTGCTTATAAAAATTTACACATTTAAAACCAACATAAAACCTAAAGTATACAGCTACTAAAGTTCTTTCCATTTCATTCTGTCAATCAATCGTGTTGTTTTCAACCCTTCTCCGAGCCATGACAGTGCATAAGGCTGGTGCTTAATACAGCATATTCCCAGTTTTTCATAATGCAAAGCAGAGACATTACAGGACACCGATCCATTACAGGTTCAACTCTCAGCTAATGTCGGTACCCAATTTTAGTGAGAAGGACTGAGACAATATGGATAAAATGCGTTGTTAAAACGCATAACACGCAACATTAAGTGACCAATGTGGGGTTATTATCGTATAGCCGTATGCTTTTAACCACTACGCTATGTGCTACACTATGTGTTGTATGCATGTTTCATAATAAATTATTTAACTAAATTACTTCACAACTGACAACCAATGTTAACTACGGTGCTGGGGAGTGGAGGGGATATACAATACAGTGTGGATAAACTACAATTAAATATATGTATTAATAACTTTCTGACTTTGAAGTTGAACTAAAAATATCATAGCTCTCTGGTTGAAAAAATTCGAAGAGACAATCTTTGGTTTGTCTATCCATTTTTTTTCAATCAGAAAGCTACAGATCTGCAGCTTAAAATATCACTGTCTAAATTTACCGCTTCATGTGATACTTTATTTAATGCATCACGCAAAAGCTATTAAGTTAAATAGGAGCAGGGTGCTGGTGTAACCCAACGCAAGTTGAAATAGTAAACTACAACTTAAGCTTAGTATAATTAACTTAGTAAGCGTTACCCACCAGTGTTAACGTAAGGTCAGAGAGCGGGTGATTATACACTGCAGTTTGGGTTATGAATCTTTTAAACAGTCATAAATACACTTAAATGCTCATCATTAAACTTTCTGGCATTGGTGTTGAACGTACTAATTATTACTCTTACACGTCTGTGTGAAATACACGCATATAAACATATTAATGATGTTTATCTTAGTCATTCACCATTTGTTTACACCGCATTACCTTCACTTTTTAGTGACGTCACATTTGATTATCTTCGTTGTAAAAGCGTTTGTATTTCAAGCGCCAAAATAACTATCTCTGCCCGAAAGAAGGTAGAAATTATTTTTGTGATTCAAAATCATATAAACGTTTCTTTCCAAGCGTCCAAATCTTTCCACCAACAATAATAATGTCTTCTAGGCAAGATTATTATTGTCATTACACAATAATAATGGTAGCCGGGGAATAATTTTTGTTGTGAAATTTACAATATTAAAACTCTTTGCAAGATAGATTTATAGTTTCTTTTTAGTGTGTGATATTATATATTTCGTTAATATTTTTACTTGGAGCATATTTCAATAATTGTGTGTAGGTACAATCATAATTATTGTGGTGTGATAAAGAATTTTCAGGGAAATCAAGTGGTTATTATTTTTGTTGGGACATTTTTGTGAGCATATTATATAGTAAACTATCATAATAATGTAGGGGTACCATGCGGCTTTCCAAAAGAATCATAAGTAAGTTCCTCGAAGTTTTCATTTTCTTTTTCATTTTCATGTTTCTTCGTTTACTGTAGGAAAAGCCATGAAGTCAGATGACGTTGTTCATTCTTTTGATAAAATATTAATAGATATTCTATTTTAATTCATTTTTTTTATGTTCAAAATACAAATACCACCACCCCAAAAAATGCAGTACAATTAAACACGACTGTGAAAATAATTTGTTACTTCATTTTTTGACCATTGAGCATTTTCACAGTTTGTATAGACTTTTTCCCGAGTTAAATCCATATCGTTTATACTTGGTTGCACCTTGACACGCGGCGACGTCAATGGTTTTAGTCAATTTTAAAGAGGATTATCTGTCTTTAGTTGCTGGTATCTGTTAAAAAAAAACTATATATCCCGTCGTTATTTGGTACATAAAATATCATGGCAATTCATAATTTGAGATTTCCGTATTATTTAGTTTTAAGCCAATTATTACATTACTTTCAACATAATATGGATTATTGCTGACTTAATACAAATTTTGACCATGTGCCATTACCACATTTTTGCAGGATTAGATTATAAATAACTCTTAGGAATAAAAAAAATATATAAACTTTTGGGAGCCAAATTGTTTGAAGCTATTGCTTAAGTATGTCTACTAAATTAAATATTAATATGACGTTAGGTAATATAGCTATAGCAAAAGTCTTTTTTGAATGACCCTCGTATTCTCCAATGAGGAAACCTCTGTGTTAAAAGTTTATAAATAAATGTTCTATATAAATCAGCTGACACATAAAACTGGAAATATCATTGCTGGAAGTAACAGAGAATATTCAATGATGCTTAGTAATATTTCTTGTAGATGCGTCATTACCATAATCTTTACATGGGCTACTCGTATTAACAGGTTCATGACATGTTGATGGTTTTTTATAATCTTTATCATTGATTTTAAGCATAATTAAAAACGTAGTTATTCAAATACTTGTCATATATATATAGTATTTTTTGTTTAGTATTTGATTTAATAAATGCCTTGTTTGTAACTTTTTTTGATAGAGCTGCTTGTAATGTTACCGAATACTGTGGATACAATACATATAAAGTTGGAAACGTGTGTAGAGGTATTTGATACGTTGTTGAAAAAAAAGTCTAAACATTTCATTTCTTTTAACTTTTTAAGATATTACTTTCTATGATGTCTCTATCATATCTGTTGATAATTGTAGATTGCCCTGTAGGATATTTTGGATTTCACTGCTCTAATAAGTGTCCCCCACCTTCATACGGAGTTTACTGTAGTCAAGTGTGTGAATGTTCGCTATGTGATCATGCGTTTGGTTGCACTTTAAACACCGAATCTCAAGGTACGAATTATAGAGTACTTTTCAATTACTTCACTCTGCTTTATTCTATCATGTCATTTTAGATTTATATAAAAAAATGAATGGTTATATCCTAATATTTTCATTTTTGTATTTAATTGTAAAATTGTTTTGCAAAACGTCAGTGTATATTCTATATAAGTTCTATTCATTCAGAATTATCTTCTCTATTTTGATTCAGAAACGGGATCAACCACTGCTGTAAAACATAAAAGTTCGCCTAAATTACATATTGTTAAGGACATAACAAACCAAAAAACGCAAGGTATATTTTGAATTGTTTATATGAATTTTATATATGGTGCTTTGAACGGGTGAGTAAAACTGATT
Organism: Magallana angulata; assembly: GCF_025612915.1. Taxonomy (NCBI): domain Eukaryota; kingdom Metazoa; phylum Mollusca; class Bivalvia; order Ostreida; family Ostreidae; genus Magallana; species Magallana angulata. The sequence continues at coordinate 22,803,707 of NC_069118.1, read as the reverse complement.
TAGTTCATGTACAATCAATTTACACAAAAAACTATAAGATATAATTATACTTAATAGAATGATCTTAAAAAGTCAAAGATTCTATTCATTTCTTTGGAACGCGAAATGTAATTTGAAAGGGATTGCGTTTAACATATACAGTTTTAAACTATTGTCGTACGTGTGAAGTCATAGTGGCTTTGTTTATTTTGTTATACATTTTAACAAGGGATATCAGTTATACTCGGAAAGACTAAAAGATTATTCGGGGGCTTTAGTCGAACGATAGTCGAGTACTCGTTGATGATTTTGAAATTATATGCTCTTTTCAAAAACAAATAATGATACTGTAACATTCCCAGTATTTTTAACTCAAACATTTTTTTAATCATAATTATATGTTAATAATGGGGTTTTTTTTTAAATTGTATTTCAAATATATCTAAAAGTGTTTTATCTAAATATTTCCACTAGCAAATGTCCCAGCTTGTCTTACTTGTTAGCTTTAACAAAATTGAGCTACATAACAACTAAGGGAAATAAAACATGTCTTTTTTTTCAAGTTAAGTCATCAACAAATTTAAAGTTAAATGATTATAAAACAAAAGAGATAATTAAACTTTTAATTACATGCATACAGACATTTTAATTAAATTGATATCAATCTTTAAAAAAAAAAATGAACTGGTTTTCTCAATAACATGTATACCCAACTTCTTTTATTTCAAATAATAAATTTATCTTCAAAATCAGAGCAATAATTAGTTTAGCCGTAAAAAAATTTACCAGGGACACCGATTAACAGACTCTAACTTTTTAATTAAAAATATCAAGAAAAGAAAGCTTTTAATTTTATTTGTATCCAAAAAACTAATGCGTTTAGAAAAAAAATGTCTCAATTAGATTTCTTTTTATTTCACTCGATCATCGTCGTGAGCAAGCAATAGTCGAGCTCTCGAATAGTCGTTGACATACCTAATTTTAACATACAAAATGTCAAAATAAAAAAATTGATAAAAATCTACATTAATATTGCCTGTTCCTTTATATAAACGATCATTTATTCATATAACAGTTACATTTTAAAAGAACTAGAAAAGTTTCTTTACAAAACAACATCGGAAATTAACCTTGAATGCTTGAAATCTGTTTGAAAAGAGAACTTCATTTTCTTAAAGCAGTTATCAAAATTAATTTAGATAACGGTAAAATAAAAAAAAATATCAATGAAGTATTCTGAAAATTATAAAATTCCTGTTTCAGCTTTTTCTGATAGACCCAGCTATTTTTAAAATAAGTCTGTCTGTGACATCTGACAAATTATGATGCATATGTTTTCATATACTAGCTATACTTTTTGATTGAAACACTCTTCCTTAATGCCGTTGTTACTAAAATCTAAGCATTTATTTGAAAACAAAAAAAACGTTGTTTAAATCGGCATAGATGTTCAAAAATGACACAAAAACAAAAAGATGAATGGACAGATTGACGGACAACCCCCCCCCCCCCAAAAAAAAAAAAAATTAGAAAGGAAACACTCTGTTGAGTTTTCAGATCAGATGACAAAAAAAGAAAAAATAATTGTCTGAGATAAAACTGAAAATTATTACGATATATGATATCCCCATTATTGTACCTTAGCCCATACTTTAATGGACAATTTATTATAACAAACAATAAAGGCAATATTTATGATAATATTTAATTTCAAAATAGAACAAGAAATTATTTTCATTAGATATCTAGGTACAGGCATGCACAAGGAAACATTCATTCAAACACAAGGAAATACGCTTATAGATTTTTAATAAAGTTGCAAGTTTTGGAATTTATATTAATTTTAAAGTCCTAAGGAACAGGGGCGTACAAGGCATTGTATATCCCTAATGCAACGAAATGTAGACAGATGCAATGGAAACGAAAGAATTGCAATTTAAGCGAGACTACTGTAAATTCCTAATTAAAAGCAAGGAGTTTTTATCCGCGTAAAATAGCGAGAAGCACCCCTTGCAAATTTTAACCTCTCGCTATTATTTTCTGAGGGCTGGGAACTATAAGAAATATAGATAACTGATTCATGTACGCGTCTGCGATTTTATATTCTCGCGATTAGATACGAAACAGCAGGATGGCGGATTTAAGTACTCGCGTTATATACTGAAAGGAAATTGAGTGAAGGTATTTGATGGAAACAGACTTAGGAAATAACGGAAACACTATGGTATGGTATATTATGGTACGACTCTTTGATCACACAGTTGTAGCCATTCAGAGTGATATATCGATTGTGAATGCCATCATTCAACACTTGTTACACTTATATCTATGTTTAAAAATATGAATATGATCAATTATATTTTAAAGTACATGTGCTGGTCCATTTTTGTATATAACATTTCTTTCCTGCTTTAAATCATGCATCTATACTCCGATTAAATTATATATATCAACATAACCACATGAATGAAATCATTGATCTAATATTTGCTAATTAATATGCCAGATGGTTTTTCTTACATCAATTACAATATGATAATTTTCTTGTGGATACGTTTAGTTGGCAGTTGTTCAATCAGGAAAAGTTTCATCTACTTTAATTTTCTTTTTACTTGTCATTGCCTACATTAAATTAAAAGTGTATTTTTTTTACTTTATCATACAAATTCTAATGATATGAATGCAAAGAATTAAAAATGAAAATAAAATGTTCAAATTTGTTAAGGGATGCGACAAAAAACCGTCGCATTGTTAAACATAGTTTGGTTTTGATTAAATGTCATTCTTCCGGTTTAAAATACTGTCACTTTTACAGTTATTTATCGCACAGTGCAGATAAATGTTGCGCAAATTTCTACATCGATGGCAACATTTGTAAAGATGTGTGTACCAACAATGTAAATCTATTGGTTTATAAATTCTGAACTGAACAATTAAACTCAAGTTGGCAAGAAAATATGCATACTAACTTTAATGTATTTTCTAGAGTGTCCAGATGGATACATTGTATACAACTGTTCCGCAGCGTGCGTTTAACCTTATTTTGGATACTTGTGCAGCCAAATATGTCATTGTTCACAGTGTCATCATATTCACGGTTGTGTCAAAGGTACATGGAACATTACATTTTACTTAAAAAATATGAAAGCAAAATATTTAAAACTACATAGAAGCTTTAATAAAGTGTAAACTCAAGAAAAGGTTCGACGTAATGTTTTGACTGACCTCTGTTTAATCAGATTGTAGCAGGCAAAGTTTAGATATTACTGCTCGTGACTTAAATGAGAGAGAGAAAGAGAAAGAAAGATTAGAAAGAGAAACGTTAAAGGAAAAAATTATAGGTGATGCAGATTACAAATCATCCTTAATTATAAACTGCAGAAATTTAGGTCTATATCCTATTCTGGTAACTATAAAGTGTTTTAAGTAAGATTGGTTAATTTTTTTTTGCTGTTAACAACAATCTCTCTTCATATATAGAGGAATAACGTAATGAGAATACGTGCATTGAACATTGAATGTTGATTAATGGTATCGGGAAGACAACACAGGCGGTAACTTAATGAAGAAAAAAACAACCAATAGCGGGCATGTGCAAATTCATCCTGAGTTAAATATGTTTCACACCGAGTAACCATGCATTTTAAGAATTTTAATATCTTATAAAACACAGTCAAATTTATATAAGCCTTTCTATCGGCAAAATTACGACCTGTATTTTAATTCACCGAAAATTTGGCATACTGTGATAACAATTGCAAAACTTCTACTTTGACGTTTATGGAAGTAGTTTCTAAACAAACAGTACTATTTTGAATGTTTTGACAAATGTAGGCATCGTTGTTACCAGCCAAAGAAATTTCAAACCAATTCAAAGTTACATCATGATGTGATAGACCCTTATACTCTCTTTCTCTCTCTCTCTCTCTCTCTCTCTCTCTCTCTCTCTCTCTCTCTCTCTCTCTCTCTCACACACACACACACACACACACACACACACACACACACACACACACACACACACACACACACACACACACACACACACACACACACACACATTCATTTAAGCCATGGACAACTTGCAACACGCTTACAACGATCGAATTAACAAAAGGTCAGTATAAACATTACGTTGACACTTCTCGGAGTTACTGCCTATTTACTTTTACTAAGTACTTGAATGTAAGTACATAGTATTTTTCATATACAATAGTTTCAGATGCCATTGTGTACTTTCCTGAGTTATAAACAACCGTCAAATATTAAATGAACCTGTACCACCGTATACCTTATGTTTTTATTCATTACTAGGTTATTCTTCTCAGAAAATCATTTTGAAGATATCAATTTACACGAGTTCCATTTGTTAACATATGTGAAAGGATTTCGTTCAAAAATATACCATGTTTAAGAATTTGATGCTAACACTATAGATTTATAATATTTTAATCGTATAAAATTTACTCATTTCTCAAATGTATTATTTTTAAGTTTTACAGCATATGCATTTGATAATACATATCACTTAGAGTTAATAATGAATAAAAAGAGTATTCTAAAACCATTAATAAAGACGAATAAATTTAATTTATGTCTATAATCTTTTGATATACAAAGTTCCGGGTACAACAACTGAGGAGATCGGTAAAAATTTGTTTAAGAAATTCTCTTTTTTTTCTCTTAAAGATAATAGATATAAAAAATGCCTCATGGTCTTACTAGTTCTTCATTTATTGCAAACGTCATTTAATATTTACATACTTTTAACAGACCATGGGTTAACGTTAAGCTCACATAAAGGGAAAAAATATGTTGAAGTCAGAAAGTGCAAAAACTAACAGATTTAAAATATTAGCGCAGTTATTATATTTGATTTAATATTCAGTGTGGTGTTTGCTAATTTGCGTTTTCTTTCTCAATGTACCGAATTTAACAGAATTGATTCTAAGACATCTCTTCTATATATTTGTATGTTAGATTTTAAACCCCTCCTTGGGCCCAAGTATTAGCATGGAATTCACGGTGTAAACATTTTTTTAATCTAAACTAATATGAGATAGTCGCATAATAATCTCATAAACTGTAACAATTATAGTTCTTGAGAAGATTACTTTTAAATATTTTTAAACATTTATCAGTTTGGACACTACCTGAGGGCAGACGTAATGACGGACGGATAAACAGACAGACAGGCAGGCAGGCAGACCGGCAGGCAGAAAGGGAGATAGGCAGGCAGGCACATAGGCAGGCGGACGGACGGACGGACAACAAACGGGTGATTATAAAATCTCACTTCAACCTTCTGATCAGAGGTGCAGGAAAACGTACATTTCTTAAATGTGATAAACCACTTTAAAACTTAGAGACATATACATGTACATGTATATTGATAGAAAAAGTACCTTCTTTTATAAGATTTACCCATTCCTTCTGTAGAACATTTTAGGAATGCCTTACATTTTCTTTCAAGTTACGCGATATTTTGTATATTTTATTGTGCTAAGGTAACGTTGTATATAAAAACAATATCTTCAAATTCAAGAAATCTCTCTCTCTCTCTTTCTCTCTCTCTCTCTCTCCCTCTTTCTCTATTGAACTGTAAAAAAATCACTTTGTTCTCAGATTTTGTTTTGTTTTGTTTTGTTTTTGTTTTTTTTTTTATGCAAGTTTTGAGGTTTCTAAAATGATTGAGCTGAATAAATCAGGATTGGTTTCTATGATCTTTTAAAACCTTTAAAAAATAATAAGAAATATATACAAATTCTTACCGATCTCCATAGTTGTAGTTTTCGGAACTTTCACATAAAAAATGTACATTTATTTTCATATATATATATATATATATATATATATATATATATATATATATATATATATATATATATATATATATATATATATATATATATATATATATATTATTACTTATTAGGTTAGTTACTGACTCACTACGGAAATATATTGGGTTAATCAATCTGACAGATGGCGAGGCGAAGCCGAGCCGTCTATGAGATTGATCAACCCAATATATTTCCGTAGTGAGTCAGTAACTAACCTAATAAGTGTTTTGTTTTCCCGAGGACTTTCAAGCGACATATTTATTCACAAATAGCGTTGATCTACGCAAAGCCATGTACAAGATGCCTAACGTATCGTCCAATCTCTTCAAAATTTCCAATCTCACCTTTCAATAGTCTTTAAAAATCTTTGCTTCACCCATTTTTACTTACAACGTTTTGTTGCTATTTAATTTTAAATGTTTTCTCCCTTTCCTCTGCAGAGATTTGAGCAAATTTCGACGCTGCCATTTTGTTCTGTTCCAGACAAAACAATGTGACGTCAATATTCTAAGGGCAACTACTCTGATTTTAAAGAATTTCAAAGAGCAACTACTCCAAATTCTTTAAGAACTTACGGCATGCGGTTTATGTATTAACTACTATGAAATGTCGAAATAAGTAAGCGAAGCGTCGGCCAATAACAGCCATATTGCCTAATATTATTTCTCACCGAACAAATATAGAGATATATGAGGCAATCACGTGCTATGTTTAAACCAATGAAAGTGTGACATTTCAGTCCAAGGGAAAACAAATATATATATATATATATATATATATATATATATATATATATATATATATATATATATATATATATATATATATATATATATATATATATATATATATATATATATATATATTGAACTGTAAAAAAAAATGACTTTATTCTCAGATTTTGTTTTGTTTTGTTTTTGTTTTGGGTTTTTTGCAAGTTTAAGCAGTATAATACTACATCAGAAAAAGTATTTGTAACAAAAGCATTAAAAATCCGAAAATGTACAAATTTAAATGAAAATAAATGTACATTTCTTTATGTGAAAGGTCAGAAAACTACGACAATGGAGATCGGTAAGAATTTGTATATATATCTTATTAATTATTACAGATTTTAAAAGATCAAAGAAACCCATCCTGTTTTATTCAACCCAGTCATTTTAGAAACTTGTTTATTCATGACATATACTTTAAACTGTCGATTAGTTAATATTAATTTCGAATGTAAATACGTTGAAGTTGTGAAGTTCAAAGTCAACACAGACCTTTGAAATCAGTGTAGTAATTGTACAATAGTGATATACATGTATATACAGTAAAGTGTGAAATAATTTCCTCATTCTTTAAACATATCTAATTATTCGTGAAAATCGGGTTTTTTGAAGTTTTGTTGTTTCCTGGACAAATGATCTTCAAATTTCATTCAGTAAGCATAATTAAAAAAAGTCATTGTTTCAAACTAACAAAGGATTTGACAGACATTAGCTGAATTGATGAGTTTAATGTAAATACAGATAAAAAATTTACGACAGCCGTTACGTCTCTCTGTAAAAATATATTAGAGTATATTTCAATTCTGATGTTTTCTGTATTCGTGTAAAATGAAAAAATGTCAATCAAATTGAAACGAATTGGATTTGAAAATGTATAGAACCCTTGTGTATAGTATAATGTATACAATGTGTACAGTTTACAATGTTGGATATAGAAAACTTAAAATGAGTCCTGTTCATCTAAATAACCGAATACAATACAGATACCGTGACATGGAAAGAGAGAGCATAATCGATCTAAAAAAAAAAATTACCGTGGAAAAGAAAAGAGAAGCGTTTCAACATGAAAAGTTTGATCTTTGCGGTATTCGAAGGCAAACAGCAGATAATCAGGCAAAACGATTCCTCTTGACGAAGAAAGCAGAAATATTTCCATCAAGAAACGTTTACTACTTGATGGACATCAATTTTTTAGTATTGTCATAAAGTACTGCTTCCTAAACTTAACAACGACGTCTTTAAAAACTAAAGTATATTGCACTTCAAATATAAGAGTGAACATTTTGACAACGAAACTAGAATTCTGACAAATCGTCATTAAGCAGTGATACATGTAGCTGACATGTATAATTAGTTCAGGTCCACCAGTAACTGCGCAGACATCTCTAAGAATGTCCAGGAAGAAACAAGCTCAACAACAACAACAACGACGACGACGAAGTTACTGTGTATTAAGATTTTTTGGGATGAAAAACATTTAATTTTAGCTTTTGTGAGAACTTTTAAATAGAAAAAACATACAATACGCAAAAATCATATTAAGTATTGTTTATTTTTAGAAACTATTCAAAATGCAAAAATATGATGGAAAAAAATATATTTCCATGTCAACTTCATCCTCATCTTCTGAAATGTTGTGATACCTGGACAAAAATGATATACAATAAACTTAAGGTTACCATATATAACCTAAATCTTTTTTTTAATCTTTACGTGTCACGCACTACAAGACAGCTGTGTCTATGGCTTAAAACGCATGAAACATTTCTAAGGAGCCGATGATAATTAATATAATATTTTCAAGGTTTCGAGTATGAATAATTAATATTTTACATTACTTAAATGGTGTGGTAACACTATCCTTCAATTGTTTATTTTGAAAAATGATTAAGGTATAACGTTTTTGGTCTGATTTCTATTATTTCTCACTATTAGTGTTAATCAAAATTACATTAAAATAGATAATAGATATAAAATTGTGACCATAGATATAATAATTTCCTCACAAACGGCTTATCAGTTATATAATTAAGTGTTGGCATAATACATAATATAAAACTTCCTCAAAACTTTTACATTACGTGTTGTCCTATCGACATAGATAGAAGCATTTTTTAAAAACATTTTAGCACACTAAAGAAAGATACTTTTAAGGTTATTTTTTTTTATATAAAGTTGGATTTTGATATTGTGGTTACTTGTGTTTTTAAAGCACAAGTATGTCTATGTCATAAGATTTGTTCACATTTGTTTACACTTTTCTATCAAGTATTTCCCTTTTTAATATAAACATATAATATTAAAACATTATTGTCGCCAGATAGAATCAAATTTGGAAAAACAAATGAGTATATACAGAGAACTCGAAATCTGCTAACATTTTCTTTGTAATCAGCCATCAAATAAATAACGTGAGATACCACTTAACAAAACAAAAAAAAATATCTTTTTTATTCATAATTTCAAGGCGACAACAAAACTCGTAACGTAATCTACTTTTTTGACTATATTGTACTTAAAATTCATTAAAAACATTTAGGAGATTAGCTTCAACAATCTGTAACAACCAGAACTATAATTTAGATGAATTCTTTGAAAGAAAAACCTATGTAAATACCAATTTAGCCATGGAAATGTTTAAACTCCTTGATATATGGAAATGTTTTGTCTAAATTTTAGACTCTTGATAAATGTTACGGAGAAAACTTAAAAACTTGAAAATCATAAACAATTTCTTCGAAACAAATTTTTACACATTACTATGAGTATCAATATACGCTATTACACACAAGAGTATGCGGAGAATACCTTAAAAATGCGAATAAAATATAAAAGGTAAATCTTAAAATCTACCCAAAATTGATCATTCTTTCCTTCATTTAGTTTGCTCTTAAAAGTGTTTATTCAATTTACTTTTAATTGTGTTCATTTTAAATCGAATAATTTGTTTATCACTGTATTGTATTGTATTGTATTGTATTGTTTATTGGCTAAATTCAAATGAATTATAAGCTGTTGAAACATATGTACATAATTATAAATATATAATGCTACACTCTATCCAATCAAAATCAAACAGTTCGCTATTGACGTTAAACAATATTCTAAAAAAATATTATTCATACATGTACATTCATAGGAGGAGAGACCCTATAAATCAATAAATCAAATGATTATAATAATGATAATAATGATAATAATAGTAATATTAATAATAATAGTGATAGTAATAATACATCAGTTGGATGTACTAGTTATCCGACATCCCGTTTTTTACCTGCCTCACGCAGAAACATTGCGAGATGGCACAATTGTTTGCGATTTTCGTATAATGATATATTATTTTGGTTGTAACGCGCTGTCTTATTGGCTAAAAATACTTTTTTTATCGTATAAAGAATGTAACCTTCAGTTGGTCATTAAAAGAATAACGTCAAAGAATGTACAGACCCTGAACTGTGCTTCTACATCTCTTAAACGAACCTTCCGTTCACAAAGCGAACCGTTCTGTTCACAAAGCATACCAACCAAACCGTGCAACTGATGTAATAGCACATTTCAGGGACTGTATCAACCCGCATGACGTAACGTTAAAAACTTGTACAATTTGAAATCATTTTAAAAGTCAAATGACTTTTCTTTATTTACATGTACAATGAATAGCAAAGCATAAAATTATAAGCAATGAATTCAATATCTTTAAGTTTTATACAATATTCAATAGTTTGGGATAGTCTGCGCTTTTTTATAAACCGCTAAATATTGAATTCATCATTTTAATAAATATTTTTTATTACTTTATGACAGTAACAAGGATTACTACCTCAAAGAAGAAATGGAATATGGAAATGCAGAACCTGGAATAACTTGAAATGCAGAGACAATTAGCATTAATTCTTTTGGATCCGTTATTTTTCTAGTAATGATCTTTGCAATAATTCGAGAAATTTTCCTTTGTTGTCGTCTGCCCAGATTCAATGTCATACCATCAGCCACTTATGATGTTTATGCTGATATTAGTGTCATTAGAAACAGATTATGATGATTTAATGTGATGAACGCTGCAAAACAGTCTAATAATGCTAATCGACAACTGAGATCCTCACACTCTTCATTGAAATTTGTTCGATACAGTTATATTTTACTGATTCGATTTGTTCATTTAATGTAGTAAGACACTGTGGCAGAACTATATGTCAATTAAAGAATGTTAAAATTGAACGATAATCCTGACAGGATTAACGCACGATAGAACAGTATACACGCACAATACGATAGGGTTGATACACGATAAGATAGGATAGGATTGTAAAAAAATTAAAGTTGCGGGTACTGTATTACGCAAAAAGATGTTAAAACAGAAACTTGAGTATAACATTTATTTATTCCCGGTGCCTAATTTACCAAGCACAAATACATGTATGATCAGGTCTATGATAATTTGATATCGTACAGTTTTTATTTGCTTTGATTGACACTCCCTCCCCATTTTTCCTTTCGCTCAAACCAATCAATTTTTAGAAACAGAAGCTATCAAGTATTCTATAATCGTTTCTTAAATAATAATTAAAGATTTCCAATATAGTTGACAGACCAAAGCAGATACCAATATGGGTCTTACGGAATATTTTTTTCACTATCTATTATAGCTACCTAGTTCAGAGCGAATAGTTTCAAAAGCAATACATGTATGTCATTTATTTTACAAAATATCTCTTTTTTAAATCGCTTACTATAACATAAATACTTCTACTTTATGCATGATTCCATTTAAATAGAAAAAATAACAAAAATTGACAATTGCATAACATTTTCACGTATTGTATTTTGATATGTAACACCAACAAAACGTACTTTTTTTGCAAATAATCTCACAAAAACAATGATGTAATATAATATAAACAAATGTTTATACAGTCTTTGTACACGTATGTAAAATGTTGCCACGTTTTCAACAAAGTTTAATACAACTTCCGCAACTCTTACATTATTCATTGATAATGCAGGAAGCATCAAGTTTGTAAAACACAAATTTTAAATGCCAAATCGCTGACAGAGATGCTTGTAAGAATCATTTGCGGTTTTACAATTGGAGTTTTAATGTCTTGGAGACCGAACATGCCTATATTAGTTGCCACAATAGGTACTCTTTTTTATTTAACTTTTGTATGAAATGTTTTCAGTAGAAAATGTGTAAAGTAGTCCCTAATTATAAGCATAAAGATAAACCATTAAAAGAATTGCTCTTTAAGAATTAAGAACACCACCGCGAAACAGTGAGATTTTATTTCTTAAGAACTGTTTAACACATTGAAAATCCCAAAGCAAAAACCTGCAATCAGTGTTTTATCTACCTGTGTTTTAGATTGTAACAGGCATATGAGTTTCGATTTTCTTAAGAGACATATGGCTAATTTGAACAAAATCTGGAAAAATGGTAAGTGTATTTTATAAGATGCATATTAAAATCATAACAACACATTTAAAGCTTAAAGCGGTGGCATACTACATTTCAGATCATAGCTAAGAGAAAAATCATTTAAAATCATGTGATATTTTTTTTATACCGGGCAAAAGTTGAAAATGTATTTGTTGGCCTAGCAAGCTTTTGCTTTTCCGACCTTGACCTCATTAATATACCGCAAAAACGCATTTAATGGAGATAATTGCATAAGAAATGCAAACCATCTGCTTTGATGTCATACTGCAATTAATGGACTTTAATATACTTTAGTTTGAACATCACAAGTATCAATGCAATTAGTTTTTATATTTCTTGCTTTTTCAATGGTTTTTGAAAATATAAAAATATCTCAGGCGACCTAGTGCAATTTGTCTTCGTCCGTCGGCGTGCATTAGCAATTTTACATTTTTGACTTCCTGGAAACTACAGGACCACATTTTGCTATTTTGGTTTGAAGCATCTGTAAGATATAAATAAGAATATTATTTGTGAAATGTATTACCATACCACCCCTGGGGCCTCATTAATGGTGCCGAAAAATAAAACATAAAAAAGGGCTAATGTTTCGAAAATATTCTCCTAACTACCATATATTTGATAAAAACTAATTGCATGGCTATGATTTCCATTAAGCCTTCTAACAAAACTGTGAAATTTGTGGTCCCTGGACCAAGTGTGCAGGCCCTTATAAGGCAAAATATGGACATTTAGAGAGTATCATATACTTCTCCAATCCCATTTATATTTGAGAAAAATTTATGATATCCATCAATCCTTCTACCGAAATTGTGAGATTCATTACCCTTATGTTAGGGGTTCAGGTCATAGGGTGCTGCTAATATGATCATAATATGGTTATATTAGTAGTGAGCACACAGTTTTGAGCACACCAGTGAGAGATAAACTGAATGCATGAATCCGATGTTCATAAAGCCCTCTAGCAAAATTGTGAAATTTAATGTCATCGACTTTTCTTAAGGGTTTGGACTCTGAAATGAAGATTAAAATGCAAAATAAGATTCTTTGACATGTCAATCTAAGAGCTTTGGAACCCGGGTGACCGTAAGGCCTGCAGGTCTCTTGTTCTTTTTGATTATGATCATATTATGGGGGGGTGGGGGGTGTTCGAAGTTTACATTTTAAGTGCTTCACTTTAAATATTCCATTTAATTTTTGTTCAGTTCTTGATCCGATGTTATTGCATTTTTAGCTATTTGTAAATTATACATGTATGTATTTGATACAATATAAGCATTACCTATTTCATTCCATTCATGTGTTCTAAATATATAAATATTCATTATTTAATCTTGAATGGCAAGTACCCTTACGACATAATTGTTGTTTTTTTCTTGTGATATATGACAATAGATAATGAGCAGAGAATTATAAATTAAATGTCGACGGTCTCAAACATGACTCAAACATTAGACTCTGCCTTCATTATTGATGATTTATTTTCATTTTAGGTCTGTAAAATAACTAGTCAACTTTTAAAATCGAGACAGCTAATACAGTTTTTCTTTGAATAGAAACGACTTATTATAGACAAAAAAGAAGAACAGTACACAAGATGTCAGAACCTGAAAACAGCTTTGGTTCTGAAAAGATAATAGTTATCGTTTTGGGATCAGTGATATGCCTGGTACTGTTGTTGGCAATTGTTCGAGAAATGTATCAAAGCTGTCGATTTCCTAGCAGCCAGATACTTGTGAAAGAGACAGAAGATGTTTATGCAGTGCTTGGTGACATTGAGGAAAGAATTGCCTGACTCTCTCGGTCTTTGTTTTTCATATAGCTGATAATGAATTAAGGAGGCTGGTCAATACGTGAACAATCAGATATGTCGAAATCTTTAACTTATGGTACCTATGGCCATAAACTAACATTTCGTTAAGTGGAAATTCAAATATTTTACCTGTTAAATGTGATCATTTTCTAACATCTTTTTACGGAGCTTTTCTTCTTAAGAAAATATAAATAGTCTAAAAATGGTCACAACAATCGAGCTCTCCGAAAATTATAGCTGAAAAAAACCCAGGTCGGATATCCCCTCTCAAGAAATATTCCAAATGATAGATATTTACGACAAGGACATACTTGCAATTGACCATTTTTTTTCAGTATATAGCAAATCAAACGTTTGGTTAAAAACTTTTATTTGAAGTAGAAAAACGTTTTTTAAAAATATGAATTTTAAAAATATATCTCACGTGTACATAGATATATGAAATAAATGTCTTCCATTAATTGTAAATGCTACATGTAAACTGTCCCCAACTTTCCTCAAGTCAATACTCTGCCTCAAATCTGAGGTTTGACCTCAAATTTATGCACTTTTCTTTAAAGGATTGGAGTTGAGGAATGAGTTAAGGGATTTGAAAATTTTGGTGACGGTGAGTTCTGGAAACGTAATGAGTAAATTTATACCTGTTTTTGTGTCCTTAACGTTTTCTTGTGTCTTACTGCTGTATTATCGCACTTGCTCCAATTATTTTCTGTAGTAGATCGTACAGTAACAGCATGGACATCAGAAAATTGAGTATGATTCGTGGAAACTGATAAACATTTGAATGACAACACGATATTACCTTCTTGAAATTATCGCTTATTTAGTATGTTGTATAGTGTGCAACTGCGCTCAATATGCACGCGAAGTAAGGCAGCGCTATCTGTGCAAAATAACCAGGATACCTCGGGTTACTTTAAAGAATATGCTATCTTTTATTTATTGTCTTTAATTTTGTTTTAATTACTGATTACCAAGTAGTATATTTTATGCATTTGAAAGTCCATGTTACCTGAATGCCTCGATCGGAAAGCAACCGACAGTAATTTCTCGACTGGTATTTATACAACAGTAGCAGCAGACAATAATATAGCGATCAAATTCTTCAATGAAGAAATTTCGGCTTTAATCTGCATTTTTGGTCCTTATCTAACTATTCATGAATTTAAAAGCAATGCGTTGACTTTTTTTAGGAATTCCCCAAGGGCCTGCTCTTTTCGTATTAACCAATTGTTTGCCAAATCTACCATGCCTTGGAATTTTTTCTTTTAATGTGCTTTCAATTGCTGTGATTATATCAGATCTGCTTTCCGCAATGGTACAAAAATGATAAAAACCAGAAGCAGTGTACAAGTGTTCAAAAGTACATAGTCACATACTTCTAGTCATCAGTGTTTACGTCAATACCAAAAGTGTTGTAAGAATAGAAAATATTGCCAAACTGTTTTGTTACGTGTAGTTAATATTTTCCTGTGTGTGTGTAATGTAATGTGTGTTAGTGTGTATGTTTCTATAAAACGATTTAATATAAAACAAATGCATATTTTTCCTATGTTACAATGCAATACTTATTATTTTCTCATGAATAATTTAAACACTTTTAGATAATTTTTATCAGATTTTTTAACTTATCACTTTGGAGTAAAACTTAACATGTTTTGAATGCATATACACATTAGAACGTATAGAATGTTGATCTGAAATGATGTAATAACAAAACAAAGTAAACACATAATATTTGAGAATGCACATAAAACGATCATTTACTTGTATGACAGACGCTTAAGTAATATTGTGAGCGTTTATTTTTAATTTATCAGATGTATTTGTTATGCATTTGTCAATGATTAGCACAACAGTTTTGAGCTTATAACACAAAGAATGTTTCCTTCTTTATTAAAACAGAGGAAATTGGTTTACTTATGTACGAACAAACCGGATGCCTGTTTCAAAATAAAATAAATATGGATAATGTAGAGAGTCATTTAGAAAATGCTTTCTAGACTTCCTTATGCTAACCAGTTCTGGAAGGAAACGCCACAAAGTTTAAAAGAAAGTAACTTGTGTGTGCTAATTATATTACAAAAAAACTGATAGCAATTCTAACAGAAACTGATAACACAATCCGCTATGAATGAACAAAACAGTACTATTAACAGTACTATTAACTACTTTAGGCTTTAAATGATTACTTCATTGTCCACTTATTTTGATGTAAACATTGCATAGGTTGTTTCTTTCATCGGTCAAAAGGTAAGCGTTGTTTTGAACTGACTATACAACGACATCCATAGGTAGTCTAAGGCCAGAAAATGTTATTCTGTATGACTTAGTGACAGTGTTTATCAGAGTCCTCCTCTAAGCAAAATGCTGCTGACTGATTATGTTTCATTAGGGATTAAATTTCACTGATTCCTATTGTAAGAGTGACTTTCGTATAATTTGTAGTATCCTTCTGTATGTACATTTTATGTGTTGATATAACTGTTTAGTGAATGATAACGTAACAGTTTGCTTGCATACGGGATTATAAATGAAGCTTTTTTCAGGCATCTCTTTGCGCATAGATTGTTGTAATGATATTTTG
Source organism: Magallana angulata (assembly GCF_025612915.1). Classification (NCBI taxonomy): domain Eukaryota; kingdom Metazoa; phylum Mollusca; class Bivalvia; order Ostreida; family Ostreidae; genus Magallana; species Magallana angulata. The sequence continues at coordinate 22,787,272 of NC_069118.1, read as the reverse complement.
TTTTATGCCTTTGATTGACTGTTGATATGAGATGTAAAAAATAACATATTGGTTGTTTTATCTTCACAGATAATCAATGTGATTCCTATTTTGTTTTTAAGATTTTCTATTTAGCAAGCTGTTTAATCGATCCTTAATCTGCATCGCATGTTGTGATGTTTATAAATATATGTTGGGGAATGAATGCCCTTTTGACAGATAGACTGCTGAAGAATAGTGATGGTCATGCAGCCACAATACATTCTTGCAAAGTATTCATTTTCAAACTTGATTTTTACAAAGAAATGTTAAATTAATTTTAAACAGTAAAATGAATACTAGGTTATCAAAGGCCTATAATGTACAGCTGAAAATCAAATGGAATCCAAACATCGACAGCAAAAAAGGACTTGCTATGCCTAAATTTTAAATCCACTCTATTTAGACACATGTTTCCATGTAAAATGTTTGTACGTATAAATATTGCATACTCTATTTAGTTGTTTATATATTTTAGTATGAAAACAAAACACAACACGCGGTTGAGGAATTGAATTATGTATATGCCACCCTACTAGATTTATTAATATCCATGAAAACGTTCAGTTGCTGAAAACTAGAATTAATTTCGTCAGCAGCTTTGATAGTAGTAGCTTATGTTTTAAAATATGTTTTATACCTACGAATATACTTTAAAATACAAAAATATACTTTAAATTAAACTCTAAAGTTTACTGATGGGTGTTATGATCCAAGCATTATCTTGCAAATATTATTTGAATCGCTTTAAATGTGACCCTCTTTCTATAAGTGCAAACAAATGTGCAATCGCTTAAATGGAAATAAGTGAAATTTTGAAAAAACATCTCGTATATCATTATCCATTTAATGTCATAGAAATGAAGAAAAAAACATTCAAACCAAGCTAATCTCTATGTTATGGTGTTCTATGCTATATTACATTGATGAAAAATGAAAATGTGGCATATATTCATTTGATTTAAGATTACAATGCTATGTCATGATTAGCCAGTGTTATGTTATAGTAAATGTTGTTAAGATCTGTTTGAGTTGACTGTAACACTATAATATCACGGGAAAAACTGTAAAATTGTAGAATGCACGTGTGTATGCGGATGCACGGCGTGAGTAATATCAATAATAAACAGGAAATATCTACGAATATTCTTTACATCGCCGATTAAATGTTACTAGATAAGCAGTAATTAATGTACCAAACATTGCTACAATCGAGCAAATTCAAATTAAATTATACGTTCTAACGGTTGAAATGTTCTGCTTATCCTGATAATATAGGTATGTATTCGTGACGTCACCAGTTTATGTTGTTCTTATTTAATTATGAAATTTAAAAAAACAAACGCAGAGAAATACAAAATAGGAAAAATACGGACTGTTCACCTCGATAGAATTAAACCTTAAATGGTGAAACCATATTAATCTCAATTATTAATCATTTTCAAACTATTACTATATGTGTAATGTTCTGATGTTCAATAAAAGCATTCGTAACTGATGTTTGGTATATATTTGTTTATAAAAGCAACACTCGTTAAATTATTGATAGGTTTTTGCTTTATATGGAAAGCCGTATGGTACCCCCACATTATTATTATATTTTGCCATATAATATGGTCACAATAAAAATGTCCTACTTAAAAAATAATCACTTCCATTTCCTTACATTTTTATTTTCATGCCACAATACTTATAATTGTACCCGCACACAATTATTAATCTGCTCTAAACAAAAATGTCAACCAAAAATTAAAACATCTTACACTAAGAGTATCTTAGATTATTATTGTAAATCTCACAATATCTATATATAGTGCCTGTTTTGGAGGGTAAGAGTTGAAATTGACACCCTGAGAAAACCATTGTCAACCGATGCGAAAATTCGGAGAGACAAACTCTCTGGTTTGTCTATCCATTTTTTTCAATCATAGAGCTACATATCTGCAGCTATGATATTTTAAATTCAACTTCAAAGTCAGAAAATTATTAATACATGTATTAAGTTGTAGTTTATCCAAAAAGCATTAGGCTATACGATAAAAACCCCACAGTGGTCACTTAATGTCTAAATTTACCGCTTCATGTGAGACTTTATTAAATGCATCATACAAAAGCTATTGAGTTACATGTAAATAGGGGCAGGGTGCTGGTGTAACCCAACGCAAGTTAAAATAGTATAAAACTACAACTTAAGCTTAGTATAATTAACTAAGTAAGCATTACCCACCAGTGTTAACGTTAGGTCAGAGAGCAGGTGATTATACACAGCAGTTTGGGGTATGAATCTTTGAAACATTCATAAATTACACTGAAATGCTCACCATTAAACTTTCTGGCATTGGTGTTAAACGTACTTAATATTACTCTTACACGTCTGTGTAAAATACACGCATATAAACATATGAATGTGTTTATCTTAGTCCTTCACCATTTGTCTACACCACATTACTTTCACTTTTTAGTGACGTCACATTTGATTATCTTCGTTGTAAAAGCGTTTGTATTTCAAGCGTCAAAATAACTATATCTGACCGAAAGAAGGTAGAACAATTTTTTGTGATTCAGAATCATATAAACGTTTCTTTCAAAGCGTCCAAATCTTTTTTCACCAAGAATAATAATGTCTTCGCAAGATTATTATTGTCAGTACACAATGATAAAGGTAACCGGGGAATAATCTTTATTGTGAAATTTACAATAATTAAAACTCTTTGCAAGATAAATTTATAGGTTTTTTTTCGTGTGTTGTATTATTAAATTTGGTTAATATTTTTACTTGGAGCAGATTTCAATAACTGTGTGTAGGTACAACCATAATTATTGTGGTGTGAAAAAAAATTGCAGGGAAATGAAGTGGATATTATTTTTGTTAGGACATTTTTTGTGACCATATCATATAGTAAAATACCATGATAATGTAGGGTACCCTGCGGCTTTCCAAAAGAATCATAAGTAAGTTCCTCGAAGTTTTTATTTTTTTATTCATTTTCATGTTTCTTCGTTTACTGTAGGAAAAGCCATGAAGTCAGATGACGTTGTTCATTCTTTTGATTAAATATTTAATAGATATTCTACTTTATTTCATTTTTTTATATTTAAAATACAAATACCACCACCCCTAAAAAATGCAGTACAATTAAACACAACCGTGAAAATAATGTTTTACTTCATTTTTTTACCATTAAGCATTTTCACACTTTGTATAGACTTTTTCCCGAGTTAAATCCATACCGTTTATACTTGGTTGCACCGTGACACGCGGCGACGTCGATGGTTTTAGTCAATTTTAAAGAGGATTATCTGTCTTTAGTTGCTGGTATCTGTTAAAAAACTATATATCCCGCCATTATTTGGTACATAAAATATTATGGCAATTCATAATTTGAGATTTCAGTATTATTTAGTTTTAAGCCAAATTTATAGAGACATTACTTTCAACATAATATGGTTTATTGTTGACTTGATACAAATTTTGACCATGTGCCGTTACCACTTTTTTTTGCAGGATAAGATCATAAATAACTCTTAGAAATAAAAACAATATATAAACTTTTGGGAGCCAAATTGTTTGAAGCTATTGCTTAAGTATGTCTACTAAATTAAATATTAATATGCCGTTAGGTAATATAACTATAGCAAAAGTCTTTTTTGAATGACCCTCGTATTCTCCAATGAGGAAAACTCTCGTGCTAAAAGTTTATAAATAAATGTTCGTTATAAATATGCTAACACATAAAACTGGAAATATCATTGCTGGAAGTAACAGAGAATATTCAATGATGCTTAGTTATATTTCATGCATATGCGTCATTACCATAATCTTTACATGGGCTACTCGTATTAACAGGTACATTACATGTTGATGTTTTTTTCATAATCTTTATCATTGATTTTAAGCATAGTTAAAAACGTAGTTATTCAAATAGTTGTCATATATAAAGTATTTTTTGTTTAGTATTTAATTTAATAATTGGCTTTTTGGTAACTTTTTGTGATAGAGCTGCTTGTAATGTTACCGAACACTGTGGATACAATACATATAAAGATGGAAACGTGTGTAGAGGTATTTGATACGCTGTTTAAAAAAGTCTTAACATTTCATTTCTTTTAACTTTTTAACATGATACGTTTTATGATGTCTCTATCATATTTGTTGATTATTGTAGATTGTCCTGTAGGATATTTTGGATTTCACTGCTCTAATAAGTGTCCCCCACCTTCATACGGAGTTCACTGTAGTCAAGTGTGTAAATGTTCGCCGTGTGATCATGCATTTGGTTGCACTTTAAACACCAAATCTCAAGGTACGAATTATAGAGTACTTTTCAATTACTACACTCTGCTTTATTCTATCATGTCATTTTAGATCTATATAAAAAAAAATGAATGGTTATATCCTAATATTTTCATTTTTGTATTTAATTGTAAAATCGTTTTGCATAACGTCAGTGTATATTCTATATAGTTCCTATTCATTCAGAATTGTATTCTCTATTTTGATTCAGAAACGGGATCAACCACTGCTGTAAAACATAAAAGCTCGCCTAAATTACAGATTATTAAGAACATAACAAACCAAAAAACGCAAGGTATCTGTTGAATTGTTTATATAACTTTTATTTATAGTGTTGAACGGATGAGTAAAAACTGGTTTTGTACATGTAAAATCAATTTATCCAAAAAATTATAAGATGTAATTACACTTAATAGAATGATCTTAAAAAGTCCAAGATTCTATACATTTCTTTGGAACGCTTATGTAATTTGAAAGGTATTACGTTTATCATATAAAGTTTTAAACTATTGTGTACGTGTAAAGTCATAGTTGGTTTGTTTATTTTGTTATACATTTTAACAAGGGATATCAGTTATACTTGAAAAGACTAATAGATTAATCGGGGGCTTTAGTCAAACGATAGTCGAGTACTCGTTGATGATTTTGAAATTATATGTCCTTTTCAAAAACAAATAATGATACTGTCACATACCCAGTATTTTTAACTCAAACATTTTTTTAAATTATAATTATATATACATATATATGTTTTTGTTAAATTGTCTTTGAAATATTTCTAGAAGTTTTTTATCTAAATCCCCGCTAGCAAATGTCCTAGCTTGTCTTACTTGTTAGCTGACACAAAATTGAGCTACATAACATCTAAGGGATATAAAACTTGTCTTTTTTTTAAGTAAAGTCATTAACAAATTGTCGTACGTGTAGGGACACCGATCATCATAATAATTTTATCTACAAAATCAGAGCAATAATTAGTTTAGCCACTTAAAAATTTACCAGGGACACCGATTAAACAGACTGTAATTTTTTAATTAAAAATGTCAAGAAAAGAAAGCTATTAATTTTATTTGTATCCGAAAAACTAATGCGTTTAGAAAAAAATTGTCTGAATTCGATTTTTTTTTAATTTCAATCGATCATCGTCGCGAGCGAGCAATAGTCGAGCTCTCGAATAGTCGTAGACACGCCTAATTTTAATTTACAATATGTCAAAATAAAAAAACCTGATAAAAATTTACATAAATATTACCCATTCCTTTATATAAACGATCTTTATTTATATAACAGTTACAATTACAACATCGGAAATTAACATTGAATGCTTGAAATCTGTTTGGATAGAGAAATTCCTTTTCTAAAAGCAGTTATCAAAATTAATTTTAAAAAAATCAAAATTAAAAAAAATGTCAATGTAGTATTTTGAAAATAATAAAATTCCAACTGTTTCAGCTTTTTCTGATATAAATCCAGCTATTTTTAAAATGAGTCTGACAGTGATATCTGACAAATTATGATGCATATATTTTCATATCCTGGCTATACGTTTTGATTGAACGATCTTCCTTAATGCCGTTTTTACTGCGATCGAAGCATTCATTTGAAAAAAAATAAAACGGTGTTTAAATTGGCATTGATGTTCAAAAATGACGGAAAAACAAAAAGATGAATGGACAGATTGACAGACAACCCCCCCTCCCAAAAAAAAAAATTAGGAAAGAAACACTTTGTTGAGTTTTCAGATCAGATGACAAAAAAAGAAGAAATAATAGTCTGAGATAAAACTGAAATTTATTACGATATATGATATCCCCATTATTGTAACTTAGCCCATACATGGGCAATGTATTATAACCCATAATAAAGGAAATATTTATGACAATATTTAATTTCAAAATAAAACAAGAAATTATTTTCATTAGATATCTTGGTACATGCATGCACAAGGAAACATTCATTCAAACGGAAGGACATACGCTTATAGATATTTAATAAAGTTGCGAGTTTTGGAATTTATATCAATTGTTATGTCCTAAAGAACAGGGGCGTACAAGGCGTTGTATATCTCCAATGCAATGAAATGAAGCAATGAAAACAAAAGAATTTCTTAATTTAAAGCAAGGAGTTTTTTTCTGCGTAAAATAGCGAGAAGACTCCCTCGCGAATTTTAAACTCTCGCTATTATTTTCTGAGGGTTGGGAACTATAAGAAATATAGATAACTGCTACATGTACGCGTTCACGATTTTATATTCTCGCGATTAGATACGAAACAGCAGGATCTCTGATTTAAGTACTCGCGTAATATAAGGAATTTACAACATTAATTTTTAGCTTTTATGCAATTCAATTTGGTGTAAATATCATGATAAAAGTCAATATTGTGCTTTCATTCTATAACCACGACAGCTATAGGTTTCCAAATTAAGCTGCATAGCGTTTTATGCCAAAATCTTTGTTCACTGTCATACCTAAATTGCAAAATTTAGATATGAATGGGTCTTTATTCAATCCTAAAAGTACTTTTTTTAAAGAATAACCCATAATGGGTCAATTGTTGGGTGTTTTTTTTTTTACCAAAAACATTCTACTTTGAGGAATTATTGTCAAACAATCAAATTTATTTACTTTAATGTGTCAACGTAGCTCACTGTGATAGGCGGAGGCTCGCTCTCCGTCCTTATCGGTTGAGTGGGTGTTCGAATCATAGTGGGCGTTGTTCTTTTTTTTCATTTGCTTTTAAGCAAAACTTTTTGGTTTTTTTATTGGGATATTAAAAATGAAATATTTAATACCCATGTTGGATAAAATAACGATAGTACCAAGAACATGGATTATTATTATACTTTCATGTTAAATACTGAATTGGTTTAGACGCAGTTGATAATCCGTTCTCTTACCCTCAGCCTTAGCAACACACTTGGCAACGGGTAACACAACGAATTGTTACATGCGCATAAATTATGCGCGTACGGTTCGCCGTAAAATTAACTTCATTTTTATATAAAACAGTAAAATTTTCTATAAAACTAAGACATTCAGTATAATAAGATAAGTAGTGCCTGCTTGGGAGGGTAACTGTTGAAATTGACACATCTCTTAAACCATTGTCAACCTCTGCTTCGCGTCGGTTGACAATGGTTTTCTCGGGGTGTAAATTTCAACAGTTACCCTCCCTATCAGGCACTATTTATATAATGTGCATAATATCAAATATTTGCCAGAGAATGCAGTTCTATATTATACATGTACATATACTGATGCACACTTTCAAATATATTAAAGATGTTCTTTTATTTTCATTTCATTTGCAGGGGATTTGTCAGGCAGTGTACGCTTATGCCCTTTAAAAAAAATGTTTTTATAGTTCCCAAAAAATTGTTGTGTTTTTTTTTGTTTTTTTTTTTTTTTGGTTTTTTTTTTTGGGGGGGGGGGAATTTAAGAATAATTATTTAAATGAAAAAAAAATGCAATAATCAAGGGGTGCACAGCTAAAAATTTATGCTGCTGACAACCCGTATGGACACATTTAGTTTCACTACCATTTATATATGCATATCTTTTTTATGTCTCATTTTCTCTATCTCGTTGTTTCATAACAAACTCTTACATTTGTTTATCTTCCTTCATCTTGTTGTTCATGAAAAAATACAACAATTAAATACTCTGCATTTCTGTAATCTTTCTACACCCCTCACTATTATTTATCCATGGTATATTAAGGAATGTTAATTGTTCGCTCCTTAGTTGTGATATAGAAAACTGCAATCAAATCAAGTATTTTGTACAATAATTTAGACCAGACTTGATTACTGAAAACAAATAAACAATGAATAATTCTATTATATGTCGATGCATTTCCATATACACGAAATATGTGTTAGGTAGTATCACATTTAAACAGATTAAGACTAATTGAATATATTTTTCATCACTATGTTCGTCCAAAAATACATAATTTCATTTTTCATATGATTTAATGTGTGTCGAAAAACAACAGAAAACTCAAGTATGGAATGCTGATCGTTTGAAAAAAAAATAAAATAAAATAAAACAAGCTTTCCCTGCTTTTTTTATACGGATTAAATTTTGTTGTATAACAACAATTCTATTTTAAGAATGGTTTCACTGTTTAACCGTAAAATTGCATCCAAACTTTTCTGGCCACAACTAGTAATCCTGAAACGAATGTTCATTAGTTGGTTTTAATGCAATATTTTTTCCTACAATAGAAGAATAATTTCTTGCAGAAACGTTGTTTTTTTTCAAAACAGATTCCATATCTATAGTTGAAACAACGACTTATATACCAAACGGAAGAATGGAAGTAATGACAACGCAGATTCCCAAAAAAGACATTACACCTGTAATTATCATTTTTATTGGATCTTTTATTTGTCTTGTACTGATGTTTGAGATACGTCGAGAAATAAAATTATATATGGAAGTGATTTCGGAGACCACCTGTGCTTGATGAGGTTCATACAAATATTGATGATGTCGACAACAGCATAAGATGAATTTTTATAATATCTATAATGAGATAGTTATATTAATTTTTCAAAAACTATCAACATCATTATGTTGTGACTTGACTTTTTTTACTGACTTTATGTAGATTTTCAAGAAAAACGGAGTTTTGCTCGATATGGATCAAGATGTCAAAATTGAGGGCTATGTTTTAAATAACGAATAAATGTTCAAGGAAAGAAAGTGTTTACGGCATTTTTTTTAGAAGGGTATGGTTCTCTTAAGTTGTGCGTTATTCTTTTCCAGATCATAAAAGTCCTTTGAACATGCTTTTATATGTAATATGTTCACATTCTTCCATTTCGAAATCATCTACATCAACCATTGAAAAGCACAGCAGAACAGTCCAGTTATTCCGCAAGTTTCTATGATAAAGCAAAGGAATTATTGCATTGTGATATTTTCAACAAACCAACACTAATATTGTCATTAAAAGCAAACCGAGGAAGACCTTAAAAGCAACTGTCTGAAGGTTAAGCCTATTGTATATAAATTTGTAGTCCAATATTTGGTGCCAAAGCAACTGCTCACAAACTGGCACTTGAGACAACTTTACAAAAAGCATTTGCTTTAATTTGTTTTGGTTCATTTGTCGCAAGCTGATTATTTACTCAAATTTTCTGTCAGATAAACAGAGTGCAATAATTCTTGTTGTTTTGATTTGCTCGAAATTGGATAGTTTTGTGCATGTGAGCGCTAAGAAAGGAGTGGCTCTAACTTTGATCGTTGATCCAGAATTGTAGAATTTAAAATGAATTTGCTAACTACAGAAACATGCACATCTATCGATGATTTCATGTCAGTGTAATTAAAATCAATTAAACAACACAGATACTATATAGAAACAACTTTTAAAGCCTTGGTATGTAGCCTCATAGAAAAAAGAAGAAAGGGGCCATTTTATGCAATGAAGCTCTGCTATTCAATGAACCGCAAAGTGACTGAATATTAGCACACAGGTAGCTGAATTGCCATTTTTCACGACTTATAGAATACCAATTTTTTAAAACTTATTGTATTTTAAAAGTGTAGTTTTTTTTCCGTTCTGTCTAAAGTCGTTGAAAAAAAATTGGGCACAAGGGATTTTGATTTAATCTAGATTTTTTTTTTCGAATTATATTTCTTAAGTCCTTTACGTTGCATAACTCATTGTATTTATCAAAAGACTACTGAAAGTGCTAAATAAGATAAAATACAATACCAGTAAGAATAGACTTAAATTTTATTAAGTGGTGGCGTAAATGGGCTACAGTGGTTCTCATAATATTGCAAAATATATACTGTTTGCTTCTGAACCTATTGTTCAAAATTAAAAAAAAAACTAACTGCATGGCTGGATATTAAGAGGAGCGGACGGGGTGAAAAATCTAAACTGAAATCGATGTCAAATATATGTACGAGTCCTTCATTCTTTTTCTTGAAGGACTGACAAAAAATCATTTTATTTCAAACTAGTTTGTAGGTATTTAGTGCGTGGTATCTCTAAATTTTGTTCTTTTGATCAAATTACATTATACTTTTTACCACTGTCCCAAATAAAATTTCAGATAAGAGATGTTTTCTAAAAAAATGGGGAGGAGTATTCCCCTACCCACCCACCCCCCCCCCCCCCCCTGCAATTATTAAAATTCCCTGTTTAATCCATAACAAAATAATTTTGTTTATTGTTTAAGATTTAATGTCTAAGGTCCACTACCAATCTGACGTGGTATGACATTTTAAAAAACGCTAGTGTATGCATATTTATTTGCATATTTTAAACCAAAGTTGTCAAATCCAAAGTAACTACCCGATAGTTACATGTAACTCGTCCTACACGTTTCGCCATGACGTTGAATATCATTTCATCTCATTCTCTCACCAGAGCTCGTGATTCGCACGCGTTCTATCCATCAAGACTAAAATCGCGCATTAAAGAAACGAATTGGCTCATTTCATTTCATTTTCCAATCTTCACTTCTAGGTATGCTTTAAATTCGTTCTTTACGTAATCATTCAATATTATTTCAATGCAAGTATATATTTTGATGCAAACAACTCCTAATTTGGATCCAACAAAGCATGTCCACCACCTTTCTCTCATTTTTGCTATTTCGGGCTTCTTAATCGAACATGAAAGTGGGTTATTGATTTATTTCACAATAATTACTTATCAGTTAAAGTTCAATCAAAGCTTACGGACATCACCTCACACGTGTTAAATTGAAAAGGTTTAAGCAGTTACTCTAGTGTGGGCATTTAGTAGTTTATTTGCAAAATGTCTTAATTTATAAGTATACTTTGGAATCATTAGATTTCGTGGTGGCTCAATTTTCGTGGAATTCGTGGGTACCTCTTATCCACGAATTTACATCCTCCACGAATTAATAAATTGAAGTAATAAAGTCATGTTTCCTTTTGTAAATATAAGAGAATACACGAAATTACGTCCCCACGAGCCTGTAAAATTCTAGCAAATTGACCACCACGAAAATTAATGATTCCACAGTAGATGTACGTAGTATAAGAACTAAGTTTTTAAAGTTTCAGAGTCTGGTTTCAGATAATGATATTTTAAGTTTTACAGAATCACATTTAGGCTTCAATATTTTCAACGATTAAATTTCTATTTGATGGTTTTAGTAAAACTTTTCGAAATGATAGGAACTCATACGGTGCTGTTATTATATATTTAACCAATTCTTTGCGTGCTGTAAGACGTTTTAATTTAGAGCTTACAAATATGAAGTGTATATTGATAGAGATAAGCGACCCTACCTTTATTTTTTTCATCTGTTGCGTATACCGTCATAGCAACTCCGACATACTAGTATCATTCTGGGAAAACGTTGAATGCCTCATCGAGAAAGAACATGAACTCTCCGACAAAGTTATAATTCTTGGTGACTTTAATGTACATGTAAATTCCAATTGTTATCCTTTTGAAATACTCTTTTGTAAACATAATAAACAAGGCTACAAGAATCAGGCAGTACTCGTGCACTCCCATTTACCTTATCATAGTAAGCAGCAAAATACATTCCGATGTTTAAGAATCTTGGACAATAGGAAAAGAACACTCTATCAGTGACCACAAGGGTACATATAGTAATCTTAAGTCACGTGCAATTCAAAATCAATTATATGAGCGAAATAAGATATTTGGTCGGAATAAGTTAATTCTTAACATTTATATGTCTTAAAATGTCATAAAATATCTATCCACTTTTAAAATCCAATAGTGTAGATGTAAGACTTCCTTCTAAAAGAACTGTATCTGTCAAAGAAGTTCTGCAAAACAAAGAAAAAAATGTATTTTTTTAGGGGGGGGGGGGGGACATCTTAAAATACTTCATCGTTAGCAGCGGGTTTTTTTTATTCAATCATAACCTTAATTTTGAAACTGTTTTTAGAATTGGCACTCCTCTTGCCTGACATATGTTCAGCAAATGTTATACAAAATTAGTACGTATCAAAAACACTCAAGACTAACTAATTTAGATACATTTATTTCTCCCACTTTGCTAGTACTGAAAAATTCAGTATAACGGCATGTCGATCTGAAGTTTCAAGTAAAACTAACCTCTTTCCCTCGCGATTGCAATTTGTTGCTTATCTAAGATATATAATGAACATACCTTGTTCACAATCCCATTGAAAAGAAGCAGTAACTTAATTCTTCCTTCATTTTGCCACACATTTTTACTATTATAGCAAATTCTCAACCGAAAGTAAATATACGTCCTTTATTATTTATACCGGTATATCTAATGCCATTCCAAAGGCTGTTTTAACGGTTACAAACATGTAGAAGAAAATGAGAAACTCGATCATAATAAAAATTAAATCTTAAGTGTATTTTCATGTAATTGCTTGAATTGATTGGGTATAATAACATAATGTATACTTTAAAAAAAGAAAAAAACTGATGATGAAATAAACATCAGTACCAGAGTCCAGAACTTCAAACCATATATATATAGTACTAATCATTGATTTTAATTTAAATATAAAATTTATCCAGTAAAAAAAACAAAAATAACTTAATATCAACATAAGAGCAACGTCATTTCTTGATTTCGTTTTACGTTTAATTTTTCCGCACAAACGACTTTGGGACTTTGTTGTACATGCATGACTTAATGACGATACAAAAAGAAAAAGAAACTTCGGCTAAAGTTCTATATTGTTTTGTTAAAACAATAACCCATTTTGTTCTCATAAATTGAACGGATATAATTATGTGGATAACAAATCGATTTCTTTATCGAATAGGAATCATGTTATGTGGATTTTTACTTCATGTTGTTGACATTAATTTAAAATATAGTTGAGTTTAAAAACATAACAAAGTTGAAAAATAAAAATTGATAATCCTTACATACAATTATAAATTGTTATAATATTTATTAAATGCCGTCATTCCTAATAAACTACATTTAGCTTATACTAAACAACAATTGGAGTCCCGAATTTTTTATCATCAGTTCATTGTATCAAATTATTCTTTGTTTTGTTTAATTATGTTGGTTTTTAGGGTCAAGGATCGTTTAAACAAAATAAATGTTACTTAGACTAAATAAAATCATAAAGGGTGTCCACTGTATTAAAATTTAGATGTGCATCCCTTAATTATTACATGTGTTATCCAATTGGTTAATTATTCTTTAAGAAAAGCTATATAAACAGTGTCCTTAAGAAAACGAATCGTAATATGAATTCATTTTCATTTCATGCAAAAAATTGACTTTTGTTAATGTATTTTTACTAGTAATATAAACTGTATTTTCAATTCTTTTCATTTTGTGTTTTAGCATTTATTTGAATTCAGAACTTATATATCAATACTGATCAAGGAATTGTTAAACTCAAAAGTTTATTAAAATCTTAAAATGTATTTCCTTCCGTTTGGATGAATGTTTCCTTGTGCATGCATGTGCCAAGCAAGATATCCAGCAAAAACAATTTCTTATTCTATTTTGAAATTTAATAATCATTATTTCCTTCATCATGGGTTACTATACATTATATATTAAAATGTTGACTAAGTTTATTTTACAATAGGACTATTGTATATCGTAATAACTTTCAGTTTTATCGCAAAGAATTGTTCCTCTTTTATGTCAACTGATTTGAAAACTCAACAAAGCGTTTTTTTCTCAATCTGTCTGGGGTTTTGTCTGTCAATCTGTCAATTCATTTTTGTTTGTATTTTCTTCCTTTTATCTCGAACCTCTATGCCGATGTAAACAAAGTTTCATTTTTTTTTCAAATTAATGGTTGAACCTTACTAAAAGCGGCAGTAAGGAAGAGCGCTTTACTTATAAATTATGACCGATATATATATATATATATATATATATATATATATATATATATATATATATATATATATATATATATATATATATATAATGTGCATCAAAAGTTGTCAGATGTCAGGCTTCTTTTAAAGAAAACTGGGTTTATCAGAAAAAAAAAACAAAGTAAACTTTCTTTTATCAATTTAAGAATATTCATTCAACAATACAGTATATATTTTTTTTATCCCCCGTTTATCTCAGCTTGGCAACTGCTTTTAGAATAGGAATTCTTCTTTCCTAACACATGTCAAGCTTTCAAGGCTATTTTTCTATCAGAACATACCAGTAGAGCAATCCGATTCCAGCAACAGATTTTTTAAAATGAAATATTGCTTCGACTTTGCTGTAAATATACTAGTATTAGATCTTACTTGCTTATAAGTATAATTTGCATGTCTTATTCACGATCTCATTTAAAACGAACAAATTAAATATAAATAAAACTCACCTCCTGCTTCTTTGATACACCTTTTCACTATTCTAGCAAATTGACAACGGAAAGTAAATAGGTGTACTTGAAAATCGTAAGCTGTTTTAATGGTTCCAGAAAAGGGTTGAAATAATACACGCTTAATGAATGTCGAATATTGGCCTTTATTTAAGTGATTTAGTTAATGAGCGAATTAATACATTAGCATTTTACGTATTAAATTAACATTTAGGAGTCAAAAACTAATTTCAGAATCTAAACATCCTACTGTTCAGTCGCATAACAGAGGATTAATTAATCCAGTTTGTTTTATAATTTACTAATGGAAAAATAATAACGATAACACAGACGTTTTTCGACGTTGAATTTGACGTTCAATCAACGTTGAGAGTCTGTTGTTCAAAACTGCGAACGAATCTTGACAAATTTCCGACGTTGTTTTGAAACAAAACCTTTCTGACTTTCTGAAATGTAACAAATATATAAAGAAATGATTGTTTAAAAAATGGTATTGAAGTATAGTTATGTAAAATTGTTATTTAACGTTGCCATTTGACATAAAATATATTTTAAGTTAAATATCTTATGTATGACAAAACACATATAACAGTTTCAATAGTTTTAAAAAATATTTCGTTGTTAACAACATAAAGCTTTCCAAAGAAGTGCAAATGAATCTTGGATTTCTAATGATACTTCTAATTTTATTAAATGGTTACTTCTATACATATATTGTAATTCATTATTTAGTAGAATATAGAAAATTGGAAGTATACCTTGTTGCCTTTGGTGAGTTGTGTTCTTTACACTTCGTAATTCTTTCGAGTGGGTGTGTTTTACTGTAACTGAAGTTTGTCCAACCTCTGAATCAAAATAAAATGACACTTAAAATGGCCAGGACTTATTATTATAATATCAACAGAAATTCATCACCTATTTCTTTAGAATGTCTTTAGAACGATTGATTTATAAATTTGAATTTAATCAAAACTATGTAAAATTGTTACCTAACGTTGTCGTTTGACATAAATATATGTTATGTTCAATAAGTTATGTATGAAAAACACATACAACTGTTACAATAGTTGTTTAAAAATCATTCCTTGTTAACAATATTAAGCTTTCCTTATAAATGTATTTAAATCCTGAATATTTGAATGATACTTTTATTATTGTATTAAAAGGTTTTTTGTATACATTTATTGTATTTTACTTTTCAGTACAAACAAAATTATGAATATTATCCTTAAAGAACACTTGAAGTATACCTTGTAACTTTTGGTGAGTAGTGTTCTCTGCACTTTGTAATTCATTCGACTGCTTATGTTTTACTGTAGATGTTCTAATCTCTGAATCAAAATAGAGATGACAATTTCAAATGACTAGGAATCACAAAAATTATATCAACAGATATTCATCTTTTTTTAAAGAATGTTTGTTCTGTCATGAAATCAGGAAAGAGTAATAATTGAAAATTGTAACTTAAGAATTCCTACCTGGGATTTCAGTGGTTAAATTGCAACCGAATATATGATGACACGCTGAACAGTTACACACTTGATTACATAGAAATCCGTATGAAGGCTGTGTACACATATCAGAGCAGTTGAGTCCAAAGTATCCAGCAGGGCAGTCTACAAATTTCACAGGTCTGAAACAACTCTTATTGACGATCGTCATTTTTGATAGTATGAATTGAAAATATCAAATAAATGCAGAGACTATCTTATTAGGTTAATTGAAGTATTAATTTAAACACGATACCTTTGCATTCATCTCCATCTTTAAGTTTATTGTAGGGACAACCACCCGTATCAATGTTAGCAACTCTATATAATGAGTATCATTAAAACGCAAATGTAGAAGTCCAACAATATACAGAAGGCAATTAAATCTTTGAAAAAATTACTACGCTACGCTATTCAATCAAGCTTAAAATCAATGACTAAGATATTAAAAATAACAATAATATATATGGTACCTGTTAATACGAGTAGCCCATATAAAGATGATGGTACTGATGCATCTACATAAAAAAATGATAATCATCTTTAAATATTCGTTAGTGATACACTTCCAGCAATGGTATTTCGAGTTCTTGTGTCAGAATATTATATAGAACACTTGATGATATCGCGCGCAAGCGCGGAAAATGATACACATTATTGGTCATTGTAGTTTTGTACACATATCTTATATTCATTGTGTTTGGTTCAGTTTTCTGAATCGATTTCTTAAATGTTCGCAATAATTTTTGCATCATTTATATTCTTTTATTTTATCGACCATCAATCGCATAAACATGCGCAATGATTCTAATTTCAACATGGGGAGAGAGATGTAGTGAGACGTATCTCTTTTCTAAAATTTATTCTTTACTAGTATTTTAAATTTGAAAATAATTTGTAAATAAGTTTTCTATATGTAAATTTCAGATTAAAGATTGTTTTGAAAAATAATGGGAGACAGGTTTCGCCTCCGTTTTATACGCACATATCAACATAATTTGTTCATGCTTCACAAATTATCATTTAAGACTACTGAAGTGTGTGTTAATCTAAACATGCAAGGACATGCTTATTCATTTTTGATTTTTAACAAAAGTTGCCGATTCAAGGTAGATCTGAACTCGTCCTACACTTTCTGCAATGACGTTAATTAGTTAACTTGCGTTCTTAGTTACCACGTTTCTGAAAGTTCACGATTAAAACTAAAATCGTGCATTCAAGAAACGAATTAGTTCAATTTAATTTTTCAAAAGAACGATTGAACTTATTGCCCCCCAGCATATATATATATATATATATATATATATATATATATATATATATATATATATATATATATATATATATATATATATATATATATATATATATATATATATATATATATATATCATTAAATATATAAGATTAGTTGTTTCTAACTTACAACTTGTAATTGATCATCAAAGCTGAAGAACGATATTCCTTTAAAGTCAGATTTATCTAATTAATGCACTGTTGGTTGTCAAAACACGCCAGAACCATGTTCATGACTACATACCTCACTTGTTTGACTGTAAACAATCAAGTTGACACTGTGCCGCTCAATCAAACATAAATCGCCGTTATCATCGCCGCTACAGTGAATAGAGTTCATCATTATCAAATGTCTAATCAGTCTGTCACAATTATGTGTCAAACATACTCCCATACTTTTGGTTGAGTTCTGGTATCTAAATTTTGTTTGAAATGTATTTCCATACTTTTGAGATATTTATATATTTTTGCTTGCATGACTGGTCACTGGGTGTAGTAATACTACTGGAGAAAACCTGTTTAACAGGTATGATATATTTTTTAATTAACTTGCTTAGTGGTTTGAAGAGTGAGGTTAGATATATTCTGGGCGACAAGCTGTGAGGACGTGTTTGTACTCTTGCTGAGATATCTTGGGCGTTTCCCATGCTGTGTGATCTTGGGAACGACATCCCTGTGTGGGCTTATTTGTGTGAGAGAGATACAACCCAGTGACCACGGAGTGGGCACGTGGTGGACCATGTAATATCTGTGCAAGGACTTATGGTGGAACACTTAATATCCGAACCAAAAACTCATGCTTTTTCAGTCCTACGGAACGTACCTTATGTGAGACGTCTTGTAGAATGCCAGCTAGTCCATCCGAAAAGAACTGATGTCAATAACCTCCTTTTTATTGTATATTTGTAAATAATTTGTTTTTGTTTTGTAAATATTGTTTTGTTTGACTTACAAGGACCATCCTTTTTACCAGATTGGTTAAGTGTTTTAACAACCTATTACAATTTGAATGCAATTGTGACACAGTGTTGATCTTTTTTAAATCATTTTAGCAAAATGTTTGGGGCGGCGAACGCCTCTGCCGCGCCTGTTTCAACACCCTTGCAGTATCAGTGACTAGTACATGTATAACATATAGAATTTATCGTTTAAAGGAAAACCAAAATTCCAGAAAATGAGTGGCTTGATCACAGACCCTCTCCCCCTTTATCATCTATATCATTGCCAGATCAGATAGTCTTATAAATTACTCATCAAAAATGCTGTTTTTTATACACATATAACTTGTTCGTCCGAACAAATCTTAATTCGTCCGAGCAAATCCTAATTAATCTGAGCAAATCGTAATTCGTCCGAACAAATCCTAATTCGTCAAAACAAAAAAAACTTATTCGTCCGAACAAATTCTAACTCGTCCGAACAAATAGCTAATTCTTCTGAACAAATAGTTAATTTGTCCGAACAAAACCTTATCCGTCCGATCAAATAACTTACTAGTATTTGTTCGAACAAATAAGTTATATCGTCCTAAGAAATCATAATTCGTCCGAACAAATAATACTTATTTATCTTTTCATTTGGCCCTTCCACGCCGCCGTAGTTGATAAACAAGTTCTACAATTTATGTTGATATCTCTCGTTGGCACGGATGTTAGCGCAAGGGGGCCACTGCTGAAGGAGGAAACCGGGGTGCCCGGTGAAAACCCACGTGTCCATGCGGACGACCATTGTACCCTGTCCCATACAACCACTGTTGAAACACAGGTCGCTGTGATAAGTAAACGCATTAAAAAACCCGAACATAATTTCCATTTTTTTTTTAAATTATTGTTTTTAAATGTAAAAATAGGACCGAAATACTACTAATTTAAAATGTTCAAGAGTGTGTAGTGAAAGTGATAAAGTGGAGTCATTAAACAATTTTTCTTGCATCTATTTCGTCTACACTGATGAAAATATATCAACATAACTACAATTTCCCCTTTTTTGTAATAAAATTTTGATAGAATTGTTATCACAGAACTGGATGTTATTGACAATGTTTATACTCTTCCCATGAACAAAACAAATATTAGTCATAAAATGTTAAAGGCTACCATTTTTGTATCAGTAATCCTCTTTGTCTTCTTTAATCATTCTTTGAAAGAATGTTCATTTGATTTTTCAATGGAAAATAGTCAATGTACTACCTTTATTTGAAAGTTATTCAAGAAGTCTAAGTTTCAGAGTTTTACATAGAAATATTATGTCGAAGAAGACATGTATAAGACCCCAGATGGAATAAATTTAGAGTGGCTGATCAAATTATAATTTGGACAAGCCTACAAAATAACACTTAGCAGCAGCGAGATTAGTTGCAGGGTTGACACTCGCTCGCTTGGATCTACTTATATTTCAAGACAATCGCAAAATTTCAGTATTCCAAAATGTAGACTAAATATTTAAAAAATCTTTTTGTTTCCTCTTGATTCGTAGCATGGTATGCTTTTAGAAATTAGAAATTAGAAAATCGTCAACATTAAAATCTTTCAAGAACAATTTTCAGCCTTCTATATCTCAACCTCAATCTTATTTTCCATATGAACTTTACTGGAATATAATTCACACTAGCCTTTGTCGTAATTGTATATTGAAAAAAAGATTTATATAAATATAAAATCATTGATTGTCCTTTAATTAATTATCATCTTGGGAAAGAGTAGAAGATGCATATCATTACTTTTTATCTTGTGTAAAATATTATTATTCCACGAAATGGGTGATTGAATGTTATCGTTAAAATAGAAAAATTAAACAATATCGACACTAGTAATTTGTTATGGCAATATAACTCGATCAGTATTACTGAAAATGAAAATGTATATTTCAACGTTCAGCCATTTTTATCAAGCTAAGTGCAGTGTTAATATTGTTTAAAAATATAATAGCTTATAATTATTTTATGTTCTTTTCGACGATTTTTTTTATCTACTTGGTATAACTTCAATGATGGTATTTTATGATTCCCTTTGATATTGTCATTTTTTCTTAAAAATCTAAATTTTGAATAAACAATCTCACAGGAGACGATGTTTTAAGTTTATTGAACTTATACCCTTGGCGCGTTTGCTGAATTATACTTTATGCGTTATTTTATGTCTGGAAAAAAAATTGAGTAAAACTTTGAAGTTGCATATTACCATAGTGACCAAACAAACATGCATTTCTTACCAAATAAAGTCGATTGAAACTGATTTCAAAAGTGTCGGTGTTTTACAGTGAGCATATATGACAAACGTCTACTTGGACAGAACCCAAGTAACTACTTAAAATAGTTTATTTAATACGTTGGTTCAACATGCACGGGTCACGAAGGCAATAACCCTTGCTTGCTACAGGAAAGAACTTAAAATGTTCATACATTTTCCAAGTACCAGCCTAATGTTGTACAAATGTCTTATTTTCACAGAAGTAAATGTATAATGCGTCTGCTATCTTTTCATCAAGCTTGTACACAGTTAGTCTGGCACAAAAAAAAGACTTTGAAATGAATGCCCGACCTCGATATACTATATAAAATATACGAATGTCGGCTGACCCCTACTATGTTGTAAAGTTTCGTGCTTTTTATATAAACTAAATTCAGCGCTTAAACCTGTTGATTTTTATGATTTAAATATCAATAAATGACGTGAGATAAAAAAAAAAAGTATGCTTAATTTGAATCTTCATTCTTTTTCATTTATACAGGGGCCCATAAGTGTAATCGTTCTTTTAAAAAAAATAAATTGAACCAATTCGTTTAATGAATGCACGATTCAACAGGATGTGCGTATTAAACGGAGGCGAAACCCTTCCCCTATTTCTTTTTTAAAACAACCTTTAATCTGAAACTTACATAAAGAAAACTTTTTTAGAAAGTAAAATAATTGTGAAATTTGAATTAAAGATTAAATTTTAGAAAAGAGATGCGTCTCACTACATCTCTCTCCCCTTGTTGAAATAAGAGTCAATGCGCACGTATATGCAATTGAAGGTTGACAAATAATAGAATAAAGATAATGCGAAAATGAAAATTAAAGAAAAAATAAAAAATCGATTCAGAAAACAAAATCGGACACAGCGAAAACAAAATATATGTACAAAACAATGCGTGAAGTATCATTTCCCGCGCGTGCGTGGGATTTCATCAAGTGTTCTATATAATATTATGACACAAGAACTCAAAACATCATTGCTGGAAGTGTATTACTAACGAATATTTAAAGATGTTTAATATTTTTATAGGTAGATGCGTCAGTACTGTTATCTTTATATGGGCTACTCGTATTAACAGGTACAAGAAATATTATTGATTTTTTAAATATCTTAGTCATTGATTTTTAGCTTGATTGAACAGCGTAGAGTAGTAGTTTTTTCAAAGATTTGCCTTCCGTAAAGTGTTTGACTTCTACATTGGCGTTTTTATGATACTCATTTTATAGAGTTACTAACAATGATACGGGTGGTTGTACCTACAATACATTTAAAGATGGAGATAAATGCAAAGGTATCGTGTTTAAATTAATACTTCAATTAACCTAATAAGATAGTCTCTGCATTTATTTGATATTTTCAATTCATACTATCAAAAATGACGATCGTCAATAAGAGTTGTTTCAGACCTGTGAAATTTGTAGACTGTCCTGCTGGATACTTCGGACACAACTGCTCTGATATGTGTACACAGCCTTCATACGGATTTCTATGTAGTCAAGTGTGTAACTGTTCAGCGTGTCATCATATATTCGGTTGCCAAAAAACCACTGAAATCCCAGGTACGAATTCTTAAGTTACAATTTTCAATTATTACTCTTTCCTGATTTCATGACAGAACAAACATTCTTTTAAAAAAGATGAATATCTGTTGATATAATTTCGGTGATTACTAGTCATTTGAAATTGCCATCTCTATTTTGATTCAGAGATTGGAACAGCTACAGTAAAACATAAGCGGTCGAATGAATTACAAAGTGCAAAGAACACTACTCACCAAAAGTTACAAGGTATACTTCAAGTGTTCTATATGGATAATATTCATGGGGTTTTTTTGTACTGAAAAGTAAAAAACAATAAATGTATACAAAAAACCTTTTCATACAATAATAAAAGTATCATTTAAATATTCAAGATTTAAATACATTTCTTTGGAAAGCTTAATATTGTTAACAAGGAATGATTTTTAAAAACTATTGTAACAGTTTTATATGTTTTTCATACATAACTTATTGAACATAACATATATTTATGTTATTTTACATAGTTTTGATGCAATTCAAATTTATAAATCAATCGTTTCTCCATATATCCGCCACATTTAAGAAATTAAGATAGGTGAAGAACAGACTCTCAGTGTCAATCGAACGTCAAAATAAATGTCAAAAAACGTCTATGTTGACGATGCCCTTTCATATTTCTTTTCATATGTAAATCGTTAAACAAAATGATCGAATTAATCCCCCGTTATGTAACTGAAAAGTAGGATGTTTAGATTTTAAAATCATAATCATGAATGAATTCGCTTACTAAACTAAATCAAGTAAATAAAGGAGCAAGATTTAACTTTCATTATGAGTTCTTGTTTTTAACCTTGACCAATTTGTAACCATTAAAACAGCGGCTGATACAGCAGGAGGCAATACAATATCATTCTTACAAATAAACCTATCATTTCGGTTGTGAGTTTGCTCGAATAGTAATAATATGTAACTAAGAAGCAGGTGATAAGTTTAATTGATACGAAATTTGTTCTTTTTAAATGAGATCGTGAAAAAAGGTATGTACTGTGGTTTCATCAATATTCGTTGAATACCAATTTTCGTGGATTTCGTTATTAAGTTGATCCACGAAATTAAGTGCTCATTGAAGTGCAATTTCTATTTATATCTTGTATTGATAGGGTCATCGGCCACGAATGTACGTATCCTTTAAAAATTGTGATTTTTTATCTTTATCCACGAAAATTGATACCCTTGAATATTAATGAAACCACAGAATCTTATATATAATAAAGATCACATTTATTTACAACAAAGTCGAAGCAATAATTAAATAAATTTAAAAAACCGGTTGCTGGAAAAGGAACTGTTCAACTGGAATGTTCTAAAAGAAAATTAGCATTGAATGCTTGAAACGTGTTAGGAAAGAGGAAACCTTGTTCTAAAAGCAGTTGTCAAATTTAGATTAACGATGTAATAAAAAAAAAGTATTCGTAAATTGATAAAAGAAAGTTTACTTTGTCATAGTTTTTTATCTGATAAAATCAGTTTTCTTAATGCTGTTTGGTCCGATTTTATATCAAATTTTGCGCACGTTTTTAAACGGTTGTTATGCTAATTAATTATATGTATAATTATAATAGACATTGCAGTAGGTTTCTTAGTCAATTAAGCTAGATTTCAATGAAAAAAAATATGTACAAAATTTGTTAACAAAACAAAGAACATAAAAATGTATCGCGTTATTTCGCCTCATGTTAAAATTCACCCCTGACCTCAAGACGGATATGGTTGTATTACGAATCATTCGGGGGACGAAACCAAACTGTTCCCTTTTCTAAACATCCCATAATGCATTTTGGTCAGTTTTATCGTTTACCTAAAAAGAAATTATTTTTATTTACTTTAAATATTTGTAAATTTGAAAAGAGACCGATTCTGCTTCTGTTAACATGAGAGAGTCCATAACTAAGACAAATGGTTTGTATGGAAAATTATTTGATACTGTAATAACAAAAGAGAATCGGACCAAGCAGCATTAAAAAAGGGTCTGACAGTTGACAACTTTTGAAGCCCATTTCATATATACCGGTTATAATTCATAAGGAAAGCACTCATCCTTAATGCCGTTTTGAGTGGGGTCCAACCATTCATTTGAAAAAAAAATGAAAAGGTATTTATACTGGTATTGAGGTTCGAGAGAAAAAAAACGAAAATTCAAACAAAAATGAATTGACAGATTGACATACAATTTTTAATGAGCTGACATAAAAAAAATAATTTATTACGATGTAAAATATTCTAATTATATAATAAACTTAGTCCATTATTTAATAGATGATGTATATTAACCAATGATTAAGGAAATATTGGTTCTAAAATTTCAAAATAGAAAAAGAAATTTTATTCGTTGGATATCTTGCTTGGTACATGCATGCACAAGGAAACATTCATTCAAACGGAAGGAAATACATTAAAAGATTTTTAATAAAGCTTTGAGTTCAACAATTCCTAGATCAATATAGATTTTTATGTTCTGAATTTAAATAGATTCAACACATAATTAAAAGAATTGTAAATACATTTTTATTACGTGTAAAAAAAACAGTGACAAAGGTCAACTTTTTGCATAAATTTAAAATGAATTCATAACCTCAATTTAATTTTTTTTTGGGGGGGGGGGGGTGGGGGGGGGGATTGTCTTTTTTTCTTTTTTTCTTTTTTTTTTGGGGGGGGTGGGGGGTTTAGGTTCTTTGGGGCTTTTTTGGTCTTGAGAGGGAACTGTTTATATATTCTTTAAGAATAATTAAAGGTATATGTGGTGTTTTTTAGTGAACAACGATCTGATTATTTGGATAACTTCTTTACTTAAAGATAGGACTGTCTCACAAATTACGCTTTAAAAGTCAATCGCATAACAAATATACAAGAAATGCATTTTTTTTTTTTTAGTTTTTATTTTATACCGACACGGTAAAAAATACAAAAGATTTGAATAACCCCGCCTTCAGTGGGTCACGTGATATCCATCTCCGGTCCATCGACAACAATGGCGATGACGAGAAAGATAGGTATACCGTTAACTTTGACAGATTTGGCAAGGAAAGAAAAAAAGACAGACTGACAAGAATAGAAACAAAGGGAAGAATGTCATCGGAGACCCTGTAGATTGAATAAAAGGAATAAAACCCGAATTAAACTTAATCATCACGAAGGTTTTGGTGTTTTGCCAGTCACTGAATCAGGTTCCTGCTCCATGTGTTCCGTGTCTTTACTTTATGTTTTAAACCACGTGCACAAGTGGATTTTCGTTTAGAGGAATTTTTGAATAAAGAATAAATAAACACTCTCGGTACATGCATCCCTCAGGGAGAGGGGTATTAACTCCGACGATGCTAAAATCAAGTCGTGTTTCATTTTTTTATTATACATAATCAACTCTTTATATCGTTCTACATTAATGAATATCGGAATAATAATGCTTCGGGTATCATCTGATATAAGAATTGCATGTATCTAATTTAAGGCATGAAAAACGTGATTCTAAATTGTAAACAAACTCTTCTTCCATCGTGTTTTCAATGCTAGGTTTCCCCGCACTCGTGCACAGTGGCGTTATAAATGACGGATCACAAAGTAAAATTAGAGACAAATAACTACAGACAGAACATGTTTTATGAGCAAAAAGGTTGTGAAACGTCTAATTATAAGGAGCATGATGTGTATTTTTACTGAAACTCATGTCAAAAATTTTACTCCAAATGAATGACGCATGCAATAATCAAGGGATGCACAGCTAAATGTTTTTGCTGTGGACACTCTATATTGACATATTAAGTCTCAGTAACATTATAAAAATTTTGACTGGGGTTGATGGCAACATTGATTATATATTAGCCCTCGAGTGACGAAATATTGCCCGACGCGAAGCGGAGTTTGCGTAAAGCTCATTTCCAAAATATCGTCGGTATCAAACGGTCACTGTTGATGTTCTGCCGCCCGTAGAAATTAAGTTACAGATATTCTACCTGATATTACTTCACTGTAATTAGCAAATCCATATACCCGTTATGATAGCAAACCGTCGCATTTTGCGTCCGTTGTTTACTTGCCTTGAATGATAGTCTATTACATGTATGACGTCACCTTGTTTTGGAGTCGCGAAGAGTTATTTACGTCACCGTTTACGAATCAACAAATCAGAATATTCTCTAGATAGTATTCCTAGCCGGTCAATATTTTTTGGAAGAGCAAATATTACAAATATTAATAATTCGTCTATATAGAGTTATATAGTGAGAATAAACCACTAAATATAACAATTATAGTTAAGTTTAATGTTCAACAATCATTTTCTTTATCTTCCTTCATCTATTTGTTCATAATAAGATACAACTATCAAATGTTTAACATTTTGCATTTAGATTATCTCTTTACCCCTTACTATTGATTTCATGGTATTTTAAGAGATGACGAGTGTTTTCGCCTTGAATTTTAGATAGAAAAACTGCAATCTGGTCATTAGTTGGTATATATTTTCAAATGATGGTTTTGATACAATAATTTTTCATACAATAGAAGAAAACTCTTCGCAGAAACGTTGTTCTCTAAATAGTTTTCTTCAATACAGGTTTTGTTTTATACAGGGTGTTTCACAATATATGTCACAGATCTAAAGGCAGAAAGAATGATAACAACACAAGTTAATATACATTTTATATATCATTTTAATCAACAGATATCCAAAATATTTGCTATAAGGAACAGGAAATTCTAACATTACATTTTCCTGATTCATAAGAAATCCAAATAAAACCTGGTTCTGTAGATAATGTATTTTGTATCGAGTCTGGTACAGACTTACACAATTGAAAAGTGTCACAAACACAGCCATCGACCAAGTTCACTATGACCGGTATACCATGCATGTGATATAAAGCTACAGCTAAACTAAACTAAAGCTAAATGCGCGATTGACAGCGTCTCTAAACGTAACAGCACTACCGTTATTATTGGCTAATTGCATTGGTCATCTAAATACATTGTATTCATTGACAGTGATCAACCGAGGCCCATCTGGTATTTTCCGAATTTTGTTTAGTTGACGCAACTCCACAATTTCTTTATGAATGCCTGATACGGTTTTTTCTCTAAATCTCTCTGCATCATTCAGTTCTGCAATTCACTCAACTTTTCCAGCCTTTCTTGAAGGAATGTTGAATTCGAATTTGCTGTCCTTCATATTTAACTCAAACTGATTTCCCGGTGCGTTTTCCTTGTGCTCTTTTGTGTTTATCGATTTGAAATCCCGCTTGACTGAGCATTGATCTTTCGTACAGTCGATCTCACAATACTTGTAACTTCTTTTTGTTGTTGTGAAGCTTTTTTAAAAGACGTATACTGGAGACACAGCATCCTTGTTTGATAATCATTCGGTATTCCTACATGTATCTCCTAATAAAACGTTTTCTTAATAATAAATTGATCACTAAAGTAGCAAATTTATATTAAGAGGTTCGCTCCTTAGATTTGGGGTAGCCATTCTTGGTCACCTCTAGTCTGAAACTTCTGCATCACAGATTAATTCTAGTAGTATATATTTTTCACAATGCCAAATAAACTATATTGAATAAAATTGTTTTTAAAAATTTACGCGGGCATGTTAAGGCTTCCCGATGGATTTTACAGCGATGTGTAGAAAGTCACTTGTCTGTTCTTCATACGATATGACGTCATAATTAACTTTGACGTCACGATCTGCATTCCTGTCGATAGTTCCCAGGGAATGTATCTCAACGTCAAAAGTGAATTACATCAAACCACTATAAAACCGCATGTTTCCTTTACATAGATGCTGCCGTTAATGCTGGACGTACAGAATTCATTCATATTAAAAACCAGTATCAAATAATCGACAATTGTAAAGCTTCGTTATAAGTAAAAGACAATTTATAAACTAGTGGTTTGGAGACTCTCCCTGCTACGTGTAAACAACTGAATGAAAAAATTTTAATGCATGTAAAACCAGCTTGGCGCAGGTGAAAGATCAACATGAATTTAGAATATTTTACGTAAAATTGGTAGAGAATATAAGTACCAATGTGAATCGTGCTACGGAAACCTACGGATTAACCCCAATTTTTTGTAAATCGCTTTTGATTAGTAAAAATGTGCATTATTTTGATGATTTTCTGGAATGTTTCAACAATATCTTCGATAAACGAAATATCTATTTCTTTCCCAAGCAAGAACTTTAAAGTATATGACTTAACAAAGGATTTTTCTTAAAAATATGTTTGATTTAATGTCATTAATCACCTGCGCCGATGCGATTTAAAAAGATCATTTGCAATACTAGGATTCGCCCGTCACGTGATTACAAAGAACATATGACGTCACAAAATGCATCAAATAAAATGTTTAACATCGGTGTCAATAAATGTAACATAGATTTTAAGAAATACTCCTGGTCAAAGTATTTTTGCGATGATTCAAATAATATCGTTTTCCAGCCGTATTTTACCATCGGGACGCCTTAACATCTAAAGAGTATAGTAAGGGACTATAGTTTGTGGCGGGGGATTTTCAAGAAGGAAATGAACCATTTTCATATATAACTCACTAGTTTTAGAGTACTGTTACTTTAGCACCCTAATTTTCAACGCAGACCAAACTTCTAGATAGCTTGTGGATTACGATATATTCACGATATTCTGAATAAACATATCTAAACGATATTTTGATATTCTATCGTTATACATGTATTTTGGCCTAAAATAAGCTTATTTCATGCTACATGTATATCTCATTTTTTTTTTAGATGTGACCCCTACTTGTTTTACTTTTAAATGAGACATTAAATGTATGTCTTTTTGTATGCAAAGTTTTGGAAAGATGACATTACTATATTTTTTTTTTGCGTTATAATTTGATAACTCCAAAATTGTGCAACATCTGTTGTAGTGTTCATTGTGTACTGGCCTTTGAAGCCACCAGTAAAGCAAGAATTTTTAAACTTTTACTTTTATAGTCAATACATGTGTTCAACTTCATACTGTATTAAAGTCATAACTAAATAATTGTTTAACCTATAAATTTTTGTTTGATTTCTTGTAATTATCAATTTCCATGTCAAATTATAGCAACAAAAGTTTCAGAAGAATTATCATTTTTGTTTAGGGGCCTATATTTCGAAAAAAAAAATTGGCATGTGACCTTGGTCACAAATAAAATAATTGAACATTTAAGGTCCCCCTCTTTAGATCTAAGTGGTTTTCGGATGATTGACATTACTATTATTTCAGGAGCCAACCTCCTTAAGAGTACATGATTATATAAATGACACACATCCAGTGTTGAAATTTAAAGTAAAAATCAGTTTAAAAGATTTTTTTTTAAGTTTTATCAAGTCTTGAAAAATAATTTCATTACTTTAAAGGGATTCTTAAGGATGACGTTTACTCAGAATGAAAAAAAAATCCACTGATGATAATGAAAAACCATCTATTGTGTGTTATAGACCTTTGCTTGTATTGTTATTTTTCACTCTCAGAAAAGTAGGTCAATGACCTACTTTTTGAGTTAATGGCCATTGAATATTTATTGCAAAATCAAGCAAAATCCCATAAAATTTTCCACTACGATTGAGATTTTCTTAATTATAAAAATATTACAAATAATTAAACACTTTAAAAAATAAGATACAGTTTACGAATGGTAGTGGCACTAAATAAGTACACAACATTAAGATTTCAGCATCAATTTTAAAAAATAATTCAGTCCGAATTTCCTCTATCAGTTTTCAAATCCCTACCCATTTTTGATTCAATTTTACAAAAAATTGAATGATGATAATAGAAAAACATTTATTATATTGAACTACTTATATCGACATTATTCTGTTGGCATAACATTTATATAAGGTCAATGATCAAAATTTTAAGATATGATGCTTTTATCGTTTTTAAGCATTTTTCAATATTTTTATTATTCGTGTCATAAGATTATTTTAATGAATAATTGAGGTAAAACCAACGGAAAATATGCAAAATTACGTAGACTTAAATATAAAATCCTAACTTTTAATATTAGACTACTGCCAAAAAACTTTTAGCAGAAAACAAAATCTGCAAAATTTAGTCCGAATTTCCTCTGTTTGGCTAAAAGTCAATTTTTGTTTGAGCATAATTCCATAATAAAGTAAAACTATTGAATGTTTTGTCAATAATAATTCATTT
The DNA here is from genome assembly GCF_025612915.1 of Magallana angulata. Classification (NCBI taxonomy): domain Eukaryota; kingdom Metazoa; phylum Mollusca; class Bivalvia; order Ostreida; family Ostreidae; genus Magallana; species Magallana angulata. The sequence goes on along the minus strand of NC_069118.1, from coordinate 22,756,882 downwards.
TATAAATACTTTTTGTGTTTAGAACAAATTTTACTCATTTCATTGAACTTTTTAACAATCGGAATTTGAGAACTCAAACCCTGAGTAAATAACACCCTTAATTAAGGACTAGTTGGTGATTTCAAATTACTGTTTTTGGACATTTAGTCAGTTTAAAAAAAGATATCATGATTCTCTTTTTTGCACGTAAAAGTAATTTCTTAAATATTAATTTAGAATGTTGAACTCCGTATCCTTATATGTACAGCTACATTGATAAACCTTTAAAAGTTTAATTCATGACATTGTAACTTTAAATTGTATTTCTTGTGTCAATGAATAACTTTGCGATACACCACCCTCATCCAATAATAACAAAGATAACCTGTAAACATTTATGAATAAATTAAGTTGTACGAGAGAGTTAATTTTATTAATGTTTCCAAGATTGTCAGTCCGTTAAAATGCAAAGCGTGTTATATTCCTAGAATGATGTCTGTTCTCCATACATTATGTTTTAATTGGAATTTGATAAAATAGTAATGTACTTGTGTATACAAGGATGTGACTTTTTAAAGCTTATATGTTATATATTGCATTGCATCCACAGGAAAGACTGGAGTGTGATTACACCCATACACAACTTCTAACAGGAAACATCGAGATTTCTTACAAGTCATCTTGAATAAACTTGAAAAACGAGAGTTGACGATTGTTTTATTTGTTTATTAGATGATTGGGATATTACTTTTTTTATAGCTTTGCCCTCTTTTGAAGAAGGGAGGGCATATTGCTTTGCTGCTGTCTGTCTGTCTGTCTCTCTGTCAACTGGTCTGTCGGTCCACCAATAGTTTCCGTTCATTTTCTTCGCAGAGGTTGCACATAATGAAATGAAATTTGGTATACAGATTTCTCATAATTATATTTAGGTTAGGTTTTATTTTGAGTACGATCGAGCCATTTTCACCAGAATTATGCCCCTTGGACCTAGAAAATCTCCAATTATTTAATTGCAGTTTCCATTTATTTTCTTCGCAGAGGCTGCACATATTGAAATGCAATTTGGTATACAGATTAACCATAATAATATCTTATATAATATCCAAGTCAAGTTTGATTACATTAGGTTTTATTTTGGGTACGATCGAGCCATTTTCGACAGAGTTATGCCCCTTGGACATAAAAAAAATCCCAATTATTTGCCGTTTCTGTTCATTTTCTTTGCAGAGGTTTCACACATTGAAATGAAATTTGGTATACATTTGTCATAATAATATATAGGTCAAGTTTTATTTTGGGTACAAGCAAGCCATTTTTGACAGATTTATGCTTCATGGACTAAGAAAAAATCCAACTATTTGCAGTAGTTTCTGTTCATTTTCTTTGCAGATATTTCCAAGAAAGGGGGCATAAGTGTTTCACAAACATCTCATGATATAGTTGAAAACACGACGTATACATCCAAAGAAAAAATAGAAGTCACCACACAAATTGCCATAACGCCTGAAAAGATTATTATTATTTTGATTGGATCATTTATATGCCTTGTACTGATGTTTGAGATACGTCGAGAAACATACTTATATATGGAGGTGATTTCGGAGACCAGCTTTGCTTGATGAGGTTTATACAGATATTGATGATGCTGACAACAGTATAAGGTGAAATCAATTATAAAATATAATAATTTTTCAAAAACATTCAAAATCATAATCTCGTAACTTGATCTCTTTTCTGACTTCATGTATATTTTCAAGAAAAAAGCAAGTTTGTTCGATATGTATCAAGTTGTCAAAAGAAGATGGGGGAATAGAACAAATGCCCATTTGGTTAAGTCTTAAAATCGGTTTCACAGATTTCCTTAAAACCTCTTTTTAGACTATGACAAAAATATTGAGCCCATGACCACTCTATAAAAGAAAAGGCATAGAAGTTCTAAAAATGACACTAATTAGAGGTTTTGACACGTACACCCCAATTAAATCAATCTATTCAAAGTATTTAACATATTTAAGAGTTCCAAATTGATGTTATATTAAATATACATTGTTAACGTTTTTAAAAGTTTTTCAAAAAGTTATCAGATTTGTAGATTTTTTTAATTCTACAGTGCCTTTTTGCCGTCACATGGGGCCTCTCATGGACATTTTACAAGCCTTATTTACCCATCTTCGTTTTGACGATGCTCTAAATAATAAATACTGTATACATGGAAATATTCGCCCCCGTTTTATTTTCGCCCCTTTCGCCCTAGTTGTCAACAGGCTAATTAAATATTCGCCCCCGTTTTATTTTCGCCCCTTTCGCCCTATTTGTTAACTGGCTAATTTAAGACTGGGTGAATTCCTATGTCTCAAACTATCTTTCTTAATTCACAACTCTGTCTGGGCGAATTCAAGACGGGGCGAAACCGTTTGCAAGTGAAAAAGGGCGAAAATAACACGGGCGAGAATAACCCTGTATACAGTTAATGTTTAAAGAAAGAAAGTTTTTATGGGGACGTGTACATATTATTCTCTCAAATTGTGCTTTATTCTTTTCCAGATCAACAGGCTTTTAAGATGTTCACATTCTTCGAAATCACTATTAAAATTGTGACTTTTGATGAGAGTGTCAACATGACGTCGCCAATATTATCGTTAAAAAAACGAGAAAAATCTTAAAAGCAATTGTTTGAAGATCAAGCCTTTTGCAGGCACGTAGCATCAGGGGGGCAGGGGGCCTGCCCCCCCCCTCCCCCGCTTTTTCTCGCAGCCACAAATTTTTTTAAAATTTACATATAAAAAATGGAATTATCATGGAGTTGCCCCCCCCCCCTTTTTTTTTTTTTTTTTTTTTTTTTTTTTTGCTTGTCAAGATTTTTTGGATGAGTCTGCCCCCCCCCCCCCCACTTTCAAAAACGATGCTACGTGCCTGTTTTGTATATTAATTTTCAGTTCAATATATTGGTGCCAAATCAAATGCTCACAAACTGGCACGCGAGACTTATCGAAGTGCATTTAAGTTGCCTTCAATTCTTTTTTACCCCTTTTTATTCATTTTTTGCATATTCTTAATTTACTCAAAGTTTCTGGGTGATAAACACCTTTTGATTATAAAAAAAACTTAATTTGCTTTGGTCTGAATTGGACATTGTTGTACAGATGAGCGCTAATGCCAGAGTCGCTCTAACTTTTATCGTTGATATACATATATAAAATTTAAAACGAATTGTCAACTACAAGAAAGATGTACATATTTTGATGACTTTCATGATTAATTAAAATGAATTAACAATACAGATAGTTTTCCACTTACAAGCTCCGTAAAGTAACAGCTATTCTATAGGGGAGACAGAGACAATAAGGTATGCAGCGTCATAGAAAGTGTAAGAAAGGGGTCATTTCATGAGAAAACTCCTAGATTAAATCACATTTATAAAGAAGCTTTAGCTGCCATTTCGTCAACTACAAAGGTGACTAACAGCTAAAGAGTAAATTGCATACATGTAATTATATCTCTGACATTCAATAACTTTTCGCTACTTATCAGTGAACATTTAGGTGTAACTCATTGACAGCTACAGAATTTCATCCGATGAATGCTATTTAAATAGACTTTTGGGTTTAAAATGATAAATTTCTTGGTTGATACTGGTAACAATCTAAATGTGTACATATAAGCACACGCTTTCCCTGCAGTCAGTGATTCGTCCCCATTTGATTTTCACATAAAAAGTAAACAAAGGAGTACAAAAATAAAATTTCCGACTGTTGCGCAGTTAATCACAGAGTTTCATCTTGAAACTAATTATCAAAAATTATTATAGAATAGAATCATTTCAATAATTTGAATCCCCTTTTCTGCATGCAGATCTATCTCTCGGGGTACTTAGATGTGATAAGCAAATCGTCTACATCACTATATTATTAGTGATTAATTTGTTAAATCATAATACGCATCAAATTCCATTCCATTGTTGTCTTCAAATTAGTTTATTCAAACAAATTAAATGTATGAAAGACAATATCTAGATTTCGTTCTTGTATCAAATGTTTTGTTTCGTCTAGTATATTGTCCTGTTTAATTTTCTTAGAATATTACAATGCTTCCTTGAATAAACAACCACGAGGAAACTAAACGAGATTCCACTGACTGTTACCCCACTTTTGCTAAAAGCAATTCATAAAAGGGGAAAAAGTGACAAGAGTCAGAGGAATCCCAAATTGTCTTAACAGTACCCTGGCTCATCAAGGGACCAAAAATTGTAAACTTATGGTAAAAAGAGACCTGCAGACCCTCAATGGTCAATCTTAGATATGCAGTTTCATTTATAATTAAATACACACAAGCATACGATGCACAGAAAATTGTATTTCCGACAAAAAAACATATGCATATGTTAATCCCATCCTAAGGTCTGAATATCTGATGCCGGGACCAGAAACTTCCCAAGGACTGCGAACAATAGCATTGTCTAGCCGCCTAACTAAAAGTCATTTTTTAATGAGTGTCTTATTTTTATTTTTTTATATTAATGTAAACATTAATGTATATTTTCATTAAATATAAATGACTTGTTCAAACAAAGAGAAGTAACTAATATAAATTTTGGGTTAAAATAGCTCATATCATAATAGAAACTAACGAAAACCGAAAACAGCCCCCCCCCCCCCCCCCCCCGTAAAACAAAAATTCCTTTTGAGGGGTTTTATATATTGTTTTTTAGCATATTTGTACCAAAGGGTTTGTTGTTTCGCGGGGGGGGGGGGGGATATATCTACAGACCTAAATACATTCCAAAAAAAACATTTTGCTTTGTAACGTTTCAAAATATAATTAACAAATATGAATTAAAACGTAAATTTACGTTAATTTTCAACGAAAACATGTGATTATTAAATTTTTATACACATATCGGCCGCTAAATAATATTTTCCTCACTCATAGAGAACGAATTCAATGAAAAAAATTGTAAGACCCCGCGTTAACAAAACTTCTGTTTAAAAATTAATAATTTGATTACAAATTTTATTTTTGATATAAATTGATTAGGATTTGATAATACTTTTAAGTAGAAAACTTAGTTTTTGAATATTTGACTGAAATTCCGAGATATTGGAAATGTAGGTGGGAAACGTAAAACGTGAAATCATAACCATGCATTTTGGTTTGTTATTTTTTTTAATATATATGGAAGTAGAAAAGACGATTTTATATGATCCAATACATTTTCACTATAACCATATCGGTTCTGTCCTAGGGCCATGAATTTCAGATTGCTACATTAATTGACATGATAATTATGCATTTAGTTACATGTATTCTGAAATATAAATGGGAGTAAAAAAAAATGATTCATGCTCTTCCAACTAAAAAAAACAACTTATCCAAATAGATCAAATGAATGCCTTTGTATGATTGCGCATGCCCGAGTCGAATAAAATCTGATAATACAGCATTCCCCCTTTGGAAAGAATGTTCTCTATCCTTGATCATAATGCTTACCATGATGAAAATTTTAATATAATAAAAAAAACAATCTTTTTATATTGTTTATTGCTTCTTATTAATAAAATTGTCCAAGCATTGCTGATATATAGTTATTTTGTTGGTAAAGGGACAGAGATAATTGATAATTAAACAAATGTTTTCTTTGATCACGACTCATCTGTGTTGGAGACGGGTATCCAAAACTGTTATATGGATTAAAAGCAAATGGTGGGTACTGATCCCCCAAACAATGATTATTTAAGGTTGACTGATTTGAATTTGGAATATATGGATATTCAAAGAAGGTTTGTTCCTCCTCTTCCGAATTTTGCTTCTCAAAATCAACTTCCTCTTCACACAAAGTATCGAACGAATCTATTTCTTCGTTGCTAAAGACTCCCTCTTGGTCTAAACAAAACCCATGATCTCTGTATTGATGTTCTTTGGATTGCTTTTTCCCATTCAGCGCCATTGTTTCCGATCCTTTGTGTGTGTCATGCATGGGAACTCGGTGAGAACCACACTTTTTATTAACATGTTCCTTGTACTTTGTTCCTGTTGTCAATGTACTGTCACCTTTCATATCAGGAAGAAAATCAAAACTTTCTGTCTGCACCTCAGCACAAGCACTCTTAACTTTGTTCTCTTCACTATCCTTTTCCACATTTTCATCAAACCCTTCTTCTAAGGTTAATATTTTGTTTATCATAGATAACAATTGTTCTCTTTCATCTTTTTTCCAAACAAATGGGTTTGCTGTCACTATAATCTCCTCTCTATTTACAGATGCATCCCTCTCTTCGAGATACTTTTGGTATTCTCTCTTCTTCTCATCAAAAGTTTTAAAATCTCCTTTCCTGTTTTGGCTCAAAAATTCATCTAGCTTTGGAATTTGTATTTCAAAACAACTCTCTTTCTTCTTTGGCATCTTCTTTTCACTCTTTAGATTCCTTGCCTCATATTCTGCAGATCTACTTAAATCTTTTTCCTCTTGGTCTGTTTTTCCTTTATGAGAAGAACTCCTTGATTTTCCTGTTAGCTGATCCTTATTCTCCATTTTTTCTTTGGATTCCTGATTGCATAAATTATCAAGTCCAATCTTGTTGCCAGTCCATTCATTTAGAAAAGATTTCTTTTTGCAATTCCTTGCACACATATAATTTGATTTCTCTTCTTCAGAATTGTCCCCATTCTCATTACAAGAACTTAATTGCACATCCTTTGTCATTGTCTTCAAACAGTTCTCAAAATTCGTTTCCAAATTTTTCAAATGCTCTCCACCTTTGCTGTTTGTCTGCGACTCCTGATCTAATTTGCTTTTTGAGTTGTGACTCTGCTGTGTAGTTTCTATCTTCTTTGGGGATATTCTGGTGTGGTCAGTAATTATTTGTTCGGTAGACACCATATCATCCAGGCATATAGTTCCCTCACTCTTTGCCAATGTGTTTGGAATTGGATCTACCAAAGAAATACTGTTATATTACTTTAGATGAGTTGTATCATATGGTTTTGATTTTGAATTGATTTTCTATCACAAGGCATAGAAAGAAAATTGTTCGAAAACCATACCATTTAAAAATGTGTTTTACAGAAAAAATAAACTATTGATAAGTAAAGTAGAGCGATATGTTATTTAAATTTACTCATGCAGTTATAAATGAAAGAACTGTTGAAAAGAACTATCAAGTTGATGTAAAACAACATTAGCCATAAGCATTCGTTAAAAAGAATTTGTAATTCAATGCTGTGCAAATTTGATACAATAAGATAACACAACTATCGATATACAAGTACCTGGAAGGTCTTTAATGCAAGTGTTACATCTCTTTTCCACCTTGTTCAAGTCTCTTTCTTCTTGTCCATGGCTGATAATAGTCACTGCTGCCCCAAATGTTCCTAAATAATACACAAAGTGATTTTGGTTTGATTGCTCATACAAGTACATGAATCATGATTCAACATTTCATAGGCATGGTTACAAAGATACAGTGACATACATGTAATACATCAAATGTACATACAATAAATCAATTTTACACATACACATGAACATACATAAATTTAGTACTATGTGTGGAATGATACATGACAGAATCAAAGATTAATATTTTCTATGATTAAAATGAATAAAACAAAATTAAAGGTCAGAAAGAAAATGATTTGGAATCCAAAATGAATTAACAGCTGAAGGTACTACTTTAGAATTTTTGAAGCCTCATAATAGACATAACAGTTTCACTGTTCAATCATTCATTAACGGTTATATCACAGGACATGTAAAACATTAAACAAAGGAATTCTTTATAAAACGAAGCTTCAGATTGATAGGTGTATTACATACCAAACCGGCCTGCCCTGCCTATTCTGTGGAGATACGTCTCGTGGTCTTTGGGAACATCTAGGTTGATCACCATGTTAACCTTGTCAGCATCAATCCCTCTGGATGTCTGCAGAAGTACCATAAATGGTATAAATACATGTACACATGTTATCACACATAACTTTCTTTAACTGTCTGTCAAAGAAAGAATTCTAGCTATTCCTGCTCATTAGCAGAAACATCCCACAACTTAAAGCCTCTTTAATATCAACATTTTTTTTTAATTTACAGTGTCATTATAAAGGCAAATTATTTTTTTTTCTATCAACCTGTCGAGCTTTACTAGTCTAAATCTAGAATTCATGCAGCAGGAACACTTCAACATTAAAAACTAACATAATGATTATAACGGAAAGACAAACTATGCTTACTGAAAGTTTTTCACAGTATTTCTATCTAACATTGATCCAATGATACAGAATTTACCATAGGTACATCAAACAAAGATTCATACATTTAACTATATTTTTGTATCCTCTTTTTATAAAAACTGATAAAAACTAAATAAAATCTTTTAATTATATTTCACCAAATTCTGTTCAATGACATAGAATCTTACTAGATCAGTGGAGATGAGAACTCGACACTTATATGTCTTAAGTTGACTCATGGCTTCGTTTCGATCTCTCTGGTCGTGACTTCCTGCAATACAAGCTGTCGGCCAACCGTGACTGATCAAGACGTCAGCCATATTCTGTGCTCTGCAATACAGCAACATGTAATGTGATCGCATGACCAAGTTACAACTATTATATCAGAAAATATGTGTATATACAAATATGATGTGACTGCAAGGAGAAGTAACATTTATTTCCAAATATATATATATAATTAATTTAGATGTTAACAATAATGAATTGTGCACTTTTTTCTACATATTAAATAGTTAATTCAATTTGATTTGAAAAAAAAAATTATTTTTCGTACATTATATAAAATCATGAAAGAATATAATTAACAGTGAATTAGGAGTACTTTGTACATTATGTTCTTACCTGGTTTGGAGGTTGGAAAAGATAAGACACTGCTGGAAATTGACAGATGACAATAACTCAATGACAACTTTGGTTTTATTGTCAAACACTTTGTTGGGCAAGACATGGTAATCTACAACCCTCTTGAATTGTTTAATTCCTGAAAAAAAGAATTGTTTTCACCTTAAATTTGCATAATAAACTACATGTGGAAATTCAAACAGGCTAAGTACAGAATTCATAATACTTACCAAGCAATGCTGGATCGGAGATATTGAGTCTAAGAAAGGTGGGGTTTCTCATGTAGCTGGTCAGGTGCTGGGCTAGGTACTCAGGGTAGGTAGCAGACAGAGCCAGCATCTGTTTATTCTCAGGGAGTGTGGAGTAGATCCAGCTAAAAATTAATACTATAAATATACTTAAAGACAAAGGTGTTATACCAGCAAAAATGAAAAAGAGCTTCTAGAAACACTTATAAATATTAGTTAGGTAAGATAGACTATCCTTCTTGGGGGGATTATGATTGCAAAGCATATCTGTATTTGTTTACAAGTGAATCATATTCATTTTATTACCAAGTTTCTGTGTAAAAATTATAAAATTAATATTTAAATACTTTGATATATCAATATGTATCAACCTTACAACAATAATTATAAGTACAATGTATTATGAATAATTTTGTTCATTAATAAAGAAATAAACATAAAATAAACTGAATTTTGTTTATCAAATTGACGAAATCATTCAAAACAACTGGATAAAGTTATCTTACATATGAAAGAAGAGCTCAACAAATAATTAAGTTAAATGAATTATATATTTTACTTGATTTGCTCCTGAAAGCTTTCCTCCAGGAGTTTGTCTGCTTCATCCAACACAAACATCCTAATGCTGTCTGTAGTCATTATGTTGGTCTCTATCAACTGTTTTATTCTCCCTTTAAAAGATCAAATCCATCACTTGTAGTAGAGTATAAAATTCTTGATTACATTTCTACTGTCTTTAAATAAAACTAGTTGGAAAGTTTCTTATACCTTCATTTATATTTGCATCAAACAAATTAACTATGTACATGTATTGCCAATTTCAAATGTTTCTATCTCTGCGATGGGGAATACACAATCATGTATTAGATTTAAAACACTAAACAACTCTGAAATACATCCTCTGAATATCATTAATTCTATTCAGAATATAGTTATAAACCGTGTTAATTTTACTGTGACTTCAATATATTTATTTTCTAATTAATTAAGATACATCAAATGAAATTGAATGCTTTACACTACATATTAGTTATAGAAGTTCTATATTTCGGTTGGCTATGGGATTAAAAATTCACCAGTCAATATTTTATTACTTTGGTCACATTCACTACTGTAACAAAAACATCTATGACAAATACCTGGTGTTCCCACAGCAATATGACACTTCTTTAGTTTCTGCTTGTCCTCTACAACAGGCATTCCCCCGATGAAGGTGTGACATCTGAGAGAGGGTATACACTGTCCTATAGAGCTGATCACATCCCAGATCTGTGTGGCGATTTCTCTGGTAGGGGCCAATACTAGGACCTATAGGGTAGGATCAAACTTCTGTCTAACATTGTTAACATAACACCTATATGAAGGGATCAAAATTTTGTTGATCACTGTTAAAAATACCAGAAGAAGTGGATATTATATATGTCAATTACCAATATGCCTATTGTAAAGTGTTCCCAGTTTAAATTGATATGATCAGTATATCTTTCTAATAAACAATTATATCAAAATATAAACAGCTAAAACCTATTACATGTACCAAATCATTCAAAATATTATATTTTCATGAGTTTATGTCATATAAAAAATATTAAAAGAGGAGTTTTAGGAGGCAGTTGGCTACCTGTTGTCCAAGGTTTTGCCAATGTTTTATAGCTGGCCAAAATATTTTCTATATATTAATCTTATTTTTCAGTTTTTGTTTCAAAAATGTCTAAAACCTGTGCACACTTTTCATTAAAACAAAATACTTTTGGTTTAAGATCATTATCTCAGTTTACACATGATACAAATGTTTATTTTGTAGTGCTGAAACGAATGTTCGAATATTCGCGAATGAATAGTAAATTTCTAATATTCGAATGTATATTTAGCATTCGAATATTCGATCACATGTTAAACACCCATATCAAGCACTGTAAACTATGCAGCATCGTGTTATTTCATTTTACTCTGAACGAAAGTAAATATAAAGCCATCTATGACTGCCATGCTTGGTAGAGTCTATTACTTAACCCAGTAATAGACTCTTCCGCCATGTTTGTTTACCTTGAAAGTAAAAGCAGGGTTTATATCGAACGGAGACAAACATTCTAGATTTTTCAATTCATGTCAGACGCTGAAGAAAAAAATTGCTTAATTGTTTAAACGAGTGTGAGCAACGAAGAGTTAATATCGAAAGGTACATCGAAAGTTTTTTTTAAAAGATACCTCGATATAATTTTTTTTTTTTTTAAATAAACAGAACATTTCCGGAGTTATGAGCGTTATAAGTTTTCTGTTTAATACTATATCAAACATGGCGGAAATATTTGGACTGACTTACGAAGTAACGTATCGGTCTCATACAGGAGTCAGGACTGCAGTGTATTATTAAAGAAGTAATAAATCTTTTGATTGTAGTTGATGGAAATTTTTAAAAAATCAGTATATTCTTGTTTGCTTAAAAATTAAATGCGCACCCAATTCAATGGATACTCATGCACTAAGTGTCAACTTCGAACTGACATGTTTAAGCAGTCTACACATACACCCACTTCGTAATACAAACTATTATATATGCTTAATACATTGTCTATGACGTCTACGAATATTCGAATACGAATCGAATGGTACTCACGAATATTCGAATACTGATTTATGGTATTCGTTTCAGCACTATTATTTTGTAAACAGGGTTTGTGCCATGATTTTGAAATCAGAATAGTTACAAATTTTGTCCATTGGTTTTTTAAGAGAAAATGCCGACCACAGGCAATATTTTGCCTCACAGTTCTAGTGATTGTGTAAAATAACATTTAAAGAAGAATATTTCATTATATACATACATGTACTATGACTCAAAACAAATCTGAAGAAACTTAAAAGAACACCAGGTGTTAAAAATCAAGTAAAACATAAATCTGAAACTCATACATGTATCATATTTGTTAAATTCATGTGAAATTCATGTAAAAGGTTTCAACATGAAAATAAAATCATTGGGTAGAGTTTCACAAGAATTTTACATGAATCTAAATCACATGAAATTCACATTAAAAAAAATCACAAAAATTTTACTTCACATTAATTACATGTTAACTTGTTTGTGATGCATGAAGCTCAATCTTTTCACATTAATGTCATGTGAGGCTCAACTGGCTTACTGTGCAAGTCATCATCAGTATCTTAAAATTAATGGTATAAGAAATCAACTGACAACTAAATAATGTATATGTTTTTAAAGAATAAATAAAACAATGGAAAAATTAAACTGAATATACATTGTACACTAACCTGCAGTGCAAAGCTCTCTGTTTGAATACCTTCCAGCGCTATGACAGAGAACACACAAGTTTTTCCCGTGCCTGACTTTGCTTGCACAATAAGGTCTGGAAAAGAAATTTAAAGAGTTACCTTGTCTTTTCCCCCAGAGAAACCTGGTATCCAATTGCAGCCGGGAGGACTGAGCTTACAGTAAGGTAAGTGGATAAAATGTCTTGTCTACAGACACAACTTACAAAATTAATTTATCACAAAGGAGCTTAAACCAACGAGTTTTTGGATATTGTCCTAACACCTACACAACTAAAGCTTGCACATCGTAGTTCACTTCTGAGACATATGTACAGTGTGTATATGTCCACACAGTATGAACACTGCATGAAGTTAATTACATGTATTTGAAAAAATAAAAATCAAAAATGTCATATAAAAATATACTCAGACTACTCATTGAATACTGAAGAAGATAAATGTGTACCTAAACCACATCGTCCAAGCGGTATTGCTTTCAGTTGGATTGGAGATGGACGCTGAAATCCTGCTTTTTGAAGACCGCTTAATATATTGTCCGATAGGAGTAGTCCGGAAAAATTAACATTTTCATTTATCAAAACATCCCCTGTCCTCGATTTTCCCTGTATGTCGTGAGCTACAGATGTATTTGACATGCTAACAAAAACACGTTTATGAACGTATCATAACTAAGTCTATTTTCACTTTCGTCGGTGAGTGTGCTTAAAACACCAATTTTGATTGGTTTGCGTCAGAAAGCTAAACGAATGAGATTACAGATAAGAAGAATTTTGTCTTCATCATTCAAAAGCTTTTTATAAAAGGAAAAAGTAATTACAATTTAAGCATTTCTTTAACGTCGACAACATAACCCTTCCGGTATCTGAAAACTTAAAACAGCAAGTGGGAAACTTTATTAAACTTCATTTTAACTCCCACAATGTCTCACCAAACTGGAATAAAAGGTTAGATTTTCCTCCTTGGTAGCGATATTTTTGGTCAGATTCTTTTCTAAGTAATCAATGCGGTTTTGACCATGTTTTTAAAAATACAAAAATGGGCGTATATTTCCAAATTTGTAAATACATATAAAGTTCACTTTAGAAGTCATATGCATGTATGTAACTTTAGCTAATTGCAAAGTGATTTTTTGTAAACAATTCTCATTTCGGTGTCATTTACGAATGTGATTATTGAGCAATGTCACTATACCGTATACTTTTAAGTTTTATTTTACAATTTCCTTATTATGCTTATTGTTGTATTTTATTTGGTCAATTCTGTATGTGATAGTATAATTTCTTCTGAAAGAATAAATATCTTATACGGATAAATGAGTCAAATATTGTTTTAAAGTTCCAAATGTGAACAAAGAGGTCTGTTACTATAAATAACCAAGGACATGAATCATGATTGAGTCATATAATTACATGTATTTCAATTTTGATCTGATTTGAAACGTGTTTTGTTACATACATGTTCATTTACATTTTAAGAGTTATATCAGGGACGTATATACTAACAAGATCTTATATTACAGCCAGTGAAAACCTTAAATCATTTTTCTCCACATGCAAAGAAGGCAGTGCAAGAGTAATAAAAATTTCAATAACTGATGGTAAGGCAAATTTTGATGGCCGTGCACAAGTAAAGACTAAATTAATTTTGAATCTTTCCTCTAACAAGATACGTACCAATTACACCGAAAGAAAATTTTTAAAAAGCATAAAATAATATTTATTGTCACTTTAGACAGAAATGTTTAAAGACAATTACTAGATGAATGCAAATACAATTTTTTTTATTGATTCAAAAGTAAGCTTCTAAAAACTGAGGCTGTATATGAAATATTAAAGTACCCCGGTATTACTGCAAAACACTTTACATGTATATATTTAAACAATTCTTTTGTCTTATAGAGCAGTTAGAACTAGCAGGAAGTGAAAAACCAGTTGACACCTGGGAACATGATATCCTTTTATCAAAAAGCATTTGATTATTGATAATATTTAAAGACATGCTTTGGTGTAATTCAAGTACTTTTCTATCATTTCTGAATTAGATCTGTTGCAGTATACAATGGTATATTTGGAGTTGCATTCCTTAATCCTTTTAACATTACGACAAAATGGTTCTACCTTTGCTGGAAGAGAAACAGCCATGCTATCTTTTGTACAGACTGGACTCCAAGAACAATCTAGGTTATCAGTGGATCTTCATCTCCTGGTCCCCAGATTTTTCACCAGTAAGATTTTGTCATACAATCATACAGTCACATTGATAAATAGATATCGATGATTATTTTCTCAGCAGTTAGATTTTTCTTACTCTGTCCCAAGTTTCTGCTTCCACCACCTTTTACTTACCTAATATTTCGATAATCATGAATACTTTAAAACCCAAATTAGGTTTATCCACTAAATTGAAAAAAAGTCAAGTTTGTATGTTTTGAAATGCCCCCTCTACCGCTTCAGGTTTCAAATAAACAACCAAAAATAAAAAGTCTACAGAGATTTTGCATTGCAGCACACATGAAAACACCCAGACGATAACATTGGAAAATTGTGCAAGGTGTTCCGAGTTATGGGGAATGGAGAAAAAAGTGTAAACATTTCCCTTAATAAATATCCATGAGAAATTTCTTTAAAATAAATGAATTGTCAATGAAGAAATCTTTGATTTTTCCCCTTATATTGATTTAAATTGTACTTTTTGAACAGAAATGTGTGTATTTTTGTTAAAATTTATCAAAAAGTGAGGAAGCAGTCACCTGGGACAAACTATAAGCAATAAGAATTGTGTGTACTGTAAAAATAGTAAATGACAGAAGTATGAATTTCAAAATATGTTTGTCTACATGTACCGGTATGTAGCAGAAATATTTCAAATAATTTTTAATCAGATTCAATTTCAGTTGTTAAATTCATCACAATTTAAAAAATGAACATGCATAAATAAGCATAATAATGCAAAGTAATGCCATGTAATGCCAGCATTACACTAGATTTTGGAAAGTAATGCATTACATTAACATTACTTGTAATGCTAAATTTGTGGCAGTACACATTACTAGCATTACTGGTACTTTGAAAACATGTAATGCATTGCAATAAATTAACATTACATTTAGCATTAATTAGCCCAAGCCCACTATGTAGCAACTTTTTTTTTTAATCTTTGTTACTTTTTAGCATCAGGTAATCCTCTTGACTGCAAATGTATATATTCCATCTTGATTTCTTCAGGTCAGACAAAAAATGTTGTATGCAGCTACTAGAGCTACTTTGAAGTTAGAGTTTGGAGGTGGTCTCATTAAGGAGGAAATGTTTGGCACCAGTATCGTAAGTTGTGAATTTTGTGTATAATGTGGGAGGCAATATAAAGATATTGTTATATCAAAAATGATAGTAACTACTGTTTAATTTATATAGGGAAACTTCATCTGTTATAGTGAACTACATGCATTTCACTCTTACAGTATATAAAGTCAGTTTTATTCCTGTAATCATAAATTAAAATGTATTATAAACATGATAAACCAATCAGGTATGTCAAAACTTGTCTTACACCAATCAAAAATTCTTGTCTTTGGCACTTTGATACCAAGATACACATGATACATGTATTTTTAGTGTTATTTTTAGCATTTGCTTTTATTAATACAATTAATTCAAAAAATTGATTGAGGTAAAAAAAAACCTCTAACCATTCTGTATTTGAATTTCTTGATGCATATGTATCAAGGCTGAAAATTGTTGTGCTACTGAAGATTTTGAACATTCTTTTCATTTCAAGGATGATGTGAATTTATCTGGATATAAAAAACACTTGACCTCTGGAAGTGCCCCTGCACCTTTAACCTTTGCAGAGACGGAACTAAAGCTAATCAAAGAAAATGATGTAGGTCATTCTATTTTTGGTTGATGACTTCTTTTTTTGCCAAAGAATTCAGTTTTTGTTTTTTCTGTTAGATTTTTTTTCACTTTGCATGTAAACATTTGAAAAAGGAAAAATTCATTGATTTTGAGTAATTGACAATGTAATACAATAAGTAAATTAATAAAGAGTCATTGATTTTGATCTATTGACCATGTTGATAGAAAGAGGTAAGTTCACCTATAGCCTATTGTAAATAAAAGAATATTACTGCAAATGAGCATGAATTAAAAAAGCATGCCTTGCTCAGCAATCTCAGTTCATGTGTACTCTATCGTAAAATAAAAGTAAAATGAGTAAATAATTGACAGTATACAATGCAATTAATAAAATGTATGTACAATACGTAATACAATTATATCAAGGTTTATTTCTTAAAAAGTTCTAAATTGTTATCCTTATGCTGTTTCTGGTATACTCTTTAAACAAAATGCACATATGACATGCTTTGCTGCATTTTTCTAATTTTTGCTATGGAAACTATATTGAATGATGACCTCTGATTTATAAAAATGCCTCTGTTTGGTTTCTTTTATTTCTACTTCATTTCAAAATATTTGTAAAATTCTCTAAATTTTTTTTTGCCTATTTTATATTGTTCTGGTTTCATCAAAATGATATTTTTAATCTTCGCCAACTTTTCTCTTCATTCTTGTTCATGCATCAATTTAATATCATTCATTCTATAAATTACAAAACCTAATTATCGCTTATTAATAAGTGAATATATCGTACATTATTGATTGATAAATGAAAAATAACAAAAAATGTGTATTAGAACATGTAACAAAATTTTTTTTTTTTTTTAAATTTGAAATGAGCCTGCATCTTTATAAGATTATACAGTCATGTACATATGTGTCCTTTGATATATAATACTGATAATGTTTTCTGTGAACGTTCTAGGTCAATACGATCAGTGTGAATGACAAGCACCAACACATGACTGGCGTAAGTTTCCCTGTGTCTGACGAGGCAGTACGCAAGTTGGAGGAACTTAGAGATGGCAAGATCACTTACGTACAACTGGTAAGTGCCCATATTTGCCCCGTGGAGCTTTTGTTCACACATGGCTGATCATAAGGAGTAATTCATTGTTTTAAAACTCTACTTGTGTTACGGTACACCTGAGAAAGTTGTTTTTAAATTAACTCATAATTGGTTCTATCATCTGATAAAAGATATAGTACAAGGATGCCAGATAACCATGAATATTATTTTTTTTAATTGTATATTTCCTAACATTTAAAGTTTAGCATATACTTGTAATTATAAAATTAAATGTCTCAACCAACTAACCAGAGTTACAGAAACTTTTAAATAATTAATACAGTTTATATGATGTATTCAAAATGTTCAAGTTATATTCATACATAAAGTTCTCACATCAAACCCATGGATTCAGAAAATTTGTTATCTTAAAAAACCATATTTGAAAATGATATTAAATATCTTAAACTGAAAGTTTTAAAATTTTTACATACATGTATCTATATCAGATGATTAAAAATCTTCTGACTTCATCGGACAGATTATTGCATTTAGAAACTAAATTTACATTTACTGTATCCTAGAGTCTGGACATCCCAGCTGAGAAGATCAACCTTGAAATGGCAGACAACACAGATATCACATCCCTTGCATCACGTGTTCCAGATGAAAGTGCCAGATATCATGTATTTACCTATAAACATACGCACGAAGGGGACTACACTGAAAGTATAGGTGAGTATTTGGTTATTAATTAAGTGTATGCTGCACATGTACATAATTATGTGCAATTCATATCCGATAAGTAAATTTTAAGAGAGATTTTTACTCCAAAATCAAATTTCCTGTAAGAGCAATGATGGAAAATGTGATAATTTCTACTCTGCAGCAACAACTAGAATTTTATTCTTGTAGAATGAAAACTTTGAAGAAAAATTTTAAATAGAAATTTTTTTTTTATATTTAAATAATACAATGTTAGAAAAAATCATGACTTCACATTTGAAGTGAGAAAAAATTGATGGTTAGTTTGTTGACTTCCTAGAGTGACTGACAGATATTCTCCCTTGTTATACATTATATATGTTGTGATTACAGTGTTCATATATATTCTCCCTTGTTATACATTATATGTGTTGTGATTACAGTGTTTATCTACTCCATGCCTGGTTACAAGTGTTCTATCAAGGAGAGAATGTTGTACTCCAGCTGTAAGTCTCCACTGATCTCCAAAATAGAGAGCCTCGGCATAGAGATCACTAAGAAGGTGGGTCACAGTCTTATATAGACTGTTAATGCTTTATTTGATATAATTGTTATTCTCCAGTTGTGTATGTTATTCTAGAATGGAGTCATGTTTGAATGTGTGTTTCAAGTTATTAAATTAAAATCAAACCAATGTTAACATTCAAAGGAAAAAAGAAAAACTGTTAATACTTGTTATAAAGGTTTAACTAGAGATAGAAAATAAAAGACATGCTTTATAAATTTAATCCATGAAGCAGGAAAGAGGAACTTTTAGTAATTTAGGATAGGGGAAGTCAGACATGAACACATTATGTTTTTCTCACGTACAGAAATAAAGTATTTTGATTTCAATCCCAACGCCTAGAAGAGCTATAAAAAATATATATATGTATTCACATAATGGTAGTAAAACAATGCTGTGTCAAACAATCAGGAAGTTGTTACAGGTGAAAAATTAGAACAGGAAGTAACTGCAGGTACATGTACATGACTGTATACATGCAGTGTATTCGTGTGAGAGGTTCTACTAACTTTGGCCAAAAAATAAATGTTTTGTTTCTCAGACTCGCCACATCAGTAAAATTATAATAGCATCAAACTTTTTTATCGCTAACGAAAGAAAGTAGATGAACAATTTTATTTAAGACTGTCAGCTAAGTCCAACATATTTTTTCTTAATTCTTAGCTGGAGGTAGATGATCCAAAAGAGCTGTCTGAAGAGAATGTTTATGATGAGATTCACCCCAAAAAGAATGTCGCCACAAAGAAATTCGACAAACCCAAGGGGCCTGCAGGTCGAGGTCCTCGACGCATGGCCAAGACGTGAACTAGGGCAGACACGACACAGGAATGAAATTTCAACATCTTCTTCTGGTGCTACTGTTGATACTGTTGATCAGTAGTTGACTGTAGTTGACTTCATACAACAACAAATAATTTTAAGATGGAATATCTTTATTTATATAATATCAGGTGTTAATTTGATAAATTAGCAGACATTTTTGCTTTAATTGCTTTGTAATGTTTTTAAATTTGTTGGACTTTATTATAATATAAGCTGGAATTGAATTTTGTTAGTCAGGAATGTTTGTGATAAGCCTCTTTTCAAAAGATATTGTTCTGTCCAAATCAGCTTTTCCCTCTCTCTGGCGATTGGTTTTTGAGGTTGTTAAGAATGCACTAATGAAATTTATGTCCATATTACCCACAGTGTCTTATAATGGGTTTTTTAAAAGCAAATGCTATTTTTTATGTGTTAGGTTTAATTCTGTAAACACTTTAAGAATTGCTGGTTTGCTACAATAAGGACACATATCCCTTTGTCTCATCATTAGGATTATATACAAAAGTTATGAACAATGATGTTTGCATTGATTTTCAAGGATTTTTCTGCAGCACAAATTAGAAAATAATCAGTCTTGTATGGAAAATCAAAGTTGATTAAAACATAAATTAATGTGAATTATTACACATTTTCTCTTAATATTTATGAACTGAAGATTATAGTAAAATAAGAAGAAAATGAATGCTAATTCAATCCATTATACTTCAAGTGTACAAATTCTGTAAAATACTTAGTACAGTCAGGATTTATTTATTATAACCGACAATTTTTAAAATCATGTTTCCATAATTCAGAAAAATTTTCATTATCCAGTCTTTACAAGGTAACTGCTACATTGTAATTTATTGTTCCTCATGAAGTAGTGTTTGCACCCACATTGTTTCCTAGTTTGTATTGTTATTGTTTGACTTGAATATTCAGGGGACTGTTTTGTTTTCTTTTGTGAAGATTTTCTGTAGTGTAGCTCAATAGTTAGTCATTCCATTTATATATATCTGTAGGTAACATTAACAATAAAAAGAGTTTTTAATTTCAGTATTGGGGCGTTGATACTGTTTTATATAAAAACTACATGCAATTGTTTGCATATTTTTGCACATGCACAGTAAGATAAATTAATACTGTTTTTGTTTTTAAATAACAATAACAACAAAATCTTAAGAATCAAATGAAAGAAGCAATCCAATTTTTTAAAATTAAATCCAAAATGGGGCAAACTGAAATTAAAGTTGTTTTGAACTCCATCTTCCTAATGATACTCCAAAGAAAATATTGTAATCATTATGGTTATTTAGTTTGAATTGTTTTAATATTACAAGGCAGTTGCAAGAGAAAAACTTACACTAACTTGCACTTTTTGTGATTTTTATTGCCTTCTTTGAAATTTCACCCATTTGTAAAAGTGGGAAATTGAAAGCTTTAAAACTACTTCATATGTACAGGTGTATATCATTTACTGTATTGTTCAGAATTAATCTGTCATTTTAATCCTTCGTTACCAATTGTCGACAAAGATGTTTTGTTAGGTAAAGTTTAGTTTTAAACTAGAATTATTTACCTGGTAGTTTATTGTGATATAAAGAACGACTGTGATTAGTAAACGAAATACACTACAAGTCAAGATGGCATCATTAGTGAAATTTAATGTTTAACAGATATAATTTTGTTTTTTGCATTTAATGAAAAATAGTTAATGAGAAATTGCTGTAAAAGGATTGAATTATTATTAAACCCATTTTTGATGAACAATTTCTGTTGGTGTTTTTGCAAATGTGAGACAAAAAACTAATGATCTATTTGCAATGGAGTTTTATTTTAGTTGTTGTTGCACTCACCCATACACACACAATTTTTGTTGTCCCCCGCTGCAACGCGGAGCGGGGACATGAAATGCCGGGCGTCTGTCCCTGGGTCCGTGTGTCTGTGCGTCCGTCCGTCACACTTTTTTGTAAGCGCTCTCATGCCTACAAATTTTGACGGATTTTCATTAAATGTATACCAAATGTTTATACCACTAATACTTTGGTCAAGTTCGAAAATCAGCATTGGTCGATACTTTTTGTTGGAGTTATGAGACTTTGACCACAATAATGACTCCGTTTTATCCAAAAATTGACCTTGTAAGCACTCTCATGCCTACAAATTTTGACGGATTTTCATTAGATTTATGCCAAATGTTTATACCACTAATACCTTGGTCAAGTTCCTAAATCAGCCTTGGTCGATACTCGATAGACTCGATACTAGTTTACTGCTTGACCGGCGGGGGACCCAGGAATTCTATTCTTGTTAAATTTAATGTTTATATTTTTTTACCTGGCCCAATGATGTACAATGATGTACAGATAATTTTGAGAGTTGTTATTTTATCATTATTTATTAAAAAGGAATTGTTAGAGCCATTGCTATGTGGGTGCCATACAGCTGTCCATCCGTCTTACTTCACTGGTCTGCAGCATATTTTTTTCCTTTGTCCTAATCTTGCTCAAACTTCACCCATGGAGTGTCTTTAGGGATTCATTGTAAATTCCATGTTTAGGGTGTATACTCTATTCCCTTGGTGTTGAATTTAATATACTTCAGAAGGACACTTGAAAGATAGCAACATGTAACGCTTATCGCAACAAACCTACTATAGTAGTAAGACCCCCATTGCTTTCACATATTTTTTATATACCAAAACGTTACATTAGACAAAAAAAGCAATTTTGTACGATTACGTTTTGAACAAAGCTAGACACCATTAAGATGGTAATCATCATCATGAATTAAGGACAATAGTATGAAAAACATTTCAGAGGATTTTGCTTTGACGTACCATAAGGGTGTTGTTTTAAAGTTCAATGTAATGAGTTAAATTAGTTCTAAACGAAAAAAAATAGTATTTATGAAATGAAAACAAAAATCAACTTTAAGCCAAACAGAGGAAATTCTAACTAAATTTTGCAGATTTTGTTTTACGCTAAAACATTTTTGGCAGTACTCTAATATTGAAATATAAGATTTTATAATTTAGTCTATATAATTTTGCAAATTTTCTGTTCGTTTTAATGATGAAATAATGAAAATTGCTTAAAAACAATAAAAGACACCATATCTCAAAATTTTGAATTTTTTTCAAATACAATATAATTTATAAATTTAATGCCAACAGAATTAGGTAAATATAAGTAGTTTAATACTGTAAATGTTTTTGTATATTATCATCATTCAATTTTTGTAAAATTTGAAAATAGGTAGGGATTTGAAAACTGATAGAGGAAATTCGGACCGGAATATTTTAAAAAATTGTTGCTTAAATCTTAACGTTTTATACCTATTTAGTGCCACTACCATTCATAAACTGTATTTTATTGTTAAAAGTATTTTATTATTTAATATTTTTACAACGAAAAAAATTTCAACCGTAGTGTAAAATTTTATGGGATTTTTTTTTATTTTTCAAAAAATATTTATTGGCCATTAACTCAAAAAGTAGGTCATTAACCTACTTTTTTGAAAGTGAAAAATAGCACTCATCAGTGGATTTTTTTTTTATTCTGAGTAAACGTCATCCTTAACTCACGACTAAGAAATTTTCAAGTTGTAATAAAACTTTAATTCAAGCTATTACCCCTTACGTAAAGACATTCTTTCAGATGAATCTGAATAAGGTCTAAGGTTCAAAGTCAATACATCCTTAACCCAAAAGCTCTATTTATCATTATGTGAAACATGAATCAGATAAGACTAAAGGGAGAGTATATATGCTTAAAAAGGGGAGGGGGTTGCGGGTCTGATAAATGTATCACTGCACACCCTTTGTCAAAGGCACTTAAAGTGAAGTATGAGCCATTTTGGTCTAAGAGGAGAGAACATATGATCCGGACGAGGATTTTTCACATATAAATATTCTGCTATAAACTTAACCTAAAACCTACATATGTAGAGGCTTGGTTCAAGTTCACTGAACACCAAAAGACATTATGTGGATGAAGTTTGCGCCAGTTTGGCCAAAGGAAGAAAAGATATGAATCGCACAAGTGACCTCAGATGGAAGGACAAACGGACTGATCACAATACACTGTAGGGCGCCGACAGAGCCCGAACTAGATAGTGCTAAGGGTAGAGTATACAAATGATCTGAAAAAAATTACATAAAAACTTTAATCAAGGTCACTGCATACCCTTTGACCAAAGGCACTCTGTGAGCGAAGTTTGAGCAAGATTGGGTGAAAGGGAGAGAAGATATGCTATGGACATGTCAAGTGATATCGGACCGACGGACAGAGTGAGACAGATCCCTTTAAGGCGCCCGCAGAGCGGTGCCTCAATTAGAAACCAAAACAAATGCTAACATTTAATAAAGAAGAATTATTGTGTGGACCCTGAGGTCGGTCCACGCAATAGCATTATGTTAACCTACAGTAAGTAAGTAATTTAATTATTTATTATAGTGACACGTGCATATTATGTACAATTGTGCCGTATGATACAAATTTTATAACAACTACTTGTACATGAATATTGGGCACCCGGCCCATTGGGCCTATAAGTCACCTTTGTAATATTAACAGTTATAGTTCATCACGCTTTATACAAGGTGTATCAATTATTAACTTATATTTGGGTTATGGTACATATTAAATCACAATGTTACATCAAAGATTATATCCTGGAATGAATAAATTATCTATAAAGAGATTGTCTCCGAATTCGGAGTGTGTAGAATATATTTGTCATTATTGATTTTTGCTATATCCACACTAATTTTGTTCTTACTGAATTTAAGGAGAACTAACCTCATCGCCTTTTAAAAAGCTCGTAATATTTTTAATAGTAGGAATGCATGTACTATAACTTTCAAGAAAAAAAATCCTTGCAATATAATATAAATAATCTTTTTTTTATACGAGCCTAAAGCTTTTGATCTTATATACTTTTGAATCCCAATTGATTTGTGTTGATGATTCCTGCAAAATTAAAATATTGTGCTCCCACTTTCTTTTTGTGTCGGATAAAACAATGTACATGTATTATGATTTTTTAATCTGAAGTTAACCGCTATTGCATGTGCATTGTAATACATTTTATATACCGTCAACTGAGTTTTGCCATTTGTTGTCTTTAAAATAAACAATTATTGAATTGACGTGTCTGGCAATATTAAAGGTATCTGGCCCTCAGCACATGTACATATTGTATAAATATGGAGTGTGAATGAAGAAGACGGTTGAGGAGATTGTTCTTCACATTCATCCATGCATATATAATGGTATTAGTTGTGGGGTTTTTTTTCAGAAAAGCAAAGGATTTGGGATGCCTTTCTAAAATAGACCATTTTATGATAAATCAGAAAGTACACATGTAGAAAAAATAATTTATTTCATCATGACTGATTGTATGTTATAGTTAGTAAGTAATTTATTTATTTATAGTGACGTGTATTTCCAAGCGTAATATCAACAGCAATAAGCATAAATTTAACACCAGACCCATCGGGCCTTTATGCCACTTTAAACACATTATACATGAAAAAAGAAAAGAAAATAACATATATACAAATGTATATAAATTGTTATATTTTAATAGCAATCATGAATGATAATTGATATCTCATAGCGTAAATTCTGAAATAAATGACTGTTAGTAAATACAAAATTTATTTCTTGCTGTAAATTGTGTATTTACTGCCACCCAGTTATTTCAAAATTACAACATGACATACACCCTTAATGAACACCTTCAGAACTGGTATTTGGAACACAATTAGCCTTATATGTTATATTTTTTAAAGCTTTGCCTTTAATGGTTTATAGCATAATTATATTTCTACTTTTTCGATTTATCAGGAGTATAATTATAGCTATATTAATGAAGTACATAAACAATATCATTATACACAAATGTATTCAAACTTCAAATCGGCAACTAACACTGGCACGCTCGTGATTGAAAGGGGGAGAACAGACTCATCCAAAAAAAACCTGACAAGCAAAAACAAAAACCAAAAAAAAAAAGGGAAAAGGTTACATGTACATTCCAAAATCCTGAAAATCTTTATCCGAAAGAGGGGGGGGGGGGGTAGCAGCAAGTCTACCTTAAACTTCATTTTCTTTTTTTTTTCAATTCAATGGTCTCATAAAAGTGGGGGGGGGGGGCTCCATGTTAATTCAATTTTTTGTATGTAAATCTATAAAAGCAAAAAGGGCAGCCCCCTGCCCCCCGCGGTGCTACTTGCCTGACCATATACATACATGAATTCATGGAAACACCAAACACTTGACATTGTATAGTACTCTCAAATGGGGTTTTCGTCGAATCCAAATGATCATATTGAAATTAAACATTTTGATATACTGAACTTT
This sequence comes from Magallana angulata, assembly GCF_025612915.1. Lineage (NCBI taxonomy): Eukaryota > Metazoa > Mollusca > Bivalvia > Ostreida > Ostreidae > Magallana > Magallana angulata. The sequence goes on along the minus strand of NC_069118.1, from coordinate 22,731,170 downwards.
ACTTAGTGTTTGTATGTCAGCCAAATCGCGTACTTGGATAAGATTAGTCGGAAAGCATTTTCAACCTGCCGAAATAATCTTGAACTAGGTCAGAGAGTACTCAGGGGGGCTTGTTCATGAAGCTATTTTAGACTAAGATATATCTCAGATTTATCTTAGGACACATTTTAGTCAGAAGAGAGTTTCTCGAGGCCATCATAACTTACGACACCTCTTAAAAATCATCCTAACTTTAAGATATCCAAACAGCTGTCTTATCCTCAACAAACCCAACAGTTAATATGTCGATTGTGAGCCATCATAACTTTTAAAGATATGAGGAACTGATATATACACCCTATCACACTACTTGGGATACAAATAGGTACACAAAAAATAGATCTAGATGTTCGCGAATATGTATTTCAATGCTATCGGAAGATACAATATTGGTGGATTCCCTGAATATATTCACCGATACATTTTTTTCTTAAGTTTTGTCTTAACCCTTTCGCTGCCACGTCAAAAAAAACGTTATTACGCTTCGGTGCCAAGCATGACGTTATCAAATTCATGTTTTGACGTAACAATCTGACACAACGCGCCGTACCATTTTTTTAGCGTTGCGGGATGCAGTTTTGTGTTAAAATTGATAATTTCTAATGTTATTATCGAAAACAATGTGGCTTTTTATCTTTTTCTCTGTCATTTCAATTAAGACGTTACGCCATTCTTTTTTCTTCTTCCTTTTTTAGCGTCGCCAAATGAAAAAGAAATGTAAAGAAAACCACGTCTTTCAAAAATATGAATTACTTCATTAAGGATGCATGTTCCCAAGCTTTAACAAATATGTGCAGATTTTAAAATAATCACTTTCTTGTCCTGTCAATCCTTTATTGTAATCCACGCATACATGTGAATTTTTTTTATCATTGAAATTATAATTAGTTCTATAAGATCTGTCGCATTTATCTCTTATTTCTTTGTTTGCATATATATGAGACATAAATTTCACGATAAAATAATCTATCTTATTCCTGAGAGAGAGAGAGAGAGAGAGAGAGAGAGAGAGAGAGAGAGAGAGAGAGAGAGAGAGAGAGAGAGAGAGAGAGAGAAAGAAAGAGAGAGAGAGAGAGAGAGAGAGAGAGTTTTTAAGTTTGTTGACTTCAAAAAATTCAAAATTTATTGGATTTCTTTTTTGCTAACCTTATGACATGCAATGCAAACTTAATCATGTTTTCCACACCAGAGTTTCCCTCAAATTGTAAAAAATGGACCCAAAAATCTTCAGTTGATGGGGCGGGATTATCAAATAGTTATCACGAAAGTATATTGTCTAATAGCAATAACTAAGTTTTTCCCCCTATTAATGTGGACATTTATTTTTAAAACATCTTCATTCGCTCTCGCACCGTATAGGATTTACTGACCATGTACAAACCATATTAAATCAACAGTAAACTATCTGTAATAAAGCAAAACACCAAATGTTTTAAAGCGATTTTATATAACCAACTTACATTGTTTTAGAGCCTGTATGCATCATTAATACAATATTTTTGTAACAATCATTGTCATTAATAGCGGATAATTTTCAAAAACTAATTAATTAGTATAACGCAAATATGTTAGTGGTCCAGAGGCGCTCGTACAGTATGCTCGTACAGTCATTTGGGGTATTTCAAATCACCCCGCGTTCCGTGTTTTATAGAAATGTTGATGTAGCGCTAGGGCAATGTACTAAACATGAAAAAATGAAACTCTCCAACAGTCACCACCTGCAATGTTATTTACATAGGCGTCGGAATCGGGGGGGGGGGGGGGGGGGGGGTAAGGGGGGCTCAGCCCCCACCCAACTTTTTTTGCAAAGTTAGACCATACCATTAGGCACATAGCATCATAGAGGGTTCAGGCCCCCCCCCCCCCCCCCCCCCCCCCACTTTTTCTCGCAGGAAACATAATTGTTACTAAATTTACCTTGAAATGATTAAAACATTGATAAGTTGGAGTCATAGGCATACTAGTCTTCCCCCCCCCCCCCCCCCCCGAATTAGGAATTTGATGATGTGGGAAAAAAATTCTAATCGGTAGGTAAGAATATTTGGGAAGTATAGGTATAGGTATACTACTACCCCCCCCCCCCCCCCTCCCGGATTAGGAATATCATGATCCCCCCAAAAATTGTTTTGGAAGGTAAGAATTAATTCTTATTTTGTTTTTTGTTGGAAGTATACGTATCCCCCCCCCCTCCCATGGATTAGGATTTTCATGTTTTTGGGATTCTTTTGCTTGTCAATATTTCTGAGGATTAGTCTAGCCCCCCCCCCCCCCCCTCCCGGCCACTTTCAATTTGCTTCCAACGCCAGTGATTTATATAAAGAGAGTTTAAAGAACAAATGACATACATTAATAAATTATTTTGTGATTAAAATCTTCTCGCTAACCTCAGTAAAGGGAATTTGTGTGATAAAAACGCTGTTCAATATTCATTTCTCGTTACATTGCATGTTATTGCTTTATTAAGCGAGAAAATTGATGCAGTGTATGTTTGTTACCGCATGCGCGGATCCAGAAAACATTTCCAGAGGGATAATTTTGTTTTCCAAGGTTGGATAGGGGGTTTTAGGCCTATTTCGGGAATTTTGCTATGTAATCTTTTTAATTTGAATGTTCCAAGAGGTGGAAGGAATAGTCTATGCACCCTCTTCTAGGTCCGCACATAAACGAGTATGATCTTTCTGTTGGACCAAAACAACGAACGTTTTTACACATATTTTACAATCAAGTTGAACAAGAAGTGTTATTCAAAATATTCCAAATGACTGAATTTTTACATTTTATTCCATACAACGTAAAAGCTTTTACCACATCATACGTGTAATATTGACAATAACGATCGTCATTTTTAAACGTTTGACCTCTCGGAAAAAGATGTATAATTTTGTTCTTAATGTTCTCTAATATCTTATCTTATTTATCGATACAACTACGATTGTGATTTATATTATAGTTCTAATATTCAAAGAATAAAAAAACAATATATTAGACCTAATAAAGTTAACGATTACACATAGTTCATCATGATACGATGAAATATAACAGTTATGAAATGCAAAACATTTACGATTCTATATCTCGATTAGAGCTAAGGAGTTTTTTTTTTTTACTTACTTGTGGTCTTACAGTTTGTTTTAGTGATTAAATCCGCTTGACCAACTGAGTTGTCTAAAATATAATAATGATAAAATTTTGTGATTAAAACATTGATATATTTTATATACTAAAATTATACATAAACTGAAAGTATAGAGACACGGTTGAAATTTAGTTTCAAGAAAGAATGTCTCTGTTTGAAATGCTCTGAAGAAGGAGACAGAAGATACGAAAAAGGTATCAATAGGACTTGAAGCGCGCACGCGGGGGGTGGGGTGTGCACTGAAGTCTTGATCTCGAACACGGTCGAAGAAGCATCGCCATTATCTCCAAATAAGTTATTACATGCATTTTTTGTTTTTCTGTCCAAAGATTCAGTTTTGTTCTTTCACGTGCATGAAAACTACAGTAAAATGTCACCAGATGGAATTTTTTTTAATGTTGATCCTCTGGCTAAAATTTTGTTCTAGGATCATATCAAAGTAATTTTTTCAGTGCCCCATTCCTCCTTATTTGACATATCACAGTTTATATTGCCGTTCATTAATTAACTCTGAATGAAAAAAAAAGTACATTTCAATTTTTTCAATTTATTATCCTTGAGCTTTACAACTCATCGGAATACAAATTATAATACATATAAAATTATATACAAATGTGCAGTAAGTGAGTGGACATATTAAGACAATATAATCATGTACATATCAACATAAATGTATAAATAGCTTAATGCTTCCTTTGGTGCTCTGTCAATATTTCAATTCTAAGTAAAAACAACAACACACGGTCTCCTTCAAGCGATTCATATTCTCTCGATCTCTTGCATAATATACAATACCAGAGAACGATGCTGTCTGCAGTAGCTTTTTACCCGATTTATGTTTTAAATTTTAAAAAATGCATGGATATTACCGATGTGTTTTATTTGATTTTTTAATCAGCACTAACGGCAGCAAGAAAGTAAAAAGTCGCGCACACTCGAATTATACTCGGCCTTCGGTTGTGGACTAAAGTATTAGCTCTCGCCATGTTAAAGTTGGACTTAAGACCTGTATTTTGACAGTTTTTAAGATTATCCTAAGATATGACAATTTTATTAGCTATGGTGAGATCATATGAAAAATATTTGGTCTTAAAGATAGATTTTAGTCAAAAGTCAGTTATGTTAAACGAGCCCCAGGTTTATATGGCAGAGTAGGAAAAAGTAAGATTGGTTTTGCTCTTGTGGGGAAGGGCATTAAAAAAAAAAAATTTCCTTTGGTCCAGGTTGTGCATTAGGACAGATATTATTTTCTGGTTCTGACGGAAAATTCATGGGGATCTATTCACAAAAACCATACGCCAGTCATGGTAAAACGCAGACAACGAGTTGGCGCTGTGTGTTGTTATTATGATGTCATTTTTTACGTTGTGACGTTATCAGCAGTATTTCACTAAACACATAGATCATACGATGTATATTGATACAAATTTAAAAAATCATTAATGAAAAACAGAACCTGAATATATTTAATGTATTTTTTTTTATTTTACTGTATATTTTTTCAAATTGCCATAGGCCCAAATAGGCCCTGTGGCACTTAACGTAGATATTCAAATAGGCCCAAATAGGCCCTGTGGCACAGAAGTGGTTAATCAAGAACTAGATTGCAAAGTGTTTCTTTCTCATAGACTTGCAACTAAAAGTGGACTACACACAAATATATACCAATGGAGAGACGTTTATGTAGATTTTGTTCTTATATTGAAGATGAATTCCATTTTGTTTTGATTTGTGGACAGTACAGAGAAATCCGAGTAAAATATACAAAAAGAAGTATTACATTCTGTTACAAATTTATAGAGTTATTTACTGCTCAAAATCTTAAAGAACTGGGTAATTTGGATATATCTATATATATATAAATATATATAGATAAAAATTAAATAAGAAAACACGAAAAACGTTCAATATAGCTTAAGCGCTTTCATTTTAAAATCTTCAGAAGCTATATATTGGTAACATAGTAACGTGACGTCAAAAAACTTGAACGTTGAACGGCAATGTCTATTATGACGTCATAGCTAGATTTAGCGGAAAAAAATATAATTTGCAACATAGCAGATACATGTAACATACAATTCAATACATTATTATTACAAACAGTTCAATTTGGGTTTAAAAATACGGATGAAATGTTTTTCTTTTTCTCTTCTTTGTACATTACTGTCACTCAACAGTTTGTGAAATGGAAATATTTTAAACTGTTTATTGCCGCAGGTGTCCAAATGCTCACTTAACGGTATCTGTCGATATCCCGGGGTGTTTATGTGTTGTTTGTGTACACGCACACGGGCCCGAAGTGGATTGCTTGTTTTGTATATATATATATAATAAAAAGAACTTTTAAAACACTGTTTCAAAATATTTCGACCGTGTTACTGGTCCACATCAGTCGGTGTTTATTGTCTATAGCAACACAACGTAGAACATATACTATGACGTCACAATATGAATACAGTCTGGCAAGTGACGTCATACAACAATATTGCGCCAAAAACATATGAAATTAAAGGTGAGAATCTATAGAAAGCACAGTGATAGCCGTAATTAGTACATAAACAAGTAATAAATGAAAAATGTATAGATAACGGGACATAAAATAAAGGAAATGTCTATACACAAATATTATTTCTCACAGAACAAATATAGAGATATATGAGGCAATCACGTGCTATGTTTAAACCAATGAAAATGTGACATTTCAGTCCAAGGGAAAACAAATATATTTGTTATATTCAGTAGTATATTCTCACTATATAACTCTATATAGACAAATAGTCAATAACTGTAATATTAGCTCGTCCGAAAAATATTGACCGGTCAATATTTTTTTGATATTGACTGGCTAGGAATAATATCTAGAGAACATTCCCTCTATTTCAAATAATCGCCTCTGATTTGTTGATTCGTAAACGATGACGTAAATAACTCTTCGCGACTCCAAAACAAGGTGACGTCATAATAGACAGTCAGTCAAGGCAAGTAAACAACGGACGCGCAATGCGACGGTTTGCTATCATAACGGATATAAGGATTTGCGAATTACTGTGAAGTAAAATCAGGTAGAACATCTGTATTTTAGTTCTTCCGGTCGGCGGAATATCACCAGTGACCGTTTGATGCTGATGATATTTTGGAAATGAACTTTGCACAAAATTGAATTCGTGAATTTTTTGTTGAGCTGAGAAAATTACGGCGATCTGTTTTCAATTACTTTCTTAAATTTTGGTTTGTTTCTTCATATAACAAAACAAATGTTGACTGTGTTTTCGGGCAACATTGATTATATTAGCCCCCTTGGGACGAAAATATTGCCCTCCGCTTCGCGTCGGGCAATATTTCGTCCCTCGGGGGCTAATATAATCAATGTTGCCCTCAACCCCAGTCAATATTTGTATAATATACACGCACAAACACTGGCAACAGTCGAAATTTGACTAGTAAACCTAGACGATATCTATATTAGGACATATTCCTAACAGTGTTGGTGTTCTTTAGCGGGTTTGTGCAAGTAAGTAAGAGCATGTAAATGTATATAACTTTTACTTATTTTATTATCAAATATACTTTGAAAATATATAATAATTTTAAATATACTCATACATTTCGTTTATTTATCGAAGAAAATATTAATTTCTAATACACGTATTAACATTCTATTACAAAAAAGATTTATGCATAGGTAAACATCAGTATATAAAATTAATATTTGTTTCAAGCGTTTATGTTTTGCATTAAAATTTCAATGTGGATTTCCATGATTAATAAATATTACATTTTTCAGTGTCTTGTAATAACAAAACGAATCGGTTTTGTAATGTAGAGTCCAATACAGTTTATATATAATTATACAAAATGAAAAAGAATACGTAAAAATGTCAATTATTTGATGTTATGAACGATAGATAAAAAGTATTTATACAAATTAAGTATTAAAAAATAATTCTTTAAATTTTATGATGTGCTCAAATATCAAATATACGGTCGGACGTGATCAAATTCATAATAAAGACCACTGAGCTGTACTAAGATTTACAAGATACTAAATAATTGATTCCTTCTTCCTAAAGTAAATGTATCTTTCCACTGCGTTTGTTTTTTCCAAAATATTTAATCAAGTATTAAGGAATCATTCTTAGCTATTACCCATGTATAGAGTGAACAAATACGGTCGATGTGATCAAATAATCAAAGTACTGATACGAGTTGATGGTATTAAACAAATCCCCTTGTTTAAAATGAAATATATAATGATATAGAATCATAAACTAGTAGGCTAATTGTTCTTGAACAATTAGAGGTCTTTCCACCTTAATTTTTTTTAATGAATTGCTAGATTGCTCAATAAGTTATACAACAAATTATTATACCTTAGATATATGTTTTATTTTAAAATGGGAAAACCACAAAGCCATAAAATGGTAAATGATTTTAAAGAGATTTTTTTTTATTTCAAGCCATTGTTTTAAGAATTTCATGTTGTATATATCGTAAACATTTATTAAATTACTTTCTGATTTTTTTCACCTACTCCGAACAAAACTGAGCCAGTGAATATTCTTTAGACAATCATATAAGCAGTAAACCTAACCATAGAAGAGAGTATTCTAGAGGCTAGTTGTCTTTGTACAAAATAAATGGGTTGACTGTAAACGCAAGTTTCACTTGAGTAACCACAGGACTTGATGTGATACCTGGATGGTCCATTTAAATACCCTATTGCGCAATCCAGCAAGCTATTGAAACTTTTACTATAATTCTGTGTTTCAAAAAAATATGAAAATTCATTAATTAATAGATTTCCAAATGACATTGACCTTTGACCTTTATGTCAGTTTGTTCGGCCAAGGTAGACGCTTCCATTCCAAGTAGTTCGAAGTCTCTATAATAAGTAATAAAAAAAGTTGGAAGTGATTTTATGGAAATTTAAACACTTCCAGGGGCAAAAACTACTAGAAGGGGGCCTCAGATCCTTTCGGTATGAATAGTTTGAAGAACCCTTTAATTGTACGAAAGACAATGGTAAAAGTTCCAAGTCTCTATCTCTTATGGTTTCAGAGGAGTAGCGATAACAAATATTTCCTTCTCAAAGGGCAGTAAGTCTGTAAGTTTGGGAATGTTTTGACACAGGGTCAATTGGTACCATAACTTTTAATGAGCAATTACATAAAGTTTAAATTGTTTGGATAACCCTAATAACAAAAAACTCCGAGGTAAATAGAAAAAAGAAGAAGAACTAATTGTTCTCGAACAATTAGAGGTCTTTCCACCTTAATATTTTAATAAGTTGCTAGGTTGCTCAAAAATATACAACAAAATCTCTTACCTATAATATATATTGTACTATAAAATGGGAAAACCACAAACCCATAAGTGATTTTTAAGAGATTTTTTTTTATTTCAAATCATTTAAGATTTCCATGTTGTTTATCTAAAACATCTCTGTGAATTTTGTTGCACTTACTCTGTACAAAACCGAACCAAGTGAATATTCTTAAAACAAGCGTATAAACAGAAAACTAATTATAATAGAAGAGATTGTTCTAGAGGCTAGCTATCTTTGTACAATATGAATGGGTTGACTGTTAAAAAAAGTTCCATTTGAGTAACCACATGACTTGATGTGATACCTGGCTGACCCAATTGAATACCTTATTGCGCGACCCAGCAAGCTATTGAAACCCTTACTACAATTCTGTATTACAGTGTAATGTTTGATGTTAATTCAATATATAACTAAGTGAAACAACTCCTGCTGTAAAACAGATCACAGGGAGTATGAAAAAATAGACTTAATGTACACTATAACTAAATCCCGTTTAAAGTAGTTTGATAATTGTTTAATGACATTAATGCTTATTTAAATTCAATATATATTTTCCAGTAAAATAAATGAACCACAACAATTACTGTATACGTACGTGCTGCTGAAAAACTTAGAATTAAAGCCTAAAACATAAACCAAAGTGACACATTAGGCCTTACGATAATCAATTATCGATAAAATAGTAAATTTGAGAAAAAGCCTTTAAAAAACATTCACCTTGATACCAATTCGATCAAAAAGCAATGATGAACTCACGTGCACTGCAACTTTTAAACAAACAAGAGGAACGACTTGTATATATTTAGCCTATCTTAAAATGGCACACCGCAAATAGTAAATATATAATTACTTTTTCTCAACTAGTTCATCTTCCTTTAAAGAATTTTTTGCTCCAGAATCTTCTTTTGATATCCTTAAAACTGCTCTGGTTTTCTTTCTTGAAAACTTTACAAACACGGACACCAAGTAATAAATTTTGTTTCTTATTATAAAATAATATAACAATATGTTATATATGTTAATGACATTATTTTGAGAGACATATCACTTTTGTTGCTACATTTTCATAACACAATTCTCTCTTGCGGATTGATAATATTACTGATAATCAAAGTGATATAGTACCCCCTGGACATTAAAACTTCAGTCTTTATTCATTGTTTATCCACGTTTCAAGAATATCCGAAAAAAATATAACGAAATCGACAATATGCATAAATTCGATACATAGCGAATTATCACAAAAAGACCCATGATTTGTATAGACATTTTCTATTCTTCAACTGCTGAAGCACTGATTCAAATATATATGTTATTCATCAAGTGAGAGTTTCTTGTCAATTTAAAAATAATAATAATGCAAGGTAATAATATACATATGCGGCACAGGATAACCAATATTATGTGTTCCTCTCCAGAACCCGGACCCTTTTACGTGATAAATGAATATTTATCCAGAATACGATTTCCCCGTGTATATTCATGGTGTTCAGGACACAGATGTCAGACGATGGAATATTTATTTTAATGTCATAATTTTTTGTATACTACAATAATTATTATTATACATGGAGAACAAAAACTATCTCATTGCAAGAAATATTTTTAACATCAGCTAGCGGCTTTGCTACCCCCCCCCCCCCCCAATGCTCTCGAGATAAAATAAAGCTGATATCTAGTGACAACAACTTAAAATTGTATTATACACATCAATCAAATTTGAAACAAAATTCACAGTTCCGGGAGTTGAATTTAAATTTCTTTCTCTTATTCCCTTATCATCGCTATATTCTTATATACTCATACTGAAAACAGATGACAATAGGCCCCTGATGACCTAAAAATGGGGAGGGGCTCAACTCCCCCCCCCCCATTCAACTTCTCCGTTTTATGCTTTACAAATCTGTTTATATATTTATTATTAATAAACCCTGGGTTAACTCCGGGTTTACTAGAGTGGACCCAGAGTAAACCCAAAGTAAATCGAAAGTGGACACATAGAGTAAACCCGATCGGAAGCAGACGCTAACTGTGTGTTCGGAATAGACCAGGGGCAGAAATTACAGGCAGTAGGATGATAAGATAAAAGACGGGTCTTTGTTTCACATTTCAATGTGTTCTAAAACCTAAACCTAAAAAGCAATCTCCAAGTAAACCCAAGTAAACCCCGACTTGACCCAAATTTTCAAAAAGCAAACCCACAGTAAACCCCAAAAGCAAACCTGTGCACCCCTGCGAATGTGTTCGAAATGTTTTCTTTATCATTGCTTAGTATGTGCAGAAGTGCTCGAATAAAAGTTCACGAGACTTCCCCGAGATTTGTTAAGTTTCTGTGAAATTTCGAGAGGAAGTATAAGTGTTCGGATAATATTCTCAAAATACATAAGAACTCGTCGTTTTTCATATCATATCCTTTGATTTATGTTAAAACATGAACATCTTTAAAGATGTATGTCTTATTTCAGCATCTAGCGGTTGTTTATATTGAACGATAATATTCAGAACAGATTTATCGTTCAAGTTCAACCACGTGTAGAGTGGGTGAAAGTATAAACATTGGGTTGCTTAATAAAATCATAGCCATGTTTAATGCTTCTGGTGTGCAATACCATGTTTGTAGAAAACTAATGGAAAATCTGTTTTGCATAAAAACCTAGTATATCGAGCCATTTTTAAGGAACATTCTGCATAAAATAGTAAAGTCTGTTTCACTATTGATGCTATTACTAGGTCAGGCGCGGATCGAAAATTAATCATATTGGGATCTCTACTAACGCATGTAAATTGCTGCAACAGCATACAAAAACTATTTTTGTATTGTCACATTTATTTCTAGAACACATATTTTCCACCAATTTATGAAGATAAAGTTTAAAATCAATAAACCTCTACATTTTATATTTGATTACAAATACCTAGATTCTTTGAAATATACTATAAACACGAGTCTTGATTTTTACTGCGAAACTGAAAGGGTCAAATAAAACCACGTTGTGTAAAATTTCAATGACAATAACATTCGCAGGAGTGCTGTGGTTTAGTTAGGGTTTTCTCTTTTATTACATTGGGTCTGACAGGTAATTGTACCAAAAGTGTAAGCAGTTACTCTGGTGCGGGCATTTGATTTATTTAAAGCTGACGTGAATTCATAAATACGCTTTATTTCTCTTTTATCTCCGACTACCGCCATATTAATTGTCGATTTCTATTGTCCTGCTTATCGCTAAATACTTCCTATAAAAGGCCGAGAGCATTATTCATGCTTCACCGCATTCAGGAATTTCATACACCCGAACACGATTACTTGGACGAAAAGACGTGTAGAAACGCGTTTTGAACAAAAATAATTGGACAATCACTGCACTGGCAAGATATATCCAATAAACGACGAAACAAGACATACTGAAATCCAGGCCCAGATATTTCAATATTCTGCATTTAGAAGTCGTGCAATGTGAATGCCTCGATCAGAAAGCAACCGACCGTAACTTTCTCAACCGGTATATATACACCCCAGTAGCAGCAGAGAAGCGATCGAAACTTATATGGCGACCAAATGCTTTTATGAATTCAAGTCAGCTTTAATTAGTATGCATGTACATATTAGCGAGCGCAGCTCGCCGGCGCGCAGCGCCGGCGCGAAGCGAGCTCTACCGGCAAGGCGTGTGTGAATAGAAAATTCGGACTATTTGCACATTCATTCAACGGATTTTTTTGGCGTCAGTAAATCGGACCAGTAATGCCTTGTTTTAATCGTCCCAGTAGTTCCCTGTAATTATGGTTTCCATTTCACACTCTCACGAGAACAAGATAAAAGACTATGACATGCTGAAACAACGCCAATTTCCGGAGTTATCGTCCTTTCGAGTGACGTCACAATGGATTTCTTACACATTGATCCGACAGAATTTTTCGGAGTCAGTAAATTTCGACCCACAATGCAATTCCTCAATGTCGGCCGATCTCACTAGACTGGATACCATCTCGCAAGAATCAAAGTAAAACTTTTGAGAAACAGATAAATTGTGTAATTTCCAGAACATCATGCTTTTTAAGTAAACCAAACAGTATTTTTCGCGTTGTTTTTTCTAGTGTGTTTTCAAAGAGACAGACTACACTTGACTGACGTGAACTTTGACGTCACAATAAGGGGAAACTACTCTAAGTATTTATTGTAAATCTGCTGAAATATAAATACCAAAATCTTCTCAAAATCTTGCAGAGCTAACGAATCGGGACATTTCTTCAGAGATAGGAAACAGCTGTAACTTACTCTCATTTGGATGAATGCTCACAATTATTTTATTCACTATATTTACGGTAATTTCCAGGAACGTTTTTTAAATGGGGCGTGGCAACATCATTAAAAAAATCTTCATAAGCAAAAAGAAAAATAAAATTCTCAAAATCAGGAAAATTCTAATCGGGGTGGGGAATGGGGAGTGCGTGGTATCATGCCTTTAGCTCTTTAGCTGCTCAAAAGTGTCTTTATTTTCACTACTATTTACGATAATACATGCTCCCGGGGGATCCATTTTCCTTATGTGATCAACAAATTTTTTTATACGTAAATTTGATTTTTTTTTAAACGAGGGAGGGGGGAATCTGTGATGAGTCAATTTTAATTTGTAAGTTTAATAAAAATGTCTGGTGCAAGAAAAGAGGAAATAAACTGCATTTGTACATTATGTTAAAATCTTTATTATTCAACAACATTTTATCTGAGATAAATTCTATATTGGCGTACGACCAGTATATAAACAATCTGATTAAAATCAGATCTTTGATCCGTTCCGACAATTTCTGATGTCGCTACACTTTAGTTAGCGACTATCAAAATTTCGGAGCGTTACAATTGTCAAAGATCTGATTTTAATCAGATTGGTACATGTATATAAATAAATAAAAAATCTTATGAATTATGAATAATGAAAATGTACTGGAAAAAATAGGTATATTTATTTTCTTTTGCATTCAAATTCATTTACTTTACGTCACTACTTTTATTTTTATTGATTTATCATAATTCATTTTGATCACCTGCTGCGCTCGCCCCAACGGTCGCACCGTAAAACATATTATGATGAAACACACAAATGAATATACAATGTATTTATAAAAGAATGTAATCTCCACCACCATGCATGTTCCTGTTCATGCACTGTGTGCTTTAAAAAGGTTTTCGTCGAATCCGAACAAGCGATAACATAGTTTTAAACAACTAGGTGATCTTTACCCTTCTTAAGTGACACGAATTCGAGTATTTGGATAAGATTAGAGCGAGACAGAATTTTTAAATTACCCAAAATTGAATATAAATAATCTTTAACTAGAACAGAGAGCACTATACCTTTGATCCGAGATACGAGCTACTAGTATGGAGTGCAGTGATCTAGTTTTTATCTAATATTTGATTATTCTGTAATTTGTAATATATGTTTACAAGATTTATATATATATATATATATATATATATATATATATATATATATATATATATATATATATATATATATATATATATATATATATATATATATGGCTAACGATGGCTAACGACACGAACAGTAAAAATTTCTATTGTTCGTGTCGTTAGCAATTTTTAGTGCTTTATATATTCAGTTCACTGGCTTAGTATCTATATATTAGATCCGACATATATAAACCTTAGGTTTTGAATTTTCTTAGCATGGAACTTGATAGATTAGACACATGAACAATGTTTTTTAAGTCATTGGCCAATTAACAAATGTTAATACCCTCTCTCTCTCTCTCTCTCTCTCTCTCTCTTATTCAAACACGGAATGTTGATAGGTTATCAAAGTGAGTTATATTTGGCTTGAACTTATTTTTATAATCTATTCTATAAGATTAAGAGGAACTGGCAATAGATGACAATCGTGTAAGCAAACAACAACACGTACATTATAAAAGGGCAGACACATAACGAGTTTTGACATAGCTTTCTGTTTACCCCACATGTTGGTGGAAGTAAGTATATGACATTCATTTTATATGTTATTCTTACTTCATAATTACCGGTATGTTAAAGTATGTTGCTTTATTTTGTTTATAGAACGATCATTTATATGACCATTTTTTATGGTTGTTTGGCTACATAGCAATATACAGTGGTTGCTACATTGGTAAATTCATAACAAATTCCAAATATTTTTCGTCGTCAATAGCTGAAAATATAAATTTAAAGCATATTCAATCGGTTTTCAGAGAAAGAAATTGCGACGTATGACGTTTCAAAGTTGAGTTGTTTGTAAACAGCAGGGATGTCACCCTTTGTTTGCTCTAAAACATATGCCTTATTTCAAAGCATGCATATGCATTTTTACCCTATCCCGTATTCAAGAGGTTTTTTTAGTTTTAAGGGTTTTAAACGCTGAAACTTAATAGTAAATTAGATCTATAACTAAAACAGAGCTCGTTGCCAAGCAACGAGTAGGTCTTCTGTCGAAGCTGCGTGAGTTAAAATAAAGTTAATACAATCGTCAATATAATGAAAAATAAACTTGAAAAACCGCTTCTCTACTATCCACGTGCTCTATAACTGATTTAAAACATCCCACTCGACGAAGAGAACTTTAAAGTATGTAAAAACATAAGTTTTAATAAACAAGTTTCAAAATCATGTGATTGCTTTATCTTTTACAGAACGATTTCTCATTCGTCTTTTTTTACCAAGATAAGTTTTGCCAACCAAAATTGTAAATCATATCTTTCCGTAAGATAGTTTGATAGCATTATTTTTTTACAAATCTACAAATCTAGCTAATACTAGTACTTGGTCGTCAATAGGCACATGCACTTCACGATGACTGTTTCGTACATGAGTGGTAGTTTAGGTTCATCGGTTCATCAGTAATGAAGATATCAATATTCGAACTATAAGCCAAGATTTCGACTGAAGCGATTTCATTGGCTATTTAGATGGTTGCTTCGTAGAAACCCGTATGAATGATTATCCTAATAAGTTTACCTTTGTCTTTAAATTGTACTGAAAGGGTTATTAAGAATATTTGAAATTAAGTTCCAAATAATATCAAATATTAATAAGCTATTTTTTAAAGAATGCGTTGTAGTATTTTGTTTCATTTGGTCATAACTAAAGAAAGTAATTCTTCATATCATCTGAATTAGGGTTTTACCAAGAGATTCATTTTTTATTTTTTTTTTCAATTCGGCCTAATGAAAATAGTTTACTTTGTAAAAGGAAGTAATTCTGTATCGTATGTGGACAGAATAATACTATATGAATAATAACTATACTTTGAAAATTTAAAGTGTATGCATTCGTTATTCCATGCATGGATATAATTTTAATCCTGAAAGATATGTTTTCTTTAACACAAAAGCTGGTAAATTTCTATTCTACGTTATCTTTTAAGTGCGGATTTCAACGATTAGCTTGAATCGTATGTATTGTATATAATTACAGGTATTGCAGTAGTTTTCCCAGTTAGTTATCCCAAATCTCCCGTAGATTATACATTTTGGCCGATATAGCGATGCGTTAAGTGTCAACACTATTTGGTGTTACATTTGAACAGGTTGAACCAGGGGTTGCAGCATATAAATGAAGCGTTTTATTGTCCGATTTGATGTCCCGCCTACTCTTACGCGCTCCTAAATGCCAGCTATGACGTTTTACTTTGTATCAAGACTGCAAAAATTAATTAAATTACCGCAAAAGTTGACCAAGGGTTGTTTTTTTTTAATTTTATGGTGTAAATATTGATGTTTTAAACCGGTTCCCAAATTCATTTATCAGCATAGTGCTTTATAGATAAATTCAATCATTCTTTATAATTACGTACCGATTTAATTTGTGGCATTATTTATTTTGTGGAGCTTATATTAAAGAATTCACAATAGATAGTACAGATATTACATTTTATAGAATTTATTGTGGCAATTCCCTTGAGTCATTTCTCACACATATTTGAAAACAACCATCACTTATATTGAAAATTGATCTTTTTTGTTAAATGGGTGATTTGTAGCATTTTTATTCACAAAAAAGACATGCCGCCTTACATGTGATTTCTTGTTTTCATGAAGAAGTAAGCTTATAATCATATTTAGTGAATATCTTATCTATTCTGGTTTCTAGTCTCCTTTTAACTTTGCTTAAATAGTAGCAAAGTGTCTTGTCTTCTATTAATCAAAATGAAATTCAAACACTTCGGGGTACCTGGGGACGGATGAGAATTCCATGAAAAATGTTCAAATTCTACATGTTTTTCTACATTTTTGATGCATATACATGTATACAATAAAAGGGTAAAATATGTTTACGTTGTTTCTTGTTCATTTGAAGAGTAATTATTAAAGCAGATGTTATTTCAAGGTCAAATGTACATTTACATATCCTACATATCCTACATATAATTGTTATGGAGACCATTGTAAGCGGGGGTGGCTTATTGAATTAATTAATAAATTAATATTGTAAATATATCTAAAATATCACTTTAGAATAGGAAGGAGCAAAACATGATTGACATATTGTTATCTTTGATAACTGCATTTGTCTACATGTTAATTTCATTTAAAAGAAACATATGCTGTTTTTAAAAAAATGGGTTATATAAGTCAGGGTGCTTCATGAAATGTTATTTCATGAAATCAGACAGCAAAATTGCTGCAAATTTATTATTTAAATGATTCAATTAATCAAAACTGTTTTAAAGTATTAATTCTTATCTAATAATTAACTTAAGCCTATTAATTGTCATCAAGATAGATTTTGACCCATTCATATTTTGCTCATTATTTTATGATTGTTCAGCTTTTTAGACCTCCCCCAGCCAATTCCCTGCAAAGGGTTGTCCTTCCGTACCATTTGCATGTTGCACCATCAAGTGTCAGAAACTTACCGGTGTATAGTTTACAATGTCCCATCCACCTACTTTTCGTATTATTTACCCTCCCGTCTGTAACTTGCAATTTCACTGTGTAAAGTCAACACAACGGTCATAGCCGCAGGTTTCGCATTTTACCTCTGATTCTCATGTACCTAACATATGGGGCCTACATATTGCATATTAATTTCAACAAGGGACATCCCTCTAACTAATGGTAATCATTAAAAATCATTTTATGAATTTTAGCAACACTCATAAGCCTTCAAGTACAGCAATTCTCAATTTTACAAAAATATTGACGGGTACTTTATCCGAAACTGTCCCTTGCTACCTTAACAGATAATACTAGCAGTTGGACATATCATCGCTTTTGTGTCGTACACACGGCTTTTCCCTCAAAGACATATTTCCACTTGTTTTGTCCCTTTCGAAATCGTTTGCCAATATTTCTCGTAAATCTGTGCAAGTACCCTTAATCATCTTTAAATATTATTCATTCACCGCATTGTTTGTTGCAAACACATGTAAAACATTTTCATTTCCTACTCGAATACATCGTTTCAGCATATGAAAAACCGGTTCTCCTAATTCCTAAATAAAAGTTCTAGTACATATGTACTAAACGAATTGAGGTTATTAGCAAAGGGTAGATCTTCTTTTTGACGCATTATTTCATCTAATTCTACAAGTTTGAAATACTCATTCCAAAAGTCACAAGAAAAACTAGCATTTTCTTTGTACAATCTTTCAGCTTTACTTTGCTTCACATGTGGCAGTTGATAAAAGTCCCCAACGGCAAGAACTGATACACCACCAAAAGGACACTTATTTCTTTTAATTTGTATCAACATTTCATGTATGTAATACAAAAATTTCTTGTAAACCATGGATACTTCATCTAAGACAAGTATTTGCAAATTTTCCAACTTAGCACGTAGTGGACTTAAAGCCAGAGGTTTACCTAATTTTTTTTTCGGCGGAGAAGCAATTAAGCCTATATGGTATTAGGGCGGTCTTATCTCTAGCATCATATAAACAAGAGGCCCAGGGGCCACATCGCTCACCTGAGCAACAATTGCCTTAATTCTGATGAAATTAGCATAACAGTATCAAAATATCTTGACAACTAAGTACAGTAAAAAATTGAAAATCTGCCAATTTTTATCCACCTCTTTATTTTTGGTAAATACCAAGCCCATTTTGTTGTTGTACATGTAAGAAGATTGTTCTCTATTCCTAAATAGCGCCCCCCACCCATTTTGTGGCACCACTTTTCGTTATGGAATCGGGGTTTCATCAGACGAAGATTTTCTCTATATATTCCTATGTAAAACTTGATCCCCCTATTGTGGTCCCACCCTATCCCCAGGGACCATGATTTGAACAAACTTGGATCTTCACTACCCGAGGATGCTTCCATTTTAATTTGAGCTTTTCTGGCCTAATAGTTTTGAGAAAAAGATTTTCAAAGATTTTCTCTCTATATTCCTATGTAAAAATCCATTCCCCCATTGTGGCCCCACCCTACCACCAGGGACTATGATTTAAACAAACTTGAATCTACAATACCTAAGGATCCTTCCATGATAATTTGGGCTTTCCCGTCCTAACAGTTTTTGAGAAGAAGATTTTTAAAGATTTTCTCTATATATTCCTATGTAAAACTTGATACCCCCATTGAAGCCCCACCCTACCCCCGGGGAACATGATTTGAACAGACATGAATCTACACTACCTGAGGATGCTTCCATTTTAATTTGAGCTTTTCTGGCCCGATAGTTTTTGAGAAGATTTTCTCTATTTATTCCTATGTAAAACACGATTCCCCTATTGTGGTCCCACCCTACCCCCGGGGAACATGATTTGAACAAACTTGAATCTACACTACCTGAGAATGCTTCCATTTTAATTTGAGCTTTTCTGGTTTAATAGTTTTTGAGAAGAAGATTTTTTAAGATTTTATCTATATATTCATATGTAAAACTTGATCCCCCTATTGTGGCCTCACCCTACCCACAGGGACCATGATTTGAACAAACTTGAATCTTCACTACCTGAGGATGCTTCCATTTTAATTTGAGCTTTCCTGACCTTATAGTTTTTGAGAAGATTTTTAAAGATTTTCTCTATATATTCCTATGTAAAAATCCATTCCCCCATTGTGGCCCCGGCATACCACCAGGGACTATGATTTGAACAAACTTGAATCTACAATGCCTAAGGATGCTTCCATTATAATTTGGGCTTACCTGTCCTAGCAGTTTTTGAGAAGAAGATTTTTAAAGATTTCCTCTATATATTCCTATGTAAAACTTGATCCCCCCATTAAGGCCCCACCCAGCCCACAGGGACTATGATTTGAACAGACTTGAATCTACACTACCTGAGGATGCTTCCATTTTAATTTGAGCTTTTCTGGCCCGATAGTTTTTGAGAAGAACATTTTTAAAGATTTTCTCTATATATTCCTATGTAAAACATGACCCCCCCTATTGTGACCCCACCCTACCCCCGGGGAACATGATTTGAACAAACTTGAATCTACACTACCTGAGAATGCTTCTATTATAATTTGAGCTTTTCTGGCCCAATAGTTTTTGAGAAGAAGATTTTTAAAGATTTTTTCTATATATTCCTATGTCAAACAGTATCCCCCTATTGTGTACCCACCCTACCCCCGGGGAACATGATTTGAACAAACTTGAATCTACACTACCTGAGAATGCTTCCATTTTAATTTGAGCTTTTCTGGCTTAATAATTTTTGAGAAGAAGATTTTTTAAAGATTTTCTCTATATATTCCTATGGAAAACTTGATCCCCCCATTGTTGCCCCACCCTACACCCGGGGAACATGATTTGAACAAACTTGAATCTACACTACATGAGATTGCTTCCATTATAATTTGAGCTTTTCTGGCTTAATAGTTTTTGAGAAGAAGATTTTTTATGATTTTATCTATATATTCCTATGTAAAACTTGATCCCCCTATTGTGGCCCCACCCTACACCCGGGGAACATGATATGAACAAACTTGAATCTACACTACATGAGATTGCTTCCATTAAATTTTAGCTTTTCTGGCTTAATAGTTTTTGAGAAGAAGATTTTTTAAGATTTTCTCTATATATTCCTATGTAAAACTTGATCCCCCTATTGTGGCCTCATCCTACCCACAGGAATATGATTTGAACAAACTTGAATCTACACTACCTGAGGATGCTTCCATTTTAATTTGAGCTTTCCTGACCTAATAGATTTTGAGAAGAAGATTTTTAAAGATTTTCTCTATATATGCCTATGGAAAACTTGATCCCCCCATTGAGGCCCCACCCTACCCACAGGGACCATGATTTGAACAAACTTGAATCTTCACTACCTGAGGATGCTTCCATTTTAATTTGAGCTTTCCTGACCTAATAGTTTTTGAGAAGAAGATTTTAAAAAATTTTCTCTATATATTCCTATGTAAAAATCCATTCCCCCATTGTGGCCCCGGCATACCACCAGGGACTATGATTTGAACAAACTTGAATCTACAATGCCTAAGGATGCTTCCATTATAATTTGGGCTTACCTGTCCTAGCAGTTTTTGAGAAGATTTTTAAAGATTTCCTCTATATATTCCTATGTAAAACTTGATCCCCCCATTAAGGCCCCACCCAGCCCACAGGGACTATGATTTGAACAGACTTGAATCTACACTACCTGAGGATGCTTCCATTTTAATTTGACCTTTTCTGGCCCGATAGTTTTTGAGAAGAACATTTTTAAAGATTTTCTCTATATATTCCTATGTAAAACATGACCCCCCCTATTGTGACCCCACCCTACCCCCGGTGAACATGATTTGAACAAACTTGAATCTACACTACCTGAGAATGCTTTTATTATAATTTGAGCTTTTCTGGCCCAATAGTTTTTGAGAAGAAGATTTTTAAAGATTTTTTCTATATATTCCTATGTCAAACAGTATCCCCCTATTGTGTACCCATCCTACCCCCGGGGAACATGATTTGAACAAACTTGAATCTACACTACCTGAGAATGCTTCCATTTTAATTTGAGCTTTTCTGGCTTAATAATTTTTGAGAAGAAGATTTTTTAAAGATTTTCTCTATATATTCCTATGGAAAACTTGATCCCCCCATTGTTGCCCCACCCTACACCCGGGGAACATGATTTGAACAAACTTGAATCTACACTACATGAGATTGCTTCCATTATAATTTGAGCTTTTCTGGCTTAATAGTTTTTGAGAAGAAGATTTTTTATGATTTTATCTATATATTCCTATGTAAAACTTGATCCCCCTATTGTGGCCCCACCCTACACCCGGGGAACATGATATGAACAAACTTGAATCTACACTACATGAGATTGCTTCCATTAAATTTTAGCTTTTCTGGCTTAATAGTTTTTGAGAAGAAGATTTTTTAAGATTTTCTCTATATATTCCTATGTAAAACTTGATCCCCCTATTGTGGCCTCACCCTACCCACAGGAATATGATTTGAACAAACTTGAATCTACACTACCTGAGGATGCTTCCATTTTAATTTGAGCTTTCCTGACCTAATAGATTTTGAGAAGAAGATTTTTAAAGATTTTCTCTATATATGCCTATGGAAAACTTGATCCCCCCATTTAGGCCCCACCCTACCCACAGGGACCATGATTTGAACAAACTTGAATCTTCACTACCTGAGGATGCTTCCATTTTAATTTGAGCTTTCCTGACCTAATAGTTTTTGAGAAGAAGATTTTAAAAGATTTTCTCTATATATTCCTATGTAAAAATCCATTCCCCCATTGTGGCCCCGGCATACCACCAGGGACTATGATTTGAACAAACTTGAATCTACAATGCCTAAGGATGCTTCCATTATAATTTGGGCTTACCTGTCCTAACAGTTTTTGAGAAGAAGATTTTTAAAGATTTCCTCTATATTTTCCTATGTAAAACAGTATCCCCCTATTGTGGTCCCACCCAACCCCCGGGGAAAATGATTTGGACAAACTTGAATCTACACTACCTGAGGATGCTTCTATTTTAATTTGAGCTTTTCTGGCCCGATAGTTTTTGAGAAGAACATTTTTAAAGATTTTCTCTATATATTCCTATGTAAAACATGACCCCCCCCCCCTATTGTGACCCCACCCTACCCCCGGGGAACATGATTTGAACAAACTTGAATCTACACTACCTGAGAATGCTTCTATTATAATTTGAGCTTTTCTGGCCCAATAGTTTTTGAGAAGAAGATTTTAAAGATGTTCTCTATATATTCCTATGTAAAACATTATCCCCCTATTGTGGTCCCACCCTACCCCCGGGGAACATGATTGGAACAAACTTGAATCTACACTACCTGAGGATGCTTCCATTTTAATTTGAGCTTTTCTGGCTTAATAGTTTTTGAGAAGAAGATTTTTTAAGATTTTCTCTATATATTCCTATGTAAAACTTGATCCCCCTATTGTGGCCTCACCCTACCCACAGGAACATGATTTGAACAACCTTGAATCTACACTACCTGAGGATGCTTCCATTTTGATTTGAGCTTTCCTGACCTAATAGATTTTGAGAAGAAAATTTTTAAAGATTGTCTCTATATATTCCTATGGAAAACTTGATCCCCCCATTGAGGCCCCACCCTACCCACAGGGACCATGATTTGAACAAACTTGAATCTTCACTACCTGAGGATGCTTCCATTTTAATTTGAGCTTTCCTGACCTAATAGTTTTTAAGAAGAAGATTTTTAAAGATTTTCTCTATATACTCCTATGTAAAAATCCATTCCCCCATTGTGGCATCGGCATACCTACAGGGACTATGATTTGAACAAACTTGAATCTACAATGCCTAAGGATGCTTCCATTATAATTTGGGCTTTACTGTCCTAACAGTTTTTGAGAAGAAGATTTTTAAAGATTTCCTCTATATATTCCTATGTAAAACTTGATCCCCCATTGAGGCCCCACCCAGCCCCAAGGGACTATGATTTGAACAGACTTGAATCTACACTACCTGAGGATGCTTCCATTTTAATTTGAGCTTTTCTGGCCCGATAGTTTTTGAGAAGAACATTTTTAAAGATTTTCTCTATATATTCCTATGTAAAACATGACCCCCCCCTATTGTGACCCCACCCTACCCCCGGGGAACATGATTTGAACAAACTTGAATCTACACTACCTGAGAATGCTTCTATTATAATTTGAGCTTTTCTGGCCCAATAGTTTTTGAGAAGAAGATTTTAAATATTTTCTCTATATATTCCTATGTAAAACATTATTCCCTATTGTGGTCCCACCCTACCCCCGGGGAACATGATTTGAACAAAATTGAATCTACACTACCTGAGAATGCTTCCATTTTAATTTGAGCTTTTCTGGCTTAATAATTTTTGAGAAGAAGATTTTTTAAAGATTTTTTCTATATATTCCGATGGAAAACTTGATCCTTCTATTGTGGTCCCACCCTACACCCGTGGAACATGATTTGAACAAACTTGAATCTACACTACATGAGAATGCTTCCATTATAATTTGAGCTTTTCTGGCTTAATAGTTTTTGAAAAGAAGATTTTTTAAGATTTTATCTATATATTCCTATGTAAAACTTGATCCCACTATTGTGGCCCCACCCTACACCCGGGGAACATGATTTGAACAAACTTGAATCTACACTACATGAGAATGCTTCCATTATAATTTGAGCTTTTCTGGCTTAATAGTTTTTGAGAAGAAGATTTTTTTAAGATTTTATCTATATATTCCTATGTTAAACTTGATCCCCCTATTGTGGCCTCACCCTACCCACAGGAAGATGATTTGAACAAACTTGAATCTACACTACCTGAGGATGCTTCCATTTTAATTTGAGCTTTCCTGACCTAATAGATTTTGAGAAGAAGATTTTTAAAGATTTTTTCTATATATTCCGATGTCAAACAGTATCCCCCTATTGTGGTCCCACCCTACCCCCGGGGAACATGATTTGAACAAACTTCAATCTACACTACCTGAGAATGCTTCCATTTTAATTTGAGCTTTTCTGGCTTAATAATTTTTGAGAAGAAGATTTTTTAAAGATTTTCTCTATATATTCCTATGGAAAACTTGATCCCCCCATTGTTGCCCCACCTTACACCCGGGGAACATGATTTGAACAAACTTGAATCTACACTACATGAGAATGCTTCCACTATAATTTGAGCTTTTTTGGCTTAATAGTTTTTGAGAAGAAGATTTTTTAAGATTTTCTCTATATATTCCTATGTAAAACTTGATCCCCCTATTGTGGCCCCACCCTACACCCGGAGAACATGATATGAACAAACTTGAATCTACACTACATTAGAATACTTCCATTATAATTTGAGCTTTTCTGGCTGAATAGTTTTTGAGAAGAAGAGTTTTTAAGATTTTCTCTATATATTCCTATGTAAAACTTGATCCCCCCATTGAGGCCCCACCCTGCCCACAGGGACCATGATTTGAACAAACTTGAATCTTCACTACCTGAGAATGCTTCCATTTTAATTTGAGCTTTCCTGACCTAATAGATTTTGAGAAGAAGATTTTTAAAGATTTTCTCTATATATTCCTATGGAAAACTTGATCCCCCCATTGAGGCCCCACCCTACCCACAGGGACCATGATTTGAACAAACTTGAATCTTCACTACCTGAGGATGCTTCCGTTTCAATTTGAGCTTTCCTGACCTAATAGTTTTTGAGAAGAAGATTTTAAAAGATTTTCTCTATATATTCCTATGTAAAAATCCATTCCCCCATTGTGGCCCCGGCATACCACCAGGGACTATGATTTGAACAAACTTGAATCTACAATGCCTAAGGATGCTTCCATTATAATTTGGGCTTACCTGTCCTAACAGTTTTTGAGAAGAAGATTTTTAAAGATTTCCTCTATATATTCCTATGTAAAACAGTATCTCCCTATTGTGGTCCCACCCTACCCCCGGGGAAAATGATTTGGACAAACTTGAATCTACACTACCTGAGGATGCTTCCATTTTAATTTGAGCTTTTCTGGCCCGATAGTTTTTGAGAAGAACATTTTTAAAGATTTTCTCTATATATTCCTATGTAAAACATGACCCCCCCCTATTGTGACCCCACCCTACCCCCGGGGAACATGATTTGAACAAACTTGAATCTACACTACCTGAGAATGCTTCTATTATAATTTGAGCTTTTCTGGCCCAATAGTTTTTGAGAAGAAGATTTTAAAGGTTTTTCTCTATATATTCCTATGTAAAACATTATCCCCCTATTTTGGTCCCACCCTACCCCTGGGGAACATGATTTGAACAAACTTGAATCTACACTACCTGAGGATGCTTCCATTTTAATTTGAGCTTTTCTGGCTTAATAGTTTTTGAGAAGAAGATTTTTTAAGATTTTCTCTATATATTCCTATGTAAAACTTGATCCCCCTATTGTGGCCTCACCCTACCCACAGGAACATGATTTGAACAACCTTGAATCTACACTACCTGAGGATGCTTCCATTTTATTTTGAGCTTTCCTGACCTAATATATTTTGAGAAGAAGATTTTTAAAGATTTTCTCTATATATTCCTATGGAAAACTCTATCCCCCCCATTGAGGCCCCACCCTACCCACAGGGACCATGATTTGAACAAACTTGAATCTTCACTACCTGAGGATGCTTCCATTTTAATTTGAGCTTTCCTGACCTAATAGTTTTTGAGAAGAAGATTTTTAAAGATTTTCTCTATATATTCCTATGTAAAAATCCATTCCCCCATTGTGGCCCCGGCATACCACCAGGGACTATGATTTGAACAAACTTGAATCTACAATGCCTAAGGATGCTTCCATTATAATTTGGGCTTACCTGTCCTAACAGTGTTTGAGAAGAAGATTTTTAAAGATTTCCTCTATATATTCCTATGTAAAACTTGATCCCCATTGAGGCCCCACCCAGCCCCAAGGGACTGTGATTTGAACAGACTTGAATCTACACTACCTGAGGATGCTTCCAATTCAATTTGAGCTTTTCTGGCCCGAGAGTTTTTGAGAAGAACATTTTTAAAGATTTTCTCTATATATTCCTATGTAAAACATGACCCCCCCCCATTGTGACCCCACCCTACCCCCGGGGAATATGATTTGAACAAACTTGAATCTACACTATCTGAGAATGCTTCTATTATAATTTGAGCTTTTCTGGCTTAATAATTTTTGAGAAGAAGATTTTTTAAAGATTTTCTCTATATATTCCTATGGAAAACTTGATCCTTCTACTGTGGTCCCACCCTACACCCGTGGAACATGATTTGAACAAACGTGAATCTACACTAC
Organism: Magallana angulata; assembly: GCF_025612915.1. Taxonomy (NCBI): domain Eukaryota; kingdom Metazoa; phylum Mollusca; class Bivalvia; order Ostreida; family Ostreidae; genus Magallana; species Magallana angulata. Next base: position 22,704,431 of record NC_069118.1, on the reverse strand, counting down.
ATGAGAATGCTTCCATTATAATTTGAGCTTTTCTGGCTTAACAGTTTTTGAGAAGAAGATTTTTTAAGATTTTATCTATATATTCCTATGTAAAACTTGATCCCACTATTGTGGCCCCACCCTACACCCGGGGAACATGATTTGAACAAACTTGAATCTACACTACATGAGAATGCTTCCATTATAATTTGAGCTTTTCTGGCCCGATAGTTTTTGAGAAGAAGATTTTTTTAAGATTTTATCTATATATTCCTATGGAAAACTTGATCCCCCTATTGTGGCCTCACCCTACCCACAGGAAGATGATTTGAACAAACTTGAATCTACACTACCTGAGGATGCTTCCATTTTAATTTGAGCTTTCCTGACCTAATAGATTTTGAGAAGAAGATTTTTAAAGATTTTCTCTATATATTCCAATGGAAAACTTGATACCCCCATTGAGGCCCCACCCTACCCACAGGGACCATGATTTAAACAAACTTGAATCTTCACTACCTGAGGAAGATTCCATTTTAATTTGAGCTTTACTGACCTAATTGTTTTTGAGAAGAAGATTTTTAAAGATTTTCTCTATATATTCTTATGTAAAAATCCATTCCCCCATTGTGGCCCCGGCATACCACCAAGGACTATGATTTAAACAAACTTGAATCTACAATGCCTAAGGATGCTTCCATTATAATTTGGGCTTACCTGTCCTAACAGTTTTTGAGAAGAAGATTTTTAAAGATTTCCTCTATATATTCCTATGTAAAACTTGATCCCCCCATTGAGGCCCCACCCAGCCCCAAGGGACTATGATTTGAACAGACTTGAATCTACACTACCTGAGGATGCTTTCAATTTAATTTGAGCTTTTCTGGCCCAATAGTTTTTGAGAAGAACATTTTTAAAGATTTTCTGTATATATTCCTATGTAAAACATGATCCCCCTATTGTGGCCCCACCCTACACCCGGGGAACATAATTTGAACAAACTTGAATCTACACTACATGAGAATGCTTCCATTTTAATTTGAGCTTTTCTGGCCCGATAGTTTTTGAGAAGAAGATTTTTAAAGATTTTCTCTATGTATTCCTATGTAAAACATTATCCCCTTATTGTGGCCCCACCCTACCCCTGGGGAACATGATTTGAACAAACTTGAATCTACACTACCTGAGAATGCTTCCATTATAATTTGAGCTTTTCTGGCCCGATAGTTTTTGAGAAGAAGATTTTTAAAGATTTTCTCTATATATTCCTATGGAAAACTTGATCCCCCCATTGTGGCCCCACTCTACCCCCGGGGACCATGATTTGAACAAACTTGAATCTTCACTACCTGAGGAAGCTTCCATTTTAATTTGAGCTTTACTGACCTAATTGTTTTTGAGAAGAAGATTTTTAAAGATTTTCTCTATATATTCTTATGTAAAAATCCATTCCCCCATTGTGGCCCCGGCATACCACCAAGGACTATGATTTAAACAAACTTGAATCTACAATGCCTAAGGATGCTTCCATTATAATTTGGGCTTACCTGTCCTAACAGTTTTTGAGAAGAAGATTTTTAAAGATTTCCTCTATATATTCCTATGTAAAACTTGATCCCCCCATTGAGGCCCCACCCAGCCCCAAGGGACTATGATTTGAACAGACTTGAATCTACACTACCTGAGGATGCTTCCAATTTAATTTGAGCTTTTCTGGCCCAATAGTTTTTGAGAAGAAAATTTTTAAAGATTTTCTCTATATATTCCTATGTAAAACATGACCCCCCTATTTTGACCCCACCCTACCCCCGGGGAACATGATTTGAACAAACTTGAATCTACACTACCTGAGAATGCTTCCATTTTAATTTGAGCTTTTCTGGCCCGATAGTTTTTGAGAAGAAGATTTTTAAAGATTTTCTCTATGTATTCCTATGTAAAACATTATCCCCTTATTGTGGCCCCACCCTACCCCCGGGGAACATGATTTGAACAAACTTGAATCTACACTACATGAGAATGCTTCCATTATAATTTGAGCTTTTTTGGCTTAACAGTTTTTGAGAAGAAGATTTTTTAAGATTTTATCTATATATTCCTATGTAAAACTTGATCCCACTATTGTGGCCCCACCCTACACCCGGGGAACATGATTTGAACAAACTTGAATCTACACTACATGAGAATGCTTCCATTATAATTTGAGCTTTTCTGGCCCGATAGTTTTTGAGAAGAAGATTTTTTTAAGATTTTATCTATATATTCCTATGGAAAACTTGATCCCCCTATTGTGGCCTCACCCTACCCACAGGAAGATGATTTGAACAAACTTGAATCTACACTACCTGAGGATGCTTCCATTTTAATTTGAGCTTTCCTGACCTAATAGATTTTGAGAAGAAGATTTTTAAAGATTTTCTCTATATATTCCTATGGAAAACTTGATACCCCCATTGAGGCCCCACCCTACCCACAGGGACCATGATTTAAACAAACTTGAATCTTCACTACCTGAGGAAGCTTCCATTTTAATTTGAGCTTTACTGACCTAATTGTTTTTGAGAAGAAGATTTTTAAAGATTTTCTCTATATATTCTTATGTAAAAATCCATTCCCCCATTGTGGCCCCGGCATACCACCAAGGACTATGATTTAAACAAACTTGAATCTACAATGCCTAAGGATGCTTCCATTATAATTTGGGCTTACCTGTCCTAACAGTTTTTGAGAAGAAGATTTTTTAAAGATTTCCTCTATATATTCCTATGTAAAACTTGATCCCCTCATTGAGGCCCCACCCAGCCCCAAGGGACTATGATTTGAACAGACTTGAATCTACACTACCTGAGGATGCTTCCAATTTAATTTGAGCTTTTCTGGCCCAATAGTTTTTGAGAAGAAAATTTTTAAAGATTTTCTCTATATATTCCTATGTAAAACATGACCCCCCCCCCCTATTGTGACCCCACCCTACCCCCGGGGAACATAATTTGAACAAACTTGAATCTACACTACCTGAGAATGCTTCCATTTTAATTTGAGCTTTTCTGGCTTAATAATTTTTGAGAAGAAGTTTTTTTAAAGATTTTCTCTATATATTCCTATGTAAAAATCCATCCCCCCATTGTGGCCCCACCATACCACCAGGGACTATGATTTGAACAAACTTGAATCTACACTACCTGATGATGCTTCCATTTTAATTTGAGCTTTTCTGGCCTGATAGTTTTTGAGAAGAATTTTTTTATAGATTTTCTCTATATATTCCTATGTAAAACTTGATCCCCCCATTGTGGCCCCACCCTACCCCCGGGGACCATGATTTAAACAAACTTGAATCTACACTATCTGAGGATGCTCCCATTTTAATTTGAGTTTTTCTGGCCTGATACTTTTTGAGAGGAAGATTTTTAAAGATTTTCTATATATATTCCAATGTAAAACTTGACCCCCTCTTGTTGCCCCTCCCTACTCCGGGGACCATGATTTGAACCAACTTGAATCTACACTACCCGAGGATGCCTCCACACAAGTTTAAGCTTTTCAGGCCGAATAGTTTTTGAGAAGAAGATTTTTGAAATATACCAACAAATTTTCAATAATTTTCAATCATCTCCTCTTTAATGAGGGCGTGGCCCTTCATTTGAACAAACTTGAATCCCCTTTACCTAGTGGTGCTTTGTGTCAAATTTGGTTGAAATCTGCCCAGCTTGAGAAAAAGATGAAAATGTGAAAAGTTTACAACAACGACGACGACAACGACGACAACGACAACGACAGACAAAGGACAAATTGTGATCAGAAAAGTTCACTTGAGCTTATGGCTCAGGTGAGCTAAAAAATAGCTAAGCACGTGTTACAGATCAGCCGGGCTTCATGCAGTGCTGCCTGCTAAGCGATTTATAGACAATCTTAACAACACAGAATCTCCAGTATTTATGGTTACTGAAACGCACAGATCTCAGATTGCAAATTCGAAAACAGCCTCTTGAGCACTGACCTCCCGATTAGATAAATATGCCGATCCAATTCTAATCATAGTTTCCTTTGCATTCATGTTTCCGTCAGAAGCGTCTTGTTCTGTCTGTTTCAAAGCATGCCCATTTCTCTCTCAGGTTTTGATATACATGTATAGGAGACTACATAGACAATACAACTGAAAGGATCAAGAACAAACTGTATTTCCATATTGGCAACCCAGCATTTTAAGTAAATATGGATTAAACTGATTAATCCACTGTTCTTTGGCGTTTCTTTTAAAGACAATAGTTTGTTTCGCCGTCATCAACTGAAACGCTTCTTCAAAGACCTCGTGTGTGATTTTAAGATCTTTGAAAATGTTTGTTGTTGTTTTATCAACATCAAAATCATCGGCTTAAATTTTTTCCCAAACATTCTGTAAAACATTCCTTACTTCTGATCTTTGTAGCTTTCTGTCATCATCTGCAACTTCGACTTCAGCTTTTGATGTTTCCTCAGTTGGTGATGAAATGAACGTTTTGCTTGATGGCGGTCTAATAATATCTTGCCATATGAATTCAGCCGAAGAAAATGAACAAAACCAAGTCGGTATACCTAGCTGCCTTAACATTGCAAACAAGTCCTTTTTACAATTGCCAGAATGATGGTGTTCCCCGTATGGGTCGAAGAAATCGCAAAGCTTCATCAGATTTAAACATTTCTTTCAAAATCTCTGGATCATGCAACATATTCGCTGTAACTTTTGTCCCTTGCTTTGTTTTTGCAGAAGACTTTCAAATCAATATTTGTGTCTTATCAATAACTTGCCTCAGTTCTGATAGATATTGGCTGAAAAATATGTAATCAATAGCTTTCGCAAACCTATCATCAGCATTCATCAATCTGTTGTTAAAGTACTTTACAAGTGTAATCTTCTTTCCTCTATTCTCTGTCCATGTGTTTTTCCCATTTGGGAATGAATGTGGAAAAACTTTGCTTCATTTCCATCTTCTTGAAGCATTCGTACTATTTTTTTCCCTCTGCTGGTGCTATGCTGTATATATTATTGAAATAATGATCAAGAACCTCCTGGCCGATGTCAACTGGTTATAGGCAAGTGTTATATTGAACTCCAGCCTTAAGATCTTGTTTTGAATCATATTGTTCTGTTGTTCCTTCATTTTTAGCATCCAAAGAAGTGTTTTCCTTGTCCAAATCTTTGTGAATGCAGTCCTCTGCAGTGTCTATTTCTGAATACCAGCTACTGTGCTCTTTTAAATACCTTAATGATTCTCGAACATATAGCGGATTGACAAATTGGTATTCAAAATGACCCTTGTATGAAAGTTTGCGTTTAAGCTTGACTTTTATTACCACATCTTCTTCTGCCCTTCTTTCAGAGCGTCGACTTTCTTTGGGTCTGATGGAACACAAACAACTGGGCAATATATAGCATTCAGACCTCCCCTTGGTAATGCAGCAACTTTCATAAATGGAATGTGCAGTGCAATTACAGTCATTCCATGCATATCTTTTACAATTATATGCGTTGGTATGCGATTTCAATGATATGCTATATGATTTCAATCCTATGCTATGAGATTTGTATGCTATGATATGAGATTTGAACAAAAACGCCTCCATACACAGAAAAGTTCCACACATTTCGAACTTAAATGATAAAAAGCCAAAGGTTAACACAAATTTGCAATGCGAACATTTATTTTTTCAAAGAATGTTTTAAATCGAGGTAAAAAAAACCAGTTGTAAGCTAAGCTATGCTATGCTCTTACGAATGAGATTCTATGAGATTGTATGCTATGGTATGAGATTTCAATGTTATGCTATGCTATGATGTATGTTGTAAAAGATATGCCTGGACTGATTGTAAAGAAAGTTTAAAGATGCTTAAAGGTAGCTTAAAGACTATCTTTAAGCCACCTTTGAGGACAACTTATAGGTCCTTAATGTCCAAACTCTTTAAGCCACCTTTAAGCTACCTTTAAGCCCCCTTTAAGCTACATTTAAGCCACCTTTAAGCCATTAAAAAATCGTTTAATTCAAAATTGTGCGTAATTTACCAACAAAATATATTAACTATATGATAATGATAGAAAAGGTATTAAAAACGGTTTTTGTTCTAGAAAAAAATATTCAAAACGCCCAAGACGAGGATTGAACCCGGGACCCTTCGTTTATCACTATCACCTCACTTTCTCTGTGCCACGGCAATTTACATATTTAAGGAGGTTTTTATATCCTATATATCAGTGGATATTGAATCAATGTATTCAATGTGTATTTTTTACTTGAAAAGATTTTGACTTCCATTCAAATTGTAACAATCAGTCATATCTAACTTATAAATTACATGCATGCATATATTTAGAATGAGATACGGAACTTGATCTGCAGTGAAAAAAAAAATAAATTATACCTTAATGGAAACCGTTAAGCTTACTTAGTAAATAAATTTAAACCGGGTAGATAAACGTTCATCTAATTCATAGCTAAATGAAATGCAAGGAAGAAGATGAAATCATTTCTTTTATGAAATGCATTTAAACTATTTGGGTATTAGTTCTACGCAATGTTCCCGGTTTTCATGATCACGGCGTCGTTCCAGTATGTTTAAACATTTAATTGTATACATGATGTTTAGACTATCAATTTTATAACAAACAATATTACCAATTACGGGTGAGGTATTTACTGCATGTGGCAATTGCAAATGATGTATACATATACTTCTACATACAATTGTATGATGTACCAGGCCGGGCATGTGACATATTTACTCTTATACATATATTTAAACAATTAACCCCTATTTATGATCACCGGTACAGGAATTAATTAGCCTCTAGATTATAATCTTACATACATGTACTTTTAATTTGTAGACGTAACATTATTAAAACCCAGACTTAGGAAATAATATTTTGAAAATAAATTACAAATGTAAATAAACTTTTATTCACTAGACGTATACATGTATATACTAAGATTTCAACGCCTTTAGAAACCCAGACTTGCACCTGGGCACACGACACACATGTTGTGTATATCTTGTATATTATGTGTTAGTTCCAGGGGTTTTCTTAAGTTGGACAAACAATAGACTCTAATTAGATATACACAAACGTGCACCTGGGCACACGACACAACTGTTGTGTATATCTTGTATATTCTGTGTTAGTTCCAGGGGTTTTCTTAAGTTGGACAAACAATAGACTCTAATAAGATATACACAAACGAACAAAACTATGTCTAGACAAACAAAGTAGTAATATCCTGCCCGATATAACAAAGGCAGTTGAGAGTCTTTTCATCTTTAACATGTATCTAGCAGATCTAGAATTAGACCTAGAAATGATTAAAATTGAAAAAAATACATACCTTCAACCGATTATTAAATTAAATCATGCAGTTTTGGTTCATTATCTTTATTTTGTTTAATAGCCGGATGAACTGAGAGAGAGAGAGAGAGAGAGAGAGAGAGAGAGAGAGAGATTTATTTCACCGATTAATTTATAATAGGAAACAAACATACTTAAATATAATTTCATGCAGAAATTTAGATACAGATACTGCGCTCACTCCTACAATAATTTTGAATAATTTTGAAACCAAAAAAAAAAATTATAAATAATTTTATAACGGCAATCTGTGTCCATCGGAGTGTTGTTGATGATAGCGATATGTGTTTAATGGAGCGACAATTAAAACCTCCTGGAACACCCTTCCCCCCTTCCTTTGAAATTATATCATCACTCGGATCACCCGCTCCCCTCCCTATAAAAGAGCTTTTGCATTTAATATATATTTTTTCATTGTTCAGTTTGATCAAACTTGACTTAAAGGGAACTTAAAGATGGTTTAAAGACAACTTAAAGGGAGCGTAAATGCCACTTAAAGATGCTTAAAGGTAGCTTAAAGATGGCTTAAAGGTGACTTAAAGAAGTTTGGACATTAAGGACCTATAACCTCAGCTTAAAGGTGACTTAAAGGTGGCTTAAAGATTGTATCTCCTTTAAGCCACCTTTACCCACCTTTAAGGACTTGCTTAAAGATTGTTTTTCGCCCTGTGTTGACTACTCATAATTTTTCGTTGGCATGTTTTGCATATCCAATGAAAAGAAAAGGTATAGTTTAGAGGACAATATGCTGAACAAATGTGTACAACTTGTCAGATATGCATTGTCTTGCACCATTCCATTCTGAGTCTGATTTTTCTTTAAAAGTTTCTAAATTACATTTCTCCACTTGATTTTTAAATTGAAGTCGATGACATGAAGACCATGCATAACACGGCCCCTCTGTATCTTTCTTCTGGATTTTCTCCAATACATAATTTGTATTAACACATTTTGAATCATAAATATCTCTTTGTCTGCTTCTGCTCTGCATTACTTTTTCTTTGAGTTCTTGTAATATCTTTCTTTTTCATATTCTTTCTTTCTCTACCGAAAATCTTTGTCTTGGTACTTCAGTCATAGTTCTTTCTAAAGTTTTGTCTAAAACCTTCATTAGTTTTATATTTTTGTGCTGTACTCAATTAATTTCCTTTTGAAAAAGTCATTAGTATCGTACTTTGTTGTTCTATACTCCCTAAGCTCCCTCTGATAAAACAACCTCAGTTTTGTGTTTTGTTTTGCTGTGCTCTCTCATTTTTTTCTGAAATACTAGATTGTTTTTGTACTTTGATTTAGTTCTTTCCTTTAATTTTTCTTGATGCTTTTTACATGTACTTTTCTTTGCTTAATTCCTTTTACCTCTCTTTATGCTTTTCTTTTAATCTGTACTTTCGTTTGCTGTAATCCTTTTTCTGACTTTTATGTTTTTCACCTGTTTCATATGCATGCTTGTCCTAACTGTTCCTTTTCAGTTTAATTTTAAAGCATTCCATCTCTTTGTATTTTGTTTTTAATTTCATTAATTTGCCCTCTCTTTGGCTTCGATATTCAAGTTTCCTCTTTTGAAGTATTTTTTCCCTAAATTGATGATTGTTTTGATACTGCTTTAGGAACCACAATTTCCTTCGGTTTTTATCCTGTTCACGGCTTGAATCATTTGAGATTCTTTAGTGCACATCTTTTTCTGTGTTTTGATATTGGCGTTTACGACTTCGTCACAATTCTTTTCATTTCCATTTGGTAAACCATTGTATTTTATACAGACTCTACAACATTGTAATGATTTCCATTGATATGATTAAGATGAATACTTCCATCTATTGGTGAGAATAGTCTGTCTTCAAGTCTGCCTGAATATTTTTTCCATGCGCAATTGGAATATGTGAAAATGTTGACATTCAACAAAACTCATTATATAATCTTGTAATGATTGGCTGGGTGATCCCAAAAGTCCTTTGAACAATGTCTTGTTTTGTTTGCCGTGTGTACACATTTTAGACCTTAGAATTTCATGCGATTCCTCAGAGCCTACTGATACATACTGCATGCTGATAAAGCTCGAAAGAAACAATTTCTATCACAAAAAACTGTTTTGCATTGAATAGGTTACCCAGCTGTCTTTTGATTTTTTCCTTCGCTAAAACTCATCTTTGCTATAACTGGGATTTGCAGTTTCGAACAAAGCGTTAGCTTACACACATTTAGTATTTGCTGAAAACTGATAAAATTTTCTTTTAGGAGTTCTCTCTTGTTGTATGTTAACAACATCACAAGACGTAAGATGATGTGCTTAAACTTGTCCGTTCTCAACATTTTCTTCAATACCAACTTTCTTGCAACACAGTCCTGTTATCTCATACTCTATAGCATTAGAAAAACCCTAAGTGCCAATTCAATGTGCATAAGAACTTCATCAACAGTTTTAACAATTTTACAAGTGTTTTTCCAATTTGCAGACATTCTTCCTAGTGATGTTCTTGAATGAAAATCAAACAGAAAGAAACCATTCTTTAAAACACCGCACAAAAATGTATTGTCTCCAAAACATATAAAACAGCCATCTGTCTTTTCAAGATTGTTTTGCATTGCTTTTTTCAATGGTTTAGCATTAAACTGACCTAAATATGGCATTACGTGTCCATTGATATGGGTATCAAAGTGGCAATTGATTCAGCAAATGACAATTCTGAATGTATATCATGATTTCTTGGGAGGTCTGATATAAGCAAGTATTTGTACATCTCTGCAATGTATCATCAATTCATTTCCAGTTGTCAACATTTTGTGCAAAAAACGACGGCATCCTAACATCCAGACATGTCTTAAACTTATTAGAACCCGATTAATGAAGCATTTGGTCAATTGCTTATATGTCATAGCTAGTTAAGAGTGTTTTGGCGGTATTAATAGCACATGTCATTTTTGAATTGTAATAAGGCCCGCCTCGTCAGGAGTTCACCTTATGCATAAATCAACCAATCTATTTGAACTTCATTTGGTTTTAATTTGGATCTAAGGATTAGATCATCTTTATTTTTGTGTTTATTGTATGCAACCACAGGCGGTGTTAATAATGTTTTGCATACTTTATCATGTTGTATGTTATCCCAGTATTTCATAAGCCGTTTCCTTACCCTTTAATACATGGGTTAAATTTGGTCACCAAAACGTTCGGCACAGCCTTTTAAGTGTATTTCTTCTTTTGTTTATTGAGAAGACCCATTCTATTTACAGAAACAGTTTCTTGCATAATAGATTCAATTTCTGATTGTTTGTAGCATCTTTTTTGGAGATGAGTTTTAAAATCTTTGAAAATATTTAGTAATGCAGCTTGATCACTAGTATTTCTCAGATGCCTGGTACATTCTTCTTTAATTAGGCCCTTGAAAACTGATGGGCTATGAGCACTTTGTCTGTGCAGGTACTGGAAGCTGTTAGCAGGTTTGATATATGAGCGAATGTCTAATCGCTGGCTATCTGATAATCTTGTTCCTTTGTATATGGCCGTGTCTAAGAAATTGACACTGGTGTGAGATAATTCATAAATAAAACTCAGATATTTATGACAAGAGTTACCTATGTCAAAAAGAAACTTTAATTCCATCCGGGCTTCCATTAAATAGAATAAAGCCGTCATCTCTATATCTGCTCTGATAGATAAGTTTGTCGGCATGTTGAAATTTAGATATTACATCACAAGTGATGTCCTTCATACGTATATCTGTAATTTCTTGTGATTGGCGTGCCCTCATCGCCGCGCCTACAATTGGTTTGTAATTTTTTCCGTTAAACTCGAAATGTTTTCAAGTATGCATCTGAGAAAACAGATCAGATCAGAAACTGCAAGGTCGAGGTTATTCTATACTAGAATTGTCTGCTAAATATGCTTTCTCGACAGAATGAAGGAATTCGTCAAATTCCATGTTCGTGTACATGCTGGTCACGTCATAAGTAACTAAGATGACATTTTCAGGTAAAATCAGAGATTCGACTTTTAGTATTAAATCAGACGTGTCTTTGATTTCTGAACAATGGGCACAAGGAAATGATCACAATAGTGAACTATATTTTTCGTTGATGTACCGCATTGAGAGATAATTGGTCGACCAGGTGGAAATTTTTGGAGGCTGCATTGGCCTTTTAAAAGTGCATCTTGCATTGACAGAAATGGTTGGGTGTCGTACACACGTATATGGTACTCAGACTTACCTGGGGAAATGCAACCCCCAGGGCATTTGAATGAATATTTTTCTTTCTAATAGAAGCCTCATTCTGGGCTACGGATTTTTTATCCTTTCGTAACAATTCTGTAGTCAGGGTACACGGCACATTTGGCTTATTTCGTCTTGTCGTCCCAAATACAACTTTCATCGAGTTAGCAGAAATATTAACTAATTGACGACCGACTTGTTTCATGAACCCAATTTCTTCTTTTCTCTCTCCAAGTCTAGAGTTGACATCAAATTATCCCACACTGGATCACGTGTTACAGGTGAGGTTGTTTCTAAAGCATGTTTTCGGATGCTTCTAAGAACATCACATCCTATGTCAATTTGATACGAGTCATTGCAGTTAGTTACACTCTCTACAATCATTCCAACATTTGTATATATAGTATCTTGAATTCGTAAACAAAATTCAGTGTATCCAAGATATGGAATCTGCGGAAAGTTTAAGGATCTTTGAAGTAAGTATCACTGAGTTTTGATGCAGGTAAGCATTTCTTGTAAAATTGTTCTAAAAAAGTTAAGACTTGAGCTCCAGTATCAAAATAAAAATTCCACCCTTCACTCCGTTTATTTCTATATAAGTTTCTGGGCAGTTCGTTGCTGCTTGTTTGATTTTCTGATGTAGGTTTTAAGATGAGTCTTTGTATTTTCCCTTTACAGTTAAACTTCTCACCGAGAAGGTTTCCAGTTTCGACTACCGGATATAAGACGGTATCCTGTAGGAAGTGTCATCAGATTGACAATTCAAAGACACATGTTGCATTCCATCAGAGTTGTAGCACTGCCCTTTTGGTTACTTGTAAGACTTCCCTGTCTTCGATTTCGTCCTCTGTTAAATCTACGGCAAAATCGATGTTTTGATCTTCGTTTTTCTTGTCGACAATTTGATTATCTTTGAGTCTCTTTTATCCGATTTCTTTGTTAATCTGTCGATTTGTTCTTGCTGCCATTCCCACATCTCTTGTTGTTTCTTGATCAAAGTTTGCAGTCCATTTAGTCCTGTACTTTGAGAAGGAGTATACATTGTTTACTTGATGCTCGCATCCACATGTCCTCTATCCAACGTAGCATATTCATTCTGAATTCGAATAATGGAATGTTGCCAGAATCTAACAACTTTTTTAGCTCTTGTCTAGTACCTTGATCTCTTATGCCATTAATGAATCGTTCGGTTAACTTAATGTCATTCACTTGATATTTTTTTTCTGTTGATTTTCTTAGCCATCTCTGTTAAGACGAGAGTATTTTTCGAGCGCTTAACTGTCTTTGGTCTCGTTGATACAATTTTACAGTCTCCAAAATATCTAATATCTGTTTCCGTGTTTGTCTCTCCTGTAAAGGTCGAAGTTTTACTTTTGATTGCCTAGATCCAGTCAGATAGTCAATGATGAAATCTACAAAATCATCTTTTGAATTAGTGGACTGTATGTGTTCTCTCATATAGGAAATTCATTCGTTTTGAAAGGTCACAGCTGTGAACACTATTCACTCTGCGTTGATATCGCTAAATTACTGTTCACAATGTTCATTGTAAAAGACTACGAACGATAGCAAAAAAAATCAATGAAAATTTATTTATTGCAGTTTTATTATACAATATAAAATATAATATCATAATTATACATGTACTCACAATGCTATTTATTACTCATTTACCTATAGTATTACACTTTTCCTTTGTCTAATACATATACAGGTTTATCTTTCTCATACAAAATCTTTACATAATTATAAATCTCAATATTAGATGGGTTAAAAAAAAACCCCACACACACACACACACACACACTCATTGCAAAAATGCAAAGAATTCAACACATACCTAAGTAAAGTCACACTGTGAATGTTAAGTTTTCTTTACACTGAAGTTACACCTTCCCTCTTTACCTTTCTCTTGTACAATGAAAGTATGTTTAATAAGAATTACTAATGAATGATATTCTTCCTATGACATCACAAAATAAAAAACCAAAAACCTTAATGAATTTTCTTTTATAAAGATAATATGTTACTATCAATATAAATCCGACCTTGACTAGTGGTATGAATCACATCCTTGCACACCAAAGGCACCAGGTTTTTTTCCCCGAAACCACATACAATTTTCCTTTTATGTAAACATTCAATAAATATCAACGAAAAATAATTATCAAAATTCCTTTCTCTTACAATAATTAACAAGAGGCCCATGGAGCCACATCGCTCACCTGAGCAACAATTGGCGTTCAAAAGATATTGTGCCATATGGTCCATCGGTAGAATAACAAAAAATAAATATTGTAAAGTATTCGAATTTTACACTTATTTTTGCATACACGTAATCTTTGACATTGTACCTTCATGAAATACTATTTTTTACCAGAATAAGAAAATCCCACGCAAGATATAAAACTAAACATTTGGTAGGGGTACACTGTTAAGTTGTTAACTTACAATTCCCTATATTTTCGTTCTGCCCCCCCCCCCCCCCCCACACACACACACTACTTATTAGTTATTGTATTTTCAAAAAAAAATATAATAATTATTGTTTTTTATTCTAAAAATCCTACATGTATAGATGTGAAAAAGAAAAGTGTACCTCAATGTGCTCAATTCCTCATATTAAAAACATTCAAAAATTTAATTTTAATTTAATCTTCTCCATTATAAATCAATTGACTGTAATTTACCTCGCGTACAAACCAGGATAATTTTCCGCTGTGATATTTTCTTAGGAATAGCAATAATTACTTTATCCCCGCAACAGAAATGTGTCAGAACTATGGACACTGTTTTAAAGGTGTCGTTTTTATTTACTCGTGTCTGAAAAACTATCAAAATTGATGTAGATTTTACATTATTTATTGTATAAAGAGGGGGCCCCAGAGAGTGGGTATATACAGAATATCATTCTTTTATCTTGTTTGTACAAGTATTTAACATACTCTAATTCATATAGAATTTATAATGTTTAACCAAATTTTCAGCGTCAATCGTAGAATTATAAGCAAGATACAGAGCTCACAGTTCGCCTAGGTTTGAGTCATATTTTGTTCACATGAGTTTATTACATTCAGCTTAAGATTTTCAACTTGGTATTTCCTATTCAGCATTTAAAATGGAAAAAAAGAATGGCCTAAATTTTCAATTCTTTTATTCACTCAAGACCAGTTCACTGGTATTTGATCATGAGGTGCAAAATCAGTTTATACAAATGTACACAAACACAGTCAAGGATCACATGTACAGTAGGAGTAATAATGACGAAAAAAGTTTAAGTTTACAATACAATAAGTTGTTAAAGTTGGTTTCTGGAAGAACAGACTTTGAACATTTTCTTTAAAAATATTGACAATTTTTTTACTTTTTTAATCTTTAGTTTTTAAGACCTGTGTACAAACATAGAATTGTGAGCAAAATCTCTGTATCTTGCTTATAATTCGAAGCTTAACACTCAAATATGGTTAGTAAATAGAAATTGAAAGAAACATGCACTATAACAAATAAAGAACACAATTTATATTTTCGAAATGAATCATATATATATATATACATGTATATATACCTACATATTTCCGTCAGCGGTATCAAACTCTATTTAAACTGAATTAACTCGAGAAAATGCCGAACATCTTAACAACACCTATTGCATTAATCTACCATTACGCAAAAGATAATGCCGAATTACCGATAGAATGAAATGTATTTCAGTACTTTTTTGATACATCAGATTTTGCTTCATTTGCGCAGGTAAACAGTTAACTGTTTGATTTACCGAAGTCTCTGTTTGATTTGATACGTAAAAATCACGAAATACAGACGATAGTTCCCAGGTTACAAAGCATAAAAAAATGAAAACGAAACGAAAATCAGAACAAGCTAACACCAACGTCATGTGTGAAAACTGTCAACGCATTGAAATATTTAGCCTCAATTTACTTCACAAAATCGGCACCAATATATTTTGCATGTTTTAAAAATTTCCCTTCAAACGCGAACTGTTGCACAACAAGCAAATTCATGATAGTCATATCGACCCTTTTTCGTATAATGTCATGGCTGCTTTAAACAAAGAACCTCGTTTTAGAAGTATCGAATACGAGTCTTGGTAAAATGGGTATGCTAACCCGGGCCGAGGCAAAATAAAAGCCGGGGCAGATCGGCAATCGTCAATTCCAAATACGCATTATTTTGCAGCAATATTTACAGCGAATACAAATATACAGGTCCATCAAATATCCTGAAATTTTAATAGGATTGGCAGATTAATAACTGCCAATCTTTTGTTTTGCCCAGGCCAAGTCTTGCCTACCCATTTTACCGGATACCGATCCCGAAGCTATTAAACTGATTGAAACACGCCTTTCCTTTATTATTATTTTCGTAATAACTCAGATTTGAAACAGAATTATCACTTAATTTTTGCAATTTATATTTTCCTTCCCATGAGGATAATTTATGCTAAACTACGTTGAATTGAACCCCCTTTATCTACAGTTTCAAGGTTTTCTCCGCTTTGAATACAGATCGGACTTTTATTTCTGCAATTTATATTCGCCCTCCCATAAGGATGCTTTGTGCCAAATTTGGTTGAAATGGGATAAGCGGTTTTAGAGAAGAAGTTCAAAATGTAAAAAGTTTACAGACGGACAGACAGACGGACAGACGGAAAGACGGACGACGGACAAAATGTGATCAGAATAGCTTACTTGAGCTTTCAGCTCAGGTGAGCTAAAAACCCTTTAGGCGAATGGCCTTTATAAAAGCAAAATTGCAAAACTGCAAATTTTAGAGTCCCCTCGGAGAAGCTGAGAATGTATGTTCATTTAGACTTATAAATAGTGACTCGATGATCAATTTTAAAACTAACACTTAATGACAGAGTATTTCTATTATGATGTCGTCATGTGCTGTGCGTCTTCTATTTACTTTTAAACATTTCAGCTTCTTTTGAAACTACTGTGGTTAGCTATGATGTATCTATAGAGATAGGAGAACAAAAATTAAGAATTTTAAGACCCCCACTTACTAGGGGCATACATGTTAAGTGAAAAGTGTAAAATGTTGTACAGTTTAAAATATCTTCTTCTTTATTACTTGGTATTTTACAGAGAAACTAAGCACATTGAAATGATAATCAGAGATACCTCTACCAAGATAGCATGGCTTGTGGCTTTTATGTCAGGGGATTAGACCCTTTAGCGGATCCAATATAAGTTTGCAGTGAAAATGTTTTGAATTCTTTCTACCTAAGATAAAATTGAAAGACCCTAGATCAGAAGTTCAGGCCCCAAGCGGGGCTAAGTTGGCCATATATTGAATATGTATGAAATCTAAAGAGGACCGTGTGGTCTTATTCCACAGTATTGGTAGATAAACAAAATGTATGTTTAGCATGTTTGTAAATAAAGCCCTGTAATAATATTTAGAAATGTATTACCCCTGATCAGGGGTTCAAGCCTTTTGGCGGGGCCAGTATGGGTGAATATTGAAAATATATTACATGTATAACTTCGAAAATATATCTCTCTACTTCAACAGTACTAAATGGATACATGAACCTTTAATGTCCCTGAAGTCCTGTACCTTAATTGTGAAATTTGTGACCTCTTGGGCAGGATTAAGGTATTTGCGTAGCGCCAATATGGCCACGTGCATATGGCGAAAATGTATTAAAATTTGTGATCTTAATAGTATTTTCTTCTCTTTTCTCGCAGTAGTGAGAGATAAACTAATTGAACTGTTAAATATACACATTTGCATGTCCTTATTGCCCTCTTTTGAATTGTGAAATTACTGTGGATCCCACAGGGTTCATGTTTTTGTTTGTTTTTTGTTTGTTTGTTTGTTTGATTTTTTTTTTGGTTTTTTTTTTTTTTGGTTTTTTTTTTGGTTGTTTTTTGGTTGTTTTTTTTGGGGGGGGGGGGGTAAATATTGCAATGTAGTTAACATGAAGTTTTTATAGTTACTTTGGTGACCTATTGCTTTTCGTACATTGACGATTAAAAAGTTTATGTTTTAATTTGAAAACAATTTTTACTATTGATTGGTCATATTCAATTAAACATGTTCTGTTTTATAACATTATGAATTGATATTTGCAATTATGAAATTATAAAAGCGGGAGTAAAAAGGTCAGATGAGTAATGGGTTAGGGTGTAGACTCCGAGATGACGCTTAAGATGAAAACAAAAGAATCCAGTTGGCCTCTTGAGTAATCTTATTCAATTGTTTGTCTGTTTCTTAACTAATGATTTACATTACGTCACCAAATAAATGTTTTCTTTGTTTTCAAGAATTGATACAGCATAGAATAGGAAGTAACTCTTGATACTTTTAATATATTTTAAAGAAAAACATATATTTCTTTTCAGATATGGATCAATTAAGGAAACTTTTAGTAGTTCTGATTTTCATTGGAATATTTGTTTTTATTTGCCTCTATGAATCAATATCAAACCGTTATTTTACATTGCCAAAAGAAAGAAACAATCAAGTTAAAGAAATAAATAATGATTTATCCGTCACCAAAAGAAACGCCTACGGACTAAAACATGAAACTAAAATCTCAAAAAAGTTAAATTCATTACATGGTTTGAAAAAAAGGCACCATATGATGGCATTTAACGGTGATGATATACCAGCTTCAGACCAAACGATCATTAGCAAAGAGCCAGTTCAAAAAAGGCAAATCAACACGAATTTGGAATTCAGAACACCGTCTTTTTTTAAACTCGAAAAAGGAAAGAAAGCCAATGAAACTTACTCGAATAATCGTTCAAATTTATCTACAGGAACAAAAACAGCATGCATGATGTCTTTTGACAGTGAAACCTTGCATATTGCAAGACAGCAATTTTTGAAATCAAAATCTTATTTTTTGTTTCATGTTCATTTACAAATAGATTGGATACAAAACGACTCAAGCCAAAATATGGACGATTTGATGCACTGGCAATATATCCAAGCTGAGGAACAATTCCTTGTTCAATTGCCTGTCGACTTTGATTTACTTACTTATAATTTACTTGTTTACGACCACGAGGAAAAAATTGTAAACGTAAAATTACTTTACAATAATTCTAATTGCATAGAGGAAAATTTCCAAGCAAAACTCCAATCCATTCGTCGTTTATTGTGGAAAAATTTGCTACCTAATGACACAAATCATTATTTGTGTAACAGAAATTTTCAAAACGAACCCGGACGCAACTGGTTGTATTACCTAACAACTATATGGGTTGGATATGATTTGAATTGTTCAGACATTTCTTTTAAAAACTATTCAACTATAGTTCAAATTGAAAAGGATCGTTTGCCTTTAGTTGCTCCAATTTTTTGTTACTTGCTTTCATTACAGTTTGTCTGGATATTTGTGTTATTAGATATAAGAAAAAATCCAAAAGCTTTCAAAACTGATAACGAAGGTCAAACAAGAACCGATAAAGAGAGATCGACGGAAAACAACACTAGCATAACGCTAGTCGATGAAGAAAGAGCACATGTAATTTCTAATACCGATCAAAAAGATGCAAATCGAATAGGAAAGTCGAAACAAAAGAAAAGTAGAAAAGCAAAAGATTCCGAAGTCAATCAAAATGATTCAAATGAATTGAGTGAATCAAAAAGAAAACGGGAGTCAAAAATTAGAAAAATAAAAGGTTCAAAATCATCTTCAGCAGACAAACAAACCATCCCCAAAACGATCATAACGCTAGTCAAGGTAGAAAATGCACATGCAACTTCTATAACCGATAAAAAAGATGCAAATCAAAAAGAAAACTCGAAACAAAAGAAAAAGAAGGAAAGTAGAAAAGCAAAAGATTCCCAAGTCAATCAAAATGACTCAATTGGATTGAGTGAATCAAAAAGCAAACAGAAGTCAAAAAATAGAAAAAGAAAAATTTCAAAATCATCTTCAGCAGACGAACAAACCATCCCCAAAAAAATCTTTGAAATTAACGCTAAAAAAGAAGATACAATTGAAACTTCTGAAACTATTATAGAAGACAAAGCAAGAAAGTCGGAGGAGGAGAACGCTTCTGGTGTTGATCAAAATACATGTAAATCTGATGTTCATTCCGAATCCATTCAAGCTGATGATATTTATTGCTATGCAAAAAATGATAGGCCATATGGAATAAAGCGACTCGTCATAAAACTATTGTATGACAAATGCTGTTATGACAACAATAAATACTGTAATAATGCCACTGTAAGATTATTAATTCTTCTTTGGATGTTTATTCTATTACCCTTTGGACTTTATAGGACATTGGGACGATATTTTTTATTGAAAGAAACTTATGTAGATTATGTAACAGTTGTTCGACCAAGCGAACCAATTGTTTTTTGCATAGGGTGTGGTATTGTTTGTACAGTGATACTTGACGTTATATACGCGGTTGTTTTTCCATTAACATATATTTATGTTGGGTACATTACATACCAGAAATTTTTTGAAAGTGAACAAAGAATATACTGTTGTATTCCGGAGGACGATGATTGGCAACTTTTTGCAAACGATGATTTAAGTTATAAATTTACCTTCCGATTCTATCAATTCTGTAGAACAACGAAAAAATTATGTTTCTTCAAGGGTTGCTGTACGTGCAATGAATCAACGGATTGCCAAAAAAAAACATTGAAGTGTTGCTGTGACTGGTTAAAATATGTTCCATCATTATGGATCTTGTTTCTTTTTATCTACTGTTTTTTACCAATTGTTCTTTTTAATTGCATTAAATGTGAATGTCGAACGTGTTGTGATAAATGTAATATTGAAGAAAATGACGATGAAAATAAGAAAAAACATAAAGGAGTTTTAGTGCATGTTATGAACTTCGTTAGTTTTCTCATATTTTACATTTTTTGCTTGCGTCCAATTATATCAACCTTTACGTTTTTATTTCGTTCATTTACTTACATTGTATTTGTCGCACTTCCGATAAGAATCCATATTTTGCGATACACTTTGATATTTGTAACTACAATAACGTATTTTGTAAAATACTTTCATGAAATTGTTAATATGAACGTTGAAATTTTACATCACATCTTTACTTGTGAGGAAAAGAGTAAAAAGACAGTGAAATACATAAACGAAAGGTTGTACGCTTATATATATGGAAGAGTTCCTTTTGTCCAAAGAAAATTTTACGTATTGTTTTTGAAAGTCATTGTTGTTTTTATGTACCTTTTCATCACTATCGAGACTTTTATAACAAATCAGAAATCTTTGACCGGAACAAGTTTCGATAAGTTATTGGAGTTTTTGTTAATAATTATCGGTCCATATGCTATTTCATTTTTTTTGAAAGGGAACAACAATGAGTTTTTAACCGACAAAAATAAAGAAGATATAGAAGAACTATACAACAAGTATTACCTTAAACTAGATAAACCAAATGTCAATACAAATAGCCATGCTGAACAAATATCCAAACATGCCAAAAGAGAAGACGAGCAATGGCTATTAGATAGTTCTGACCAGGATTAGCAAATTTGATTTCCAATATTAAATAAACACAATTATATCATTGAAGAGTTGTATTTCATTTAATGACTTAAATAAAATCAGGAGTGATATTTGGGTACTTGCTTTCTCACAATATACACAGTCACGTACTATGCAAACTATTCTGTTATTCGAAATTGTTCATAGTTTTAAAAAAGTAAATTATTAATTTTCAGATGACGTAGAGTTCCGCTTATACATTTAAACATTTAATACGTCAGGGAATATTCACAATGGAAATCAAACTGACTAGCTCTTTAACCAATGTACATCTTTAACTCAAACATTCAATTGATAATTTACGCTTCTTCCACACCGGTGAATCTTTAATGGGACACTTTAATGCAAAGGAATCAAGACCTACGTATCCCACTTTAGCGTTGTAAAAAGCAATTGAGGGATTTAAAGAGAATATATGCTATTTTCGATGATTTAAATTTAGAAAAGATATGTTTTGCTGGAAATTTGAATTGTTTATTACTTTCATTACAATGACTTTCATCAAAATTCCACTGTATCTACAATTTAACAAATATTTTATTTTAGTCACTTGTAAAGCATTTTTCTATTTAATGATCTGTAATTTTGGATTGTAAATTCAATAAAATATAAGTTTATTATGTTTAATTTGTCAATCACTGTCACATATATAATTTCATTCTTGTTATAATAAATTTATGGGAAGGTATTTTCTTTTGCTTATTGTACATATATCTGTTTAATTGTAACATCTGGGACTAATAAATATTTTGTTAACCTTTAATATAATATAATTATTTGTTTGTTCCTAGATAGCGGTATAGTAACTATATACCAGGGGACCGTTTAACTAAAAGGCGTACGCCTGGAGTAATCCTACGCCTGGTTTTAATCCGGATTGAAATCAACCATTTGGACTAAAGTCCGTTACACTAAAAGGCGTAACTTTGCGCCCGATCTAACGTAAGCCAACATTTACGCACATTAACACATTAACATGCTTAATACACATTATTAGGTCTTTCCACCTTTCATGTAAAAGACCTTTTGTTTTCTTTATGTTTTAGGTCTTTCTACCTTTCAGGTGAAAGACCTTTTGTATTTCTTATGGGTTTTTTATAAGGTCTTTTCACATTGAAGGGGAATGACCTTTTGTTTTCTTTATGTTTTTTTTTTGGTCTTTCAACCTTCAGATGAAAGACCTTTTGTATTTCTTCTGTTTATAGGTCTTTCCATCTTTCAGGTGAAAAAGACCTTTTGTATTTCTTATGTTTTTATTATTAGGTCTTTTCACCTTCAGGTGGAAGACCTTTTGTATTTCTTCTGTTTTTTCTCTTTTTTTTCTTTTTTTTTCCAGAGACAGCTTTTGGGTTTCAAGAGATATTGAAATAATTTTTTCTTTATGTTATTGAGAATTAAAAGTTATGGTACCAAATGACCCTTTGCTTGATAACTCCCAGAACTTACAAAGTTATTGCCCTTGTGCACAAAAAGCTTTTTATTGCTACTCCTCTGAAACCAAAAGAGATAGAAATTTGAAACTGTTACCAATGTCTTCAGTACACTTAGAGGGTTCTTCAATCTAATCATACCGAGAGGATCTGAGGACCCCTTCTAGTAGTTATTGCCCCTGAAAGTATTTACATTTCTATGAAATCAATTTCATTTTTTTATTATTTGTCATAAAGACCTTGGACCACTTGGGATGGAAGCGTCTACCTCGGCCGAGCAAAATTACGTAAAAGTCAAAGGTCATTTGGAAATCTGTTAATTAATGAGTTTTTAGATCTCTTATGTTTAGGGTGGTAGAGAAAAAACTTTTTCATGGATGTAGAAGGACATCTTAAGACATTTTAAAATATAGCCCTTGGCTCCTTCCTTTAAATAAATACAGACTTATTGCCCCTATTGTACGAAAAGCTTGTTATTGCTACTCCTCTGAAACCATAAGAGATAAAAACTTGTAAGTTTTACCAACGCCTTCAGTACACTTAGAGGGTTCTTCAATCTATTCATACCGAAAGGATCTGAGACCCCCTTCTAGTAGTTATTGCCCCTAAAAGTATTTAAATTTCTATAAAATCAATTTCAACTTTTTTATTCTTTGTCATTAAGACTTCGGACCACTTGGGATGGAAGCGCTTACCTTGGCCGAACATGACATAAAGGTCAAAAGTCAAGGTAAAAAAAATGCATATTTAAGTTTTTTCCTTTTTCTAATAAAGTAACACAGAGAAAATGATTATTAAATTAAATTGAAACGAAACATAAAGAAATAATGAGGTGACATACCTTTAATTATGAAAGAACACTTAGTCTACTAGTTCTTTTTTTCTCTATTTTCGAAGAGACAGCTTTAAATTATTTGACATATTGAAACAATTTTGTCTTCATGTAATTGACCAAGTTATGGTACTTAATGACCCTGTTCCTGATAACCCTCAGAACTTACAAAGTTATTGCCCTTGTTAACGAAAAGCTTGTTATCGCAACTCCTCTGAAACCATAAGAGATAATGATTTGGAACTTTTAACAATTTCTTCAGTACATTTAGAGGGTTCTTCAATCTAATCATACCGAAAGGGTTTAGCAGTTATTGCCCCTGAAAGTATTGAAATTTCCATAAAATGACTTCTTAACTATTTCATTATCTATCATAAAGACGTTGGACCACTTTGGATAGAAGCGTCTACCTTGGCCAAACAAAATGACTTAAACGTCAAACGTCAAAGTCATTTTAAAAAGCTGTTAATTAATGAGTTTTTTAGCTTACCTGAGCTGAAAGCTGTCGTCGTTGGCATTGGCGTTCGCGGCGTTGTCTTAGTTGTAAACTTTTCACATTTTCATTTTCTTCTCCAGAACCACTGGGCGGATTTCAACCAATCTTGGCACAAAGCATGACTGGGTAAAGGGGATTTAAGTTTGTTCAAATGAAGGGTCACGCCTTTTTTAAGGGGAGATAATTCAAAATTCAATTTCAAAATATAATCCTTCAGCCCCCACCTAAAAACAGTTATAGAGTTATTGCCCCTATTGTACAAAATGCTTGTTATCACTACTCCTCATAAACCGTTAGAGGTAGAGACTTCAAACTTTTACTAATGTATTCAGTACATTTAGGGGCCTCTTCAATCTATTCATACTAAATGGTCCCGAGGCCCTCTTATACAGTCATTTCATGCATATCTTTTACAATTTAATGCTATGCTATGGTATGCGATCTAAATGATATGCTATGAGATTTGTATGGTATGCTATGCGATTTGTATCCTATGCTATGAGAAATTGAAATGAAGTGCTTAATGATATGGTATGCTATGCTATGCTATGCTATGCTATGCTATGAGATTTAAACAAAAACGCCTCCATACACAGAAGAGTACTACACATTTCGAAGTGAAATAATAAGAAGCCAAAGTTTACCACATATCTATCATGTTAACATTTATTTGTTCAAATAAAAACATTTAAAACCGAGTTAAAATAATGTTGTATGCTATTCTATGGTATGCTTTGGTATGATATGACGAATGCAATTCTATGAGATTCCAATGCTATGGTATGAGATTCCAATGCTATGAGATTATAATGCTATACTATGGTATGGTGTATGTTGTAAAAGATATGCTTGAACATTTATCGACCCTGAAAGTTTCTTAATTTTGTGAAAAACACAATTTTTTAACCCTATATCGTAGGGCTATCGGAATACTAGATATTGAAATGTTTACCCTTACCAGTCAATATGACATGAAGGTCAAGGTCAAACCAAAAAATATTGCCTATTTAAGTTTTTGACTTTTTTTTCAAAAAGTAACGCAAAAAATGTTTTTTTAATTATATTGCAACAAAACATAAAACTTTTTTTTTCTTCTCTTTATTTCCAGGGGCAGCTTTTTTATTTCTAAAGATATTGAAACAATTTTTACTTGATGTGATTGGACATTAAAAGTAATGGTACCAAATGATCCTTTGCTTGATAACTCCCAGCACCTACATAGTTACAAGTATTGCCCTTTGTGTACGAAGTGATTGTTATCGCTACTCCTCTGAAACCATTGGAGATAGAGACTTTAATCTTTTACTAACGTCTGAATTTCACTTAGACGCTCTTTCAATCAATTCATACCAAAAGGGTTCTAGACCCCCTCTATCAGTTATTGCCCCTGAAAGTATTTAAATTTCGATAAAATCACTTCCAACTTTTTTACTATTTGTCATAAAGACTTCGGACTACTTGGGAAGGAAGCGTTTACTTTAACCAATCAAAATGTAATCAAGGTCAAAGGTCAATGTCATTTGAA